>NC_058120.1:24338837-24693837 GCF_914725855.1 Thunnus albacares
AGTGTTGTGTGTGTGTGTGTCTCTTGTGCCAGGCCGTTGTGGCTTGCACAATGTAGCAGTGCAGCTGGCATGTGCTATACACACACACACACACATACACACACACACAGCAGAGTCTAGAGAGGTCTTTTAATTAAGGGATTTGTTAATTTTCTATTCAACTTGACAGTGATGAATGGGGGAGCGGTGCCTGCCCATCTCAGCCTCGGCTGTTCGGCAGGCAGAGCTGCCTAGGAGGCCTCCGGGTGCGATCATCACACTCTGAAACCGTATTTACACATAAAGATTTTTAACCCTTTGGAATCCAGACTCATTGTGTTAACTAAAGCTCAAAAAAAAAAAACCCTACTAGATGTGGCACTCACACTGTAGCAGCATGTGTGAAGGCAAGATAGAGCTGAGAAGTAAACACACATTGTATGAACAAAGAAGGATTTGTAACTGCTATTTGGCTACGACGGAAATAACACTTGGACTCTTTATTGTTCTTTTGGCCAGTTAGAGGTTTGAGCTTATCGTGCACTCTCTTTAAGTTCCTTAGCTTGAAACATCTGTTAAATGCCTGAAACATAAATTATTTCCTACATGTCTGCTTTGGAAAAAAAAGTCAAACATTTCTCAAACACTGATAATTATATCCTCAAATACAAAGCCTGCATCCTAGAAATTACTGTTTGTACTGCTAATCTGCAACAGTATGTAAATATGTTTTGGAGAAATATAATGTTGCCTGAGTTACATTTTTTCTTAACAAAATAATTAAGACACATTCTTTGATGAACATATTTACCAAAAACATCTTATATTTGTTTACACCACAATTCTTGCAATATAATATCAACTTAAAGGAAATAAAGTGTGATTAGCATTTTTTATGGTTAAGCTTAGCACTTGGTTACAGTTAGGAAAGGATCGTCGTGGTTAAATAATGAAAAAGTCAAAAAGTGACTTTAAGCACAAGGCAAGAGTTTCCTTTTTTTTTTTTTTTTTTTTAAATTACTATTAATATATAACTGGAACCACAATCTTCCTCTAACCTTAAACAAAGTGCTTTTATTGCCTGAACTTGTGTTAAAGTCCTACATTTGTACACAAATTACTTGAAGAAAATTAAATGTTTTTGTTTTGTCATGTGTGTTTATATATATATATATATATATATATATATATATATATATATATGTATGTATTACAGAATTTGCATTGATTCAAGACTAATTTTAGAGAAATCTGACACTGCAGTGAAATATTATCTAATTTAAAATTTAAACATGTATGTATTAAAAAGACTTTTAGACAACTGCAGAACACTGATAAGAGCACATTACTGCTCTTATTAAAGCTTTATACTGACTTTCATTTAGTTATATAATAGATTTTAAAGTACTGCTGCTAGTTTGTGAATCATTTAACAGCCTAGGACCTAAATACTATCTGATATACCTAAAAAAATATACATCGAGTACTCCAGGTCCCTTAGATCTTTAGGAAGCAGACAGCTAAAAGTACCTTGAGTCATACTTTCAAGTCTAACCTCAGGATGGTCTTGTTTCCCAGTTTATCTTGTTTCTTTGATTTATTTATTTCTCTACTGCACTTTGGTTTCCTTTATTAAATTAGGATGATTTATTACTACACTAAAACACTACTCCCTGTCTATTAATTTTTGGACGGTTTTTATTCTATTAAACTTTTATTTCCGTTTTGTTTTAATGTTCTTTGCCTTCTGCGAAGCACTTTTTAAATTCTCCTGGTGCTATATAAACAAACTCACCCCAGCTCCTACTTTCATGCCAGAAAGCATTCTGTAATATCAGCTGCTGCCTTCTTTTTTTTTTTCAGTGGGACTCTGAATTAAACTCTTCAAATGTAAAAATGAATGTATTTCATATTCATTATCAATACCTTCTTTGTTGCTGCCAAATACGTTTTGCATTAAGAGTAACATAGGCACCCTGAAGCAGCAGAGCCACATGTCATATTGGCCCCCATGCAATTTATCTATTGTGATATGGCAGCCATTCATCTTTTAAATGCTCTCTCATGATTTCCTTTGTGCATGCAGAGGCGGAGGTGACCTTGAAAATGGACCATGTGGTGTATTCTGATGATAATTTATTCTTGAATGCAAGAAACTGTCTCACTAACATGATTTTCTTCATGCTTTGTGCTGTCTACACTCGCTGGAAACTTTTATAGCAGCGGCTAAATGTATTCTCTTCACAAAGGACCCATTTCAAGATTTATAGGGCCATGCAAATGTTGGACACGATGAAGATTTTAGATTGATTCAAAGTGAGGCTTTTTCAACTTCAGTCCTTTTTGTGACACTGAATACAGACCTGGAAGTGGCTCAAAACATACTCACAAAGAAAACAACATAGAATCCAGAAGAACATGAAGAGTTACGCTTTAATTATAGACTGAAGTCTTTATAAATTTCTCTGTGACACTAAATCACGGGGTCGTTTTTCAGAGACTCACTGAAAGTCTGCGGTGGACCCGATATTGATTATTTCATGAATGAAAACCCCCCACAATGGCAGTAAACGGGATCTTAGCTCCGATTTCTAAAATATTAGACGCGCAAATGACTTTTGTCTCAACTTTGACTGCCTTTAATATTTCACTTGAGTGTGTGACAAAAATAGTAACATAGTCATTGTCCCAGCAGTCAGGTCAGTTATCAAGCTCTTTTTTTTTTGTGAGCCTGCTTTACTGGGCTTTGACTGACGCACACATGCACACACACACACACACACACACATGCGACACACTCCGGTTTAATGCATATTAATGAAGTTAAACGGCCTGCTGTAGAGAGGAGACAATGGAGCAGAGGAGGGCTGGTTGTGAGCACAAAGCCGTGGACTCAGGGGAAGCAGAACAGGTGCATGGAGGACATTATGGCTCCATGTGGAACGACTCACTATAGGTTCATCAGTGCAGGAAGGCATCTATTAAAGTGGTCATGTGCACAATCCTGATTTTTCTGTCTTCATCTTCGGTGCCAAAAGGTCGTTTTTGTGGTTTTACTGCACCATATGTTCTGGAGATCTCCTACCAGTCAAACGGTGAGGGCAGCACCGTATCATGTCTATTTCCTTAAGTTTTCCGTTGATGTTTCTGTAGGTGGCGCTCTTTTCTTTGTCTCTGCAGACATGGATATGCTACTTGTTATGAAGCTTTTACCTGGTGCAGGCTACTGAAGAGTACATCAGTAAGAAACAGTAGTCCCTCACAAGAATGGGTGCATTTGTTTTTATAATGAACAAACATGATAAAAACTATTGTTCCCATTCTGCACGTGATCTGTGACCAGCAGGCAGCACATGCTTGTTTATTGTCTATAACGTCCTCAAAAGTGTTAAATACTGCAGTTGCAAATTCTGTCTCTCTCTTGCTATAGTTCTCAAAGACCTTTTAAAGAGAAACTCCAATGATTTTACACATGATGATCAGTTTACTGGTCATGGTTAGTTGGTGTTACTCAGCTTCCGTAGCAGCTTTGTCTAATCTGAGGAAATAACCCTAATGATGTAATCAGGGTTATTTTATTCCAGCTTGGCCTTGATCAACATCTGACCTTAGACCATATTCAGATTGACCCCAACGTGGGATGAAAGGTCAAGGTGTCTGGGCTTCTGCTCAATTGATTTTTAGCATTGACAACAAAAAAATCTGTCTCCCTCATCAGTCCCTAAACTTTATGCAAAGTTTCCCTTTAAACAAACTGCTGGGAGCAAACAAAGCATCACACATACTGGCAGTTTAGAAACTGTAGATTAAAAACATTTCATGTCCTGGCTGCAAATGTAATAACAACTGCAAGTTACAAAATAGACATTTTGGCTGATTACTCTTCAAGCCCTCTGCTTTAATTTAAGAATGCATTAACAACCTTAGAAATAACTACGATGAGGACAAATACAGCAGTCTCTCTCACAACCAACAGCATAAATAATTCTCTTGTAACACAAAAAGATACTCTTCTATTGATAAAAGGATCCATGTTCTATGAGGGAAAATGATTTTCCCAGCTCAATGACTCCCTGCCTTGACTCTGTAGACCCTCCAATGGGGCCAGCTAGATAATCAACTTGAACCAAACCACGCCCCTCTGTTTTATTCCGGGGAACTTATCAGCGCCTACATGTTGAGTGCTCTGCATACGAGACCCAGCAAGAGGAGAGAGAAGACCACCTTCACAGGCTACCCATGCTGACAGACACGCCATCAGAAACGCCTATTCACTTGTGTGGACATTAAACTCTCCCAGCTGTGACAGGATGGATCTTTTAGACCGCGGCTACTTGGACGCGCGGTCTCCGTATGATTACACCTTTAATTTTTGGAACGACTACCTCGGCCTGTCGACACTTGTCGCCAAAAATAAGATCAACAGCCCGTCCTGTAGTCCCAACTCTATAACCGAGTCTCTTAAAGCGACCCTTGGCTTGGACGATTCTCCGGTTTGCTCCTGCGTAATTGGGCAGGGCAGGGACAGCGACGGACACTTGGACTGCTGCTGCGCGGCCCCGGGCTCCCCGCCGATCTCCATCTATGATCTCAAGGAGCGCATCTCGCTTCTCAGGCCGTACGAACACTTTGCAGGTGATTCTCCGCTTGCAGACAGAGATTCACCCTCCTATAGGGGAAGTTTCCCCGGCCTTGACCTGCTCTCCATGGACAGAAGGCGCAAACAGACTCAGAGGAGCAAGCCGGAGCCGAAGGTGTGCGTCTTCTGTCGGAATAACGGCGCACCGGAGGAGGTTTACGGCACCCACATCCTGAAGACAGCGGACGGCAGAGTCCTGTGCCCCATCCTCCGGGCATACACCTGCCCTCTCTGCAGTGCCAACGGCGACAATGCGCACACCATCAAGTACTGCCCGCTTTCTAAAGATCAGCCGAGCCAGAGAGTGGCGAAGGGAGGCAGAGCGATTGGAAAGAGGCTGAAAATCTTCTAAAGCGAGGACATGAATGAAGTTTGAGCTGCACTGTCTGAAATTACTAGTGTGTATGGCAGTAATTTTTGGCCCCCCTCACCCCCCATTTTAATGCACAAGACAAGTCTGGAGAGAAAGATTTTAAGAAAATGAGATTTTTATTGAGTTTCTGTATGTGTCACAGCTTCATTTGTAATGTTTTCGTCTATCTTGTAACTCTCTATGGGCACATAGTTTACCCCCCTCCACCCCTCCCCCCCCCCCCCCCCCCCCCCCTCACCCCCCCTCCAGCACTCTTAAGACTTGGTGATCAAAAATGAACCAAAGTACTGTACAGATCGACCTGTGAATGACCACCTTCATGCTGTAATGAGGAGTTGCTGTGTTTTTCACGAAGCGCAGCGCCAGTGAAAACAGCCCTGTGCATGTCAGCGGGCTGCTTTGGGTTTATGAGATGTCAACGTGAATGAATATGCAGCACTCCCTGATATGAGATGAATGTTTAGTCCCATAATTCATTGGCCCCCTTGGATGTATGAGGTCTGACAGGCCACGCAAGATGCAAGATATACTACTACTTTACACCGAGCACACTTTTTTTTCCTGAGATAAAATGTTTTGTACCAAAGGAATACACTTTTGTATTTAGCCTAAACTTAATTCCTGTATTGTTTATATGTTGGATGTCTTATATTCTTTATGTGATTTTATGTGGATAGTATTTTACATATTTCGACTGAATGTAAAACAGTGGAAGGTAGATCTGACGACATGCAGTTCACCTAAATGCTTCTCAAGTAGCTACGAGCTCTATTATTTCAGCTTCCTGTCACAAGTTCAAAAACACAGATGCTGAATTGTTGTTGTTTTGTTTTTTTTCCATGAGGAAAATGTTCCTGCAATTCTTGTAAATGTATTAAAGGGGGCGAACAACTTCAGCAATGAAAAGCCTGACATTCCAAAGTCTTTATCTGTCAATAGAAATGTTTTATGTACTTATTTTTACCTTATGTATCACTGGGAAATATATTCACTGTAAATGAATAAACATGTACTTTGCATTTGCTTTGACTATATTAGACTACAGCTGACTTTTAACATTATGTCATGAATCACACACTTCACTTCATGTGGCAGATAACTGAAAATGGCATTTTGAGTTGAGATTATTAATCACACAGAAGTGAATAAGCATTTTCACACAAGTGTATTTCATCTGAAGACGTCTCTGCAATAGTCACACTGACGTGCAATGCAAATGCGCCACCTAGTGATCAAAACTGTCAATGAAAATATCCCTTAGAATCCACTTCAGGACTTGTACTGCTCAGATAAGCACTGGATTGTTTAATAAATCTATTTGTAATGGAGTTTTAATGATTTATAATCGGTCTTTGTCATGTGAGACTATATCAGGAAGATATTTTCAAGTCAGTTCTAGTTAGAAACAATCAGAAACTACTTGAAACTATTTGAATTGTCCACATGTATTGAACCTCACCTATTTAGGACTGATAACATGTGAAAAACACTCAGTGCCAGATATGAAAAACAGCTCAGATGCTTTGTACTTCAAAGTCCCTGAATGTTTGCATGTAGAGAAGCTTTCCTCTTCTTCTTAATATTATTATAGTTTATACATTTTCTTTTTTATTCAAGATTCAAGGTTCATTTTAGACCCCTCACTGCTAAATACATAATGTATTTACAAATATTAAAATATTTAAAATTAGAATAGAATAAAATGAACAATATGGCAATCAAACAGAAGAAAGTATATAAAAGTAGCACTAAATAAATTTTAAAAAATAAAAGCTATATTGTATATACAATTGTTACATATACAAATAGTATACAACCACAAGTTTTTACTACATAAATTGCAGAATAAATGTAATATTTACACCCCAACAAAACATCAAATTTTAGTATCAAGGTAAAGTTCAGCCCAAAACATCATAAAACTTTTGTTTATAGTATTCTGCATTATTCTTTATGTGCAGTGAAAGACATCTGGTGGTCATATTTTGGTAAATATAGTTCCAGTTTTAACTTCTCACAATTAGATCTGTGGATTCCTGTAAGAAGCTGTTTAATATTTGGACACAGGCACTGCAGTTTGAGTCTTTCATATCACTTGTTTTGGCTCAGTGAGACAACAAGTCTGAGCCATTTGGAATATTGAGTTTGAGTGAAGGTCAGCTGACAGCTCAGATAATCAGGAAATCACACTTAAACTACTGGATGTAAAGATCATATTCTAGCTAAAATAAGGGGAATAAGTTTATGTCCCTTTAAATGTAAAGCGATCAATGAGCTTCATTGACCCCTATTGGCAACTGCTGTGAATTGCAGCAACTTCAACAGAACTTGGAGCATCCCCCTCTGTAGAAGCCTCTAGATGTAACTGACACACATGATGTCACATCCTTGTAATCTAAAATAGAAAAGCAGCTAATTAGAGCAGAGACCTAATAAAATTTTTAGTTTGGCAGATATCAAGATTTATGTTTGTGGACAAAAATTAAGTAATGGAGGACATTTCCTGCATAAGACTGCTTTATCATTTGATTTTTAGGCTTGAAACTAATCATTCTTGAGCTTCTGTACCTGAAAGGTGATTTGTAATTGCTGCTACTTGGATGAAACTCAAATTCTTCTCCAACACACCATGAATAAAGCACGGTGCTTCAATCCCCTAATGTTTTCGGTGATCTTACCTACATCAGGGTGGTGATTTTGATTAACTTGTATTGAAGCTCATGCCGGTCTGTACCTCGCTGTGTGTCAAGTCAGAAAAGGTTATGTTGTCAAACAGAAATTTCAGCTGCTGGTAGGATTTTGTGTAAACTATCAGTATTGATGAAAATGGTGAGTACTTGTAGTGCAGCAGGACATGAGATCCTGACGGCCTGCAGCAGAATAATGCTACTTTTAAAGAGACTCTCTCACAACTGTCACCACTCTGAATGTGTCCGTCATGAGTTTGTGTCCTTGAGCAGGAATCTGAATTGCTTCCTGTGTAAGAGCATCAGCTTGATGCCTCTATTTCTTTTTAAACAAGTAGTAAGAATGAATGTAGCTGCCCTCTGACTCATCCCTGGATGCTAACAAGCAGGAGTGTTTCTCTGTGTCAGCAGATACAGATAGCGCTTCCCTCCTCAGCGGTGTCTCCCACACACATTGTCAGGACGGCTCAAGAACGTCAGTGACTCATCAGTTTGAAAGAGATCAACATGTAAAGATGCTCTGGGGACAAGTGCACTATGTAGGACTCTGTAAAAGGATATTTATTGGCTAAAGGATGATCAAAATGAAAAGTGCATAAAAAATATGTATTTTTTAAAAGTGATTAAGTAAATTGTGTTGAGTTTGCACATATCTGTGGTATGTGGGTTAATGCAGGATGTTCATTCTACTCTCATATTATTCAGATAAGGTAGCGGGCGTGTATCAACCACATCAGGGTATTTCCATGCAATCTGTATGGTAATCATATCATCGCTTTGTAGAGCATTAAAACCTCTAAGTGCCTGGCTATGTAGGTATATGCCCCCTCACTCTTTCTTTATGCAGTATGTATTGATTCTCTCTCACAGGATAGTGGAAAAGACTTTAATTCAAGTCATTTTCACAAGGATTTCCCAAGCTTTTTCTCAGTTTGTCAATGTGGATGTGTTCATTACTTCAGAAATGCATCTAATCCTGCAATGGGAGTTTTAAGTGGAGTAAAATACAAATGCATAGTGTAATTTCTTGCAATGGTGTTTCCAGGGCAGAGTAAGAATATCTGCTCTACCACATCTACTTTGCAGGCCAAGGCTGAGAGAGAGTCAGAAAATCAACCTCCCCCCTCTTCACTGCAGCAGTCTGCTATTGGCCTGGTCGATGCTGACAACACTGATGTTACTCTGTGGAGGGGGGGGGAGCGACACTCTATAAAAGCCAGGGATCTGCAGCATCACCGAGCTGGTGCAGTGCAAAAACGCTCGCTCATCCTCACCGATGGTGTGCAGAACAAGGGGGACATAAAAAAACCTTCTGAAACTAAAACATCCATATCCTTTTCTTAAACAAACAAAAAATCCACAACAAAAAATTCATCATGAGCTCCGAATCCTACCTCTCCTACCGCCGCCCTTGGGACAGCTACAGAGGCTCCCGAACCACCACTAAATCATCCATGTCTTCCTCCCTCTTCGCTTCTCCTCGAGCTCCTCCGTCCGGGAAGAGGATCCTGAGGCTGGCCTCCTCTTCCCTGCCAGATGCGTCTGAGAGGATGGACCTGGCTCAGGCCAGCTCCATCAACACAGAGTTGCTGGGCCTGCGCTCCCAGGAGAGGGAGCAGCTTGTGGACCTGAATGACCGCTTCGCCACTTACATCGAGAAGGTGAGACACCTGGAGCTGCAGAATCGAGCCCTGCTGGCCGAGCTGGAGGCGCTGAGGAGGCGGCAAAACGATCCATCTCGTCTGCAGGGTGTCTATGAGGGGGAGGCGCGGAGTCTGAGGGCGATGATTGACTCGGAGAACGGGGAGAAGATGCGCATGGAGGCAGAGAGGGACCACCTGCGTGACGTCTATGAGCAGATGAAGGAGCGATATGACGAGGAGACGAGGCGGCGTATGGATGCTGAGGAGGCCCTGCAGAGGGCCAAGGAGGAGGCCAGCAGGGCCGTGCTCTACAACTGTGATGCTGAGGCCACTGTGGTCTCTTTGTGTGACGAGATGGTGTTCCTAAAGAAAGTCTTTGCAGAGGAGCAAGCTGAGCTGCAGGCCCAGCTGCAGGTGGCTAACATCAGCGTGGATGTGGAGGTGTCTCGGCCTGACCTCTCTACCGCCCTGCGAGACATCCGGGCGCAATACGAACGGCTGGCAAACAAGAACATGCAGGCCGCCGAGGACTGGTACAAGAGCAAGTTTGCGAGCGTGGCGGAGATGGCCAGCAAAAACAACGAGGCCGTGCACGCCATCCGAGAGGAGACCATGGAGTACCGCAGACTGCTTCAGTCCCGCTCCTCGGAGATTGAGGCTCTCAGAAACGTCATCGACTCCCTAAATAAGCAACTGGAAGAGTTGGAGGAGACGCAGGGGAAAGAGGTGGCAAAGTACCAGGTGAATGAGGGATATTTGGATCCCAGTTGGCATGAGTAATCAGCCAATAAGTGCTGACTAAACTAAATGTGCTAAATATGTGGCACCTTGTCAGCCCATTTGTGCTCTCAGATGAGCAAACTCCTTCTTATGCCTATTTTTAGAGGCTTTTTTCTCAAATAGTTGAAAGGAAAAGGCTCAGGAGAGACAGCTAAATGAAAAGATAGTGTAAAAACTGTCTTTGGCTAAAGGTTTAAAACAGCTCAGATGGCATAAATACTATATTTCATTTTTTACAGTTACCATACAGAATACACTTTACATGCATAAAGTAGTGAAAAAGCAGCTGGAAATTGTCTTTGAACACAGCATGGTTCTTTTCGCCTAAAGATGACATGTAAATATATTCTGTGCTGCAGCTACACCCTCCCCGCGCTGTAGTACTCAGCAGGAAATGATGGCAGGCTCACAGCAGAGGTGAAAATCTGCAAGGTTATAGTGTGACTAAAGCGGTGGAGCACATTACAGCTACACACCAAAAAAGATCAGGAATTCCCCAAATCTACAAATTTATATTCAATCTCTTCAAGTAAAAATAAAATAAAATCTAATATTTGTCATGAAGTTGTAAATGTTTCCGGTTTGAATCACCTTGTGTCTATAGCATCAGTAAGTGTGATGTCTTATAATGAATGCCTTTTTCTTGCATTTATAGGTGAGGATAAGTGAACTGGAGCAAGACATCACTGAAGCTAAACAGGAGATGGCGCGCTACCTGAGAGAGTACCAAGACCTTCTCAATGTGAAGATGGCTCTTGACATTGAAATAGCTGCGTACAGGTGAGACGCCCATTAACACAATACATGAAATATATACTAATATACACTTCTATTGTGTAAATATGCACAATGAAGAGAAAGCTCAATGGTTTCTTTTTCTTTTTAGGAAACTTCTGGAAGGGGAGGAGATTCGGCTGTCTTACCCTTCCCTTCCCGCTCTAAATTAAAATGCCACCAGCCTGGCATCAACCTGAATTCTTCATGTCCCTTTTCTCCTGACCTGACCCTGAACATCTCAACATCTCCCCCTACCCCTCAAATCCATCAATTTTTTTACATCCCTCCCTCTATCATCTTGCCCCCCCCTCCCCCTCCCCTCCCCAAAATACTCCTTTCTTTACTCCTCCCCAAACCAAACCGCGAACCAGAAGCTCATCCTTCTCAAGACAGATGCGCCCTTGTATTAAACAAGAGGACCACCAGAAGTCCCCCTTCTTCTACACACGTTCTGACACCACACATCAAGAAGATGGCAAACTGTAAAATGCAGAGTGGCTGTACTGCAGTAGTTACATAGTTATGTCGGACAGCAACATCGTTTTGGCTGAGTTCCTCTCTGTCGTATATGCCAAAGTCCAAGCAGCAGAGTTACCATTTGACTCTAGTGGCCCCTCGTTGTGCAAACATTTGACCAATTGTTTGTGAAGGAGGACAAAAAATCCCTTTTACCTCTTGATGCTTGGACTTTATCTGTGTTTCAACTGCGGCATTATTGACTGGGAACTCTACCAATCGATTATGCAATGTCCTGCACCCCTGGTTCTATAGTAGTAGTCAGTGAACCAGTAACCTTAAAATTTATTTTCAATATATTAGAGACTCATGTTTGTCATTTTTAGTTATTCTTCCTTTGCATTTACATCTGCACACAAATACTGCAAGCTTTGGTTGGTTTAAAATCAAGAGTGAGTTTGAGTCTTTCTATTTGGCCGGTTATTTAAACTCCTAATTTCCAATAAAACCGTATCTTGTCTTGCATAAACTTTTGGTCATGTAAATGCTGTGGAAGACTAATTGTTACTGGTTTCTCCTTAGAATCATGCAGTGTGTCTCTCAGCCGTTCTGCATTAGATTTATTTATTTATTTATTTTTGTTCTGTGATTTCATTCAGAGCTAAACAATGAAACTGAAGATAACTGCAGGAGCTCCTTGTTGTTCGTCTGCTGATCTTAGATCTAAATGGTGCTTTACATCTGTGAAACTAATACCAAGTCCGCACCATTACGCTTGGTGTACCTGTAACAGCCGGCAACAAGCTGAATAAATATATAACTGACCTGCAACCCGGTTCGCATTTTGTGTTTTCATTTGACACTTTTCAGGGATATTTAGGACAAATTACAAACTGGTTAAACACATTCAACATCTTGTGTCTCCACTCAGTGGCTTTCATGTACAGCAAATGATTGATTGCATATTTAAAGCATATAAACTGTCGCAAACATTAAAAATATGCAGAGATGTCTTTATGCACAACACGATCACACAAGATGTATTCTAAAATAAGACAGAGACATCAACTGCAGCCTAATTTTAGTCTTGAGTCTCTAAAGCTATTAACTGTGCGTTCAGAGGTCAGCTCAGCTCAAATTCAACTGTCAAAAATACATTTTCCAAATACAAAACAGGCCAGAACTGATATATTTTTAGACCGTTTGATAAATCTGTTGTGTGTTTTGAATGCATTTTAATAGATCTTACATTTTGCGATTTTGCTCTAATTGCAGCCAAAGCAAATCTTCAGTCAGACTTACCTAAAATCTCATTACAAGACTCATCACTGATGATCTACAATTACCTGCAAATTTGTTAATAAAGACCTATTGTATTATATAAATGAATCATCAATGCAAACTGCAGGCTGATGAACATTGAAGTAATAAAGGAGCAATAGAAGTATATGAATTACTGTGGTAATTATTAATAGTAAGGGGTGAAAAGGAATATATAGCTTCAATTTGTGTCCTGACTGGTGTAGATTAATATTTTTATGTGTGATTTGTGAATTGTCGATAAATTTAGGGGCGGCTAACATTTTCCATCTTTAATACAACATTAACAAAAGAAGGTATTTCGTCAATTTCAGAGGATATATTGCTTAAATTTCTCCTTACTCATCACGTGAACACACAGCAGCACTGCACCATTTCCCATCATTCCACGTTCTTGGCAAGATGGCTGTAGCTGTAAGTTGGTGGTGCATTTCCTCAGCAGGATCATCAATCACCATGCCGACACCAGGCGTCCTACTGAACCCCGAAGAAATATGAAATAAAAAAGAAGTAGTTGTTGCAAGCATTTTTACCAGCCTACAATGACCCACTATGAAAGGAATCACTTGTTTGAGAATTGCTGAAACAAATATAATATTAATATCGGTATTGGCCTCAAAAATCCTGGGCTAAACTCTCCAACAAGTATAGCAGTATGAGGACATTTAACAGTGTATGTCTCTCAAAGGGACTAGAGGACATTTTACTGTACAGTGATTGTTATCAGTCACTTGGCTGTACAACAAAGAAGCTGGAGCTGGCTGCCAGCGGTGGAAAGGGCATTTACAATTTTGAGGTACTTGTACTTTACTTGAACATTTCCATTTGATGCTACTTTATACTCCACTCCACTACATTTTAGAGGGAAATATTGTATTTTCTACTCCACTACATTTATTTGAAAGCTTTAGTTACTTTTCAAATGAAGATTTGACACAAAGGATAATATAACAAGCTTTTAAAATACAACACATTGTTAAAGATGAAACCAGTAGTTTCCAAACTTTTAGGTTCCCTAGGTTGGGAACCACTGGACTAAACTAGCTAACTGTATATAAAGTAGTTGAAACTAGCTCCACCTCCAGCAGCTACAACAGTAACATGCTGCTCTAACACTGATGCTTCACTATCAATAATCTAATAATGTCGTATATAATAATATATTAGTCAGAGGGACCAAACTACTACTTTTGCTGCAATACTTTAACTACATTTTGCTGCTTACTTACTTACTAAAATGTACTTTTTCATGCAGGACTTTTACTTGTAATGGAGTATATTTCCATTGCTGTATTGGTATCGGAATACTTCTACCACCACTGCTGGTTGCTAAACATTTGTCAAGCTAACCGTTAGCTAACTACTCAGATAGCTTGCTAGTTAACATTAAGCTAACTATCTGTTACCATACTAGCTTGCCCTCTGGAGGCAATATTGCATCACAGATGATGAAAACTCAGTTAAAATACACCTTTGAGGAGCAGAAACCGCTTCAAAAAGTGTTTCATACAACCTACAGATGGCGATAAAGTCTAAACAGTGTCCTACTTAACTATTACTTCCTTCAGTCAGAGGGCACCATCATGGCCGCCGCCTGACAACCGTTAACACCTCTGTGTCAATGTTACATCGTTAATTTCAACCTTAATGTGTTTTCGGTAACCGTTACATTTACCGACTGATAATCTGCGCCTGTCACCACATTTCGACACCGACATGTTCCAGGTAATCGGCGGGAGGAGCGTCCCGGCTGCCCGGCTTCTTGCACCCAGGGGCGCCGTGCTCGTGGAGGCTGTCCGCGGCCGAAAGTCCCGCACAGACCCGGTGGCCAAGTCCAAACAGGGGCGAGTCAAAGAGCCTCCCCCCGTCGACCCGGTGGAGATGGTCGTCCTCAAGGAGAGATACACCGAGTACCAGTTGATCATGAGGGCGCTTCGGTACGTTATATCACTGGCTGTAAACACTGAAATGGCTCCAACGTTAAGACATCTGATTTTTTTTTGTATTTTGATTTATGTCAAGTGGTTGCAACACTTTAATCCCCCTTTTGGCATTAATACAGCAGGCTACTGTATGCATGTATCTATCTATCTGTAGTCACATAGCTGGTAATAATAATATACATCATATAACATAGAAAAGAACAGCTTGATCATGTCCAGTGTTATGCAAACTAGGACTGAAACAATTAGTTGATTAATTAATTAGGTAATTGGCAGAAGTATACAGCAGTTTAAATAATCGATGAACCTTTTAAGTAATTTTTTCCTGCAAAAATGTCCAAATCTTCCCACTTCCAGCCTTTTAAATGGGACTGTTTTCTAACATGGTAAACTGAATATTTTGGGTTTTAGACTGTTAATTGGACAACTGAGCAATTAAAGTATTTCATCTTCAGCTCTGGGTAATTATGATGAGAATTTTTGACTATTTTCTGACATATTTTAGATCAAATTATGAATAAAAAATATTGGCAGAAATGATGATCACACCTAATGAAAACAGAAGAATTAAAAAAAAAAATGATATGATATATCAGTGTACAAATTGCACAACAGAAGATAACTATTTATCATGATAGCACGCAAATGTGATAGTTGAAATTCTTTCAAATTTTAACATATAGATGCTTGCAGGTAACACACAAAGTTTTTGCACTCCAGAAAAACTTGCTTGTGTCTTACTCGTACTATATTAACAACATTTCGGTCCTCAGACCTGCTTACAGACCTGCTTACAAAAAGCAATGTATGTAGTTTCTCTGTAAAGGTCGAGAATCACATAGTTTTGTCCTTTTTAAAACTACACGTATCCACTGATTTTACAGGAAAATATAATTTTATATTCAAGTCTATTTACATTCTGAGTTGACTGAAGTTAAATGATAATTCTAGTTGAAATGAGTGAATTGATTGTGATCTTTCTTCTGTGTTTCAGTCTGGAGTTTAAGGAGGAGGTGCTTCGAAAGAAGTATGAGGAGGAGACGGGCTCCCTGGCGGAGGAGAGGGCGAGGCAGGAGGCGGAGGAGCATGGTGCTCTCATGGCCTGGAACAACCAGGAGAACCTGCGCCTGCTCAAACTCCGGTGAGAAGAAATACAAAATTACAGCATGATGAAGAACATAAAACACACTTGAAGATTGAATATTTTATTTGCAATGTCCTGATGGTTCTTAGATTTTTGTCTTACATCCATGCACTTGGTAAAAAAGAAAAGTAATTTATCATATTCCAAAAATAGTGTAGATCACTCAGCTTCTCTTTTGTGTCTTTCAGACTTCTGAGGATCCAGAAGGAAACGGAAGAAGCTGAGCGCAACAAATTAGAAGCTGCTATTCAGCGTGAACAAGAACAGCAAGAATTCATCAAGGAAAAAGAGAAGGAAATTTTGCAGCTGCAGGTACGATTTTCCTCAATCCTTGTTTACCTTCTTTTGTTCCATTTTCCCCACAAACTGAACGGGAAGTTTTATGTTGAAATTGATAATTCTACAAGTTACTTTTGCATGTTTTTGTTAAATTTGGAAATTGAACATATGTTATATAGATCAAAAAAGAGGATTATCCTTAATACAGACTTTACAGTTGGATCTCTGATTTTTTTTTTAACTTTAAATCTCTTACAGGAAGATGCAAAGAACTTCATCACCTGGGAGAACTTGGATCAGCGTATCGAAGAAGCTCTGGACAATCCAAAGAACTACAACTTTGCCATCGATAAAGAAGGGAGAGTTGTTAAACAGACAGTGCTGCAGTGAAACGCCACACCTACCTGTGTGTATCTGTCTCAGAAGATAAACAAAGACTGATGACAAATGGACATAACTTTTTTTTTTTCTAACTCACACTGGAAGCGGATTTTCATCAAACTATGAAAAACATTCAGCGTGAAACGGTTGACGTACCTGTAAACTGAGAGATATTTGAGAATCATTCATCAGGCAGATAACTTGAAGTGATTTTAAGGGAATTGTTATTGATGGAAGCCACCATGTTGCGTTCAATAGCAGTTTAGTATTTGATGGAAACCTTTATTCTCATGTCATCAGTGAATTATGATCTTGGAGTCAGTTTGGTTTTGGACAGAAAGACCATTTTTCTGTCTGTACGCTGGACAAGCTGCCTTTATTTTTCATGTTTTCTGCATCATATCGTTTTGATCATTACTGTCTCCTCATGATATGTAATGTATGTAAAGTAAATTAATGTATATCAGAGTTTCCACCACATTAGTCTGAATCTTTTTTTGTACAGTTTAGGAAAATGAAAAATTTGTTTCTTTAAGAATTAGTTTGTTTTATTCAGTTTTGGAGGCTAAATGTTTTTTTTTTCAGCCTCCCAAACTGTATAAGAGCTGCTTGGAAACTGTCTAATAACTCATTCACTGTTTCTTTTTACAACGTAGCATCAGTGTATGAAAACCTAGAAACAAGTAAAATGTAATGTGACAACTGATGTGGATAAAAACTGACTGGAGTTTGAATCAGTTAAGTTACACACTTGTACATTAAAAACATGTTCCACAGTTTCCTACATGTGTTCTCAAACTTTTCAAGAAAAAAAAGTAGGAATGCATAAGACAACATACCTACAGACTTCCAGATTATGTCCACATTAAAGCAGGATTAGTGGTCAACTTCCCTTAGAGATGTTCATCATGTTTAATTTGATTAATTGCCACTAAAGCCTAATATTAACTGATAAGATCTTAAAGGTGGATCCTGTTCACCTGATCTCAAGGCCCTCGCTTGCAGAGGTGTCTTTATTAAAGTATAGTTTAATTTATTATTTTAGTTAATATTGTGTTTACATGTTGTGTATTCCTAAATAAATCAGTGTCTAATCTGATTACCAAACACTGATTGAATCACAGCAGATCTGAGGGAAAGTGGTGTTCCAACATAGCAGTGCTGGTTGGTTTCTGGAGCTCAAAGGAAGAATTATTTAGTTGTTTATTTATAGGGGACAACGCACATTAATCAACATTGACATTTTATTAACATGAGTGTAAATGTGCTGAGGTTAGCTCAACAGCTGATTTCTCCCTGTAGTCCTGATACGACTAAAAATTGGAGAAATGAAACAGCTCTTAAACAAAACAAACAAAAACAATACAATCAGACACGTATAAAAGAGTCAATCTGCAGATCATTCATGAGTACATATCTGAGTAGATAAAACCATATTTTGCGTTTGATTTTTAAAATGTGGTATGCAGCACAGTTCCTTATTTAAATAGGAAGAGTTTAACAAAGATTTGCTGTTCTCACTGAAAAAGCTGCTCGTCCAAGTTTGCTTCATCTATATGAGATAAACAGTCGCCTCTGTCAACTGCCCCTGTGTTCCTGGAGGAGATGATCCATGCAGAATCTTAAATATAAGACACAAGTCCATATAAGATTTTTCCATAACCAATATATTTGATCACTTAATGACAGTGGTGAGAATAATTTTGTGACTTTAAGTGTTTGTTTATAAATTGAATATCAGCTCTAATGTGGCCAGAGTTAAGTGTGACAGATTAATTGAATGCTTGTATGTTTTTGCAGCATCTATTGATCGACAAGTCCTAATAGGTCTGAAGTTTGACAAAGAAAACTTAACCATTTTATCAATTTTGTTTCTTCTTCTATCTAAAACACACCAAAGATATTTAAAATTATCAACAATTTCAAGTTTTTTCTCCATCAGGTTGACAGGAGTCAGTCTTCTTAGAGGACATATACTTGCGTGCTTTAAGGTGACAGGATTCATACACAGAGAATCAACAGGGGCCCCCTAATGAGTTAATCCACTCATGGTCTTAAGGAACATCATTGTAGAAGATTTTTTGTGTGCAAGTTGTAGTTTTGTGTATCATTTCCAAACTGTGGCAGAGGAACTAAAAAATGGGAAAGGAACATTTTATATCAATGAGTCTAGTAAGGAAATAAAGTCACATCACATCTACAGTACATCCTTCGTTGCTGCACTTTAAGTCGCTGCCCTCTAGGAGGCGCCCTGCACAGCTCTCCGCATTGTTGTGTGTTTACTGTTACACAGGTATTAACAGGCTCATGCATGACAACGTGCTGCTGAACCGGTGTAATCCTCTTCTGTCAGGCCAGGCGTGCAGGATGATGGGATGATGATGATGATGATCAGAGATGAAGACCTTTAGAGAAGCTCACAGGTGACCTGCAGCAGCATTAGTGAGTCAGGAGGCGAGGAAAGGGCAGAGATAACCGAGGCATTTAAACGCAGGAGATACTGTTTTGATACTGACTTAAATAATGGATTTTTTTTTTTACTTGATAGGAGGTAATATCTGCTGCTCAAACACTTTCACCTCCACGTTAGCAGAAACGGTGCAAAATCACGAGAGAAATTTACTTATTATACAAAACATTAGGAGTAAGAGTGAGTTCTCAACATACACTGTATCTCAGTTGTCTCTTTTAAAATCCTTAAATCCTCAATTTTCATCTGCATCTCTTCATAAATGTAAGAGATTTTGATTGAGATATAAAAAGGGACAATAGTTTTAATTTGTCCAAATAATAGCATGCAAGTTTCTGTGAAGGTGAATCTATTCGTAGTATGTTTAGTAAGAAGTAAGGTGATCATATACATAAAAATAATATTAAATAATAATAGGTTTATTCTTCGCAATCATCACTGTCTGAATTTCCTATGATACATGGGATGTCAACACTGCTGCTGGCTGTAGCGATGTGCATCCTGATGTGAGCTGGTGTAATGCTGTGCACACGGTTAATGTGATTGGAAACTGAGGTTAATGGGATTGTTCAACCGTGGCAGCGAAGACCGAGATTAGCAGTAAAACGCCTGAGTAGATTAAGATGACCTCGCAGCTCAGCAGCACACAAACCTGGCATCTGTTCTCACAACTCACAGAGTCACAGTCCGTACTTCAGATGACAGTTCATAGTAAGGATTTTAATTTAGCTAAACTCAAAAACAGGCCTGCAAATAATTCTGTTTCTCAAACATACATCAGTCACTTTGTAGTTACCTTTATGTCAGTAGAAATTTAAGTTTATTATACCTTTATACCTCCACCGTAGTTCAATTGCAAATTATTTAGGTGTTTTTACAGTTCCATGAGAGTTTTTTAAGTGGTCATTTATTGTAATGGAAGTGTTAAGTACTGTTGAGTGAGTCAGTGAAGCGAATACAGGCCACAGTACAGTCAATACTGGACTAATGCTGACAACAAGTGACACAGTTTCACAAACAAGGACAACAGTAAAAAAAAAAAAAAAAAAAAAGCATTATTCTAGTTCAGTTATTAGACCAGTGGGGACCCACACAAGGGGTCGCAATTTGAATCCAGAGAGTAGGGAAGCTAGATCATTAACTGGACTGGAAAGCAGGAAAAAAGAAAGAATTCTGATGCACAGAGATATTTCCTCTAATCTTTGGGTTTTTACTTGTGAATTACTGGATCATTTTTAATTTAATTTAAATATTATTTAAAAGTGCAGTGTGTGGAATTTAGTGGCATCTAGTGGGACAGACCTGGCAGAAATGGAATATGATATTCATTAGTATGTTTTAATTAGTGTATAATCCCATGAAAATAAGCCCTTTATATCTACAGAGGGAGCATAGTCAGACTTGGGTACATGTGGTACACACATGCAACCTGTGACTGGTGGTGACAAGTGGACAGCAAAACCTAACTTTACTTTTAATGTTAACAAATGATGAGAAATGTCCACCTCTTGTCCTAGTTTTGATATGGGAGTACTTCTTTGTTTTATAATGAAGCCGTACACAAGTTGAAGTAACCACTGTGTCTGTGTTTGACCAATCAGTGACGGTCATTCCTGTAAAGTTCCCGTACCTTTGGAAAGTAAAACCTTTCTAGGGACTTGTTCCTCTTTGCTTCCTCTTTGCTTCATGCTTTAGACCTTCAAGAATACGACGTAACACAGTACAAGTACTTCTAATCAAATAAGTCCCAGAACAAGTATTATTCCTCTCATTTTTATTAGGTGCAGCGAGTGTGATTACATCAGCATACATACAGTACAGCGATTCTTAAGGGTAACTGTAGTTTTCTGTCTTTGCCCAATAAATTCTATGTCTTGACCCTAAAAGACTATTAAAATACATACAGACTAAAGCTAGAGGTGGCTTCCGACTGGTCCCTTCAAACTGACATTTATGCTATTGAACTAACATTCTGACAGATATTCTTCTGGAGCACCTTGGTATCGACAATAAATACATTCACAAACTAACTGTGGAGGCAGGCGTGTAAAGACTTGACCAAGTGGTCCGAAACCATTTCTGTGAACGAGATGGCAGAAATCCGGACAGCTGAAACTTTTCTCGTGAGCAACATTTTAGTCTTTCAGCGATCGCTCTGTCCAGGTAAAGGTTTAGTGTTTTGTTTCGGAGACACTCGCAGAGTTTTGGTCGAGAAAAGTCTTTCTTTTTTTTTTACCCACAATACCCACCGAAACCAGTTAGACTCTCACAGAGCTGCATCTGTTCCCATTCATGAATCAGATTTTTTCTTTTTTTTTTTTTTAAAATGTGTTACCAAATGCAGGAGACACATTTCAGCTACTTCTGAACCTGCTTGCTCCAATAAAATAAAATTTGTGTATAAAAAAATAACACCTCATTCATGACTAAGAACAAAAACATTCAATAGAAGGCTGTACATTTGTCGTACTCAGACCGTACGACTGACTTTATAAAATCCTATTTTATGTTTAAAAAATGTAGCATAAGCTCACATTAGACTTAGGAAACAAATCAAAACAAAACATTAGCACTTGAATATTCAAGTATAATAACTCAGGCATACAACACATTCGCCAGAGGAAAATACTGTCGGCTCCTTCTGTGACCAATGCGGAATATATGTGGGGATCTGTTTCAGTACCTGAAGACAAGGGGTGTGTGTCTTACTTTTTGGGCAAGTGAGGCGTGTTTTTTTTATTCGTACAACCCCAACTTTGATTCTCATGTTGTTGAGAAATTATTGTTGATTAAGAAATCTGGTTGTTCAGCTGTCCGGGGTATTTCTCAAACCTCCTCTCTGCCTCCTCGCTGAAGGCGTCGCCTGCAGGTGTTAAAAAACAATGAATAAAGCAGTTAAGGAGACATATAAATAAAAAGCCAAAGGTGACACTAACATCTGGTCTTTTAACTGTGTTTGAATGCTCACCAATGTGACAGTTATGGAACCAGATTCGATTTCCGTCGTATTTGCAGTTGCATTTCATGGCGTTGTTGGTGAAGTCGCTCTCAGCCACTTCAAAATTTGGATTGATCACAATCTGAAGGGGTGAGAAACGTAACATTTCTATCACATTTCTTTCACTTGATATTGTCTGGATAAAAGCTTCACCATGAATAAATGACTCAGTTTTGGCTTTCTAGTCTAGACCAATAATGTCCTGATTCAGACATGTTTAACAAACTGAATACACAACAGGTGGTTTTGTGCATTTTTATCAGGATGCTTTGTGGAAATGAGTCAGTGACTTAGTTATACATTTACTTAACTTTAGAGCTGCAACAGTTAGTTGCTCAGTCGATTGTCAGAAAATTAATTGGCCACTATTTTGATAATCGAATTAATCTTTTTATTCATTTTCTTTAAGCAGAAATGCCAAATATTTGCTGGTTGCAGCTTCTCAAATGTGAGGATTTGAATCTTTTCTGTGTCATTGATGACACTAAACTGAATGTCTTTGGATCTTTCACTGTTGATCGGACAAAACAAGACATGTGAAGACGTCATCATTGACTCTAAGAAATTACAACTATATTTTCACTGTTTTCTGATATTTTATATACAAAACTATTAGTCGATAATGAAAATAAATGTTTGCAGTCCTATTTAACTTCTGCATTTGTATTTATTCTAGTGGGTATGATTGTCAATGAAGTGATCTGCAGCATCTATAGATTCCAGTGGTGGGATTAGGATTTCTTCAAGTGTTTTCTAGTTTCTAAGAAGTAGTTTTCCTGTATTGTATATTTTTTGTAGTATTCCCTTTAATGTTCCCTGGTTCTGTGGAGAGAGGAGATCTGTGGACAGACTGCAGCTGCCTGATTATATTACAGATGTTGCAGAAAAATTAACTAAAACAAGCCAGAATTTTATAACTGAAGAAACAAAACACAAGGTATCATTTGTTGCAAAAATTAAGCTTTATCATCCTGCATACTGGTGGATTAAAATGTTTTTAATATAGTATAAACTATTAGTTGACCGAGCTGTCTGTATTAATCTACAAAGTCTGTGATGATGGTGACAAACTGCCTGACTTCATCAAAGTTGTTGACTTAATTCATTTAATTTATTTACATATCCAGACACTCATTTCCGCTCTTTCAGTACTATTTTATTACATGTGTTGGATTTGGCAAACTCTCTAAGAGTCTTGACAGTTTGACCTCTTGAGAGTCACGAACAAGAAGATTTTTAGTTTGGTTGTTGGTATTTTTATCCATTATTTCATTTTTCACTCTCTGAACCTGCCGGCATTTGCAGTACGTCCTGTTCTACACTTTGAGCCACACGCGATCCTGCTCACCTGCATGATGTAGTTTCCAGGTCTGACGTCTGTGATGTCGATCCACTGGCAGTCGATGTCGTGACGGTACAAATCCCAGCAGCCCACGGTGATGCCCTGGTCACCAAAATTGGCACACTCGTACCGTTTAGAAGTACCTGAGTGTGTGGCACAAATGGAAAGACAGATTAAGTGCATCATCAAATCTATCTATAGATAATCTTAGTTAAAATTTAAAATGTAATTACAACTTTAAAATTGAGTTTAAAATCTCCTTTGATACAGAGATAAAGACATAACTAAACAATCAATAAACTAATTAGATTAATACCTACAACATTATAATATTGGCATTATACTCACCTTCTTGGCAGTCTGAGTCCTCCAGGCAGAAACTGGCTTTGTGTCCTTCTGCCACTTTGGTGCCGTTGGCGTTCAGCAGATCATAGTGGGTGAAAATATCCATGCTGTGGTAGTGGCTGTATGATACAGAGAAAGTGTTGAAAGTGTGAACGACAAAAATCCTGGTTTCATAATTTTAAAAAATCCACTCTGTGAAAATAAACAAGATGATTGAGCACCAAACAAGTTACGGCACTTTTTATTCCACACCCCAATAAAAAGCATATGAGATTATGATGTTGGTCCTCTTCCACCGAGGCTGCCATGTTGCAAAACCATGTTTCTACAGTAGCCTTTCGCGTTTTTCATGGGTTTTGTGGCCACCGTAGGTTCTCCTATGTGCTTGGAAGGAGAGGGGTTTTCAGTTTGTTGCAACTGTCTGCAACCTCACCACTAGATGTCACTAAATCCTACACACTGCACCTTTAATTAATACATCAGCACTTAAACTGTAAAACTAGTAGTGTGGATACTGGTGGATGGATGCTGCAGTGTTTTGCAATACAAAACATTTCAAATTTACAGCCTGTGAATGTTAAACAGTGGTCGCATTTCTCTTGGAGGCATTCAGAAAAAAGGCTGTTTCATTTAATGCCAGAGGAGCTGCAGTATAAACACAATGTCTCCCCCCACTAGTCTGAGTGACTTCTTTATCAGCTGAGTCAGAGAGTAAAAAACAGAAGGGAGGTGATAAACTGAGCAAAAATGTAGGAGGAGACTGAGGTCATGTTGGGATCTGAAATATGATATTAGACTCCAGTAAGACAGAAAAGAAGCATTTGTACTCTTGCTCTGGACTGCAAATTTGTAAATGTGTCAACAGTGAGTATCCCAGAAGTTAAGTCCCTGAAGTTAAGTCCCAGAAGTTAAGCTTAAGTAGTAATTTAGTACTTTCATCCACATATCTTCTCTGCTGCAATCACCTGATTTGTTTCAAGACACTGTGGTGCCCTAGTGGCCTATATGGGTTAACTACAGCATCCTCATTTCCCAACTTTCTATCTTTATATTTACTCTCATATCTCTCTTAGTTTCTAGCCAATAAAGGCATAAAATGGTGAAGAAATGTATGAAAGTTAACTTTACATTATGGATAAAACAGAAACACATGAGATTGCATGTTCAAATGTGTGCATCATCATTTAATTCTGGTGCTCTGAAACAATGTCCTTCTTTTGGTTTTACCCACTGAGGTTTTACGAGTGTCACTTGTCCTCAAGAGACTGTGAAAAATCTAATAAAGATAACATTACCCATGGCAGGCGTGCCACACCCACGAGTGCCGCCCAGCCTTTGGCTTGAAGTCAGCCCGGCCGATGTTGGTGATCTGGGAGGAGAAGCGGAGCAGTCGTCGGTGTCCGTACGGCCAGTTGGCCTTAGCTGCAGATTTTGACAGGCAGTCCTCCTCTGCGGCGCAGTAGAGCATGTGCAGAGGCCGATCCTCGATATAAGCCGTCTGCTGCACCAGAGGGGCGTTCAGGACGAGGTCAGAGGCCGCTGGACACAGACGAAGAACCAGGATTAGTACTGAGTTATGTTTCTCATGATTCATCTGGACTTTCTTGCAAGTATGAGTAAGAAATGTATTCCTGTTGCCACTCACTCTCAGAGCAGATGACTCCCGCGGCGAACTTTGCAGCTACTTTCTGACAGCTGACAGTTTTGTGATGCTGGCACTGACGCAGAGACATCTCGTTTCCTGTGCACTTCACACCGCTCATCACCATCTCCGTCACATTACTGCTGTCCCAGTACCAGGTTTCCTTAGAGGGGGTTCAATGACAGCAAACAAACACACATAAAGAAGAAAAAAAAACAAACATCGATCAGGAAATGACAGTTCACAAAATGGATCAGTGTGATGCTGCTTTTCTGAAAAACAGATGTTCATGACTCATCTCTGGCTGCTCGCTGAGGACACATTGAACTGTAATGTTTCTGATCACTGGATCAACAATAACTTTTTGTAACCATTTTTTAAGATGTCAACAATTATTTAACGTCAAATATTTGAAGAGTTTGTTTCCAAAATGCTAAATATTCTTTTTTTTTACTACATCATTAACTAAACCTTTAAAGTGAATATCTCTTAAGCTCCTAGTGTTCTTTAAAATACATCATCTATCATCGTTTTGTGATGTTTTATTATAATTTGGTAAGGTTTTGTGTCAACTTTGCCGACATGATCTACTTTCTCTACAGTCAGTGATTTACTACATTCCCAGAGGCCACAGAGTAATAATGCCCTGTAAATGTTGTACTGTAATTTGCTTCGTTCTTGCGCTCTGGGTTATTTCAAAGCAAAAACCTCAAACAGTGTGTCACATTTTCAGAAAGTATATATCTCATTTTGGAACAAAGCTCTTCATTTCTGTCTTTTGGTCCTACTTACAGTGATGGCATGCATGGAGTAGCCCAGCCCTAGCTGCCTGCAAACCACCATGGCTTCCTTTGTGGTCCAGCCTGTGCTGCACACTGTGCCCCACTTGGAGCCAACCTGAACCTCCACTCGGCCCTCATAAGTGCTCCGGCCGCCCACTATCCGGATCTGCAGAAACGCCCTGCTGGGAGTCAGTGAGGGGACACACTTCCTGTCCTGTCTCTGAACAGTCTGGGCTGAATTTACTCAAATAAAGTCCTCAGGCAGGGGATAATTTGTTGTTGAAGCGGCAGTTTAGTTAGTCTTTTCTAGGCGAGAAGAGTGTTAACATGGTTTCCAGATGAGGTCACCACTTGGCTTCGGTAGTGAGTGGATTTGAGTTTGATTAGAAACTTCATGTGTGGCTGTTTTGGTCTGACCACATGGAACAGACCAAAATAGTATCTTAGTTCTTCCATGATGGAAAAGAAAGCTCTGCTACATATGGAAATTATAATATACTGTCACACATTAATGCATGCAAGTATGTTCAAGTATACTTCAAAAACATATACAGCAACAATTTAGTATTATACTTGTGTTTAAGGAATATATTTGAATGTTTCACCACTTTACATAACAAGTCAGGATTAGAATATGTAGTAAAACCTGCACATATTAAATAATATGTGACAAATAAGTGAATATATTTGAACATACATGCATAGAATTAACAAAAATAACTACTGTATACACTCAGTGGCCACTTTATGAGATAAACCTCTCCATTTGCACAGACAGCTCACTACCTCTGTTGGCTGAGCTGTTCAGTTGACATTTCTGAGTAGATGACTTGAACACACACTGATCACTGCAGCCAGAGAAGCTGAATCCAGTATCTCAGAAACAGACAACCACTTGGAAACCTAAATAAATAAATTTCAGTGTCTGAAGTGTCTGAATTGGGTGCTTGGCTGCAGTCTTGAGGATGAAGATGTCTTGGTGTTGAGATCAATGGAGGATACACCGACTCTTTCGAGATAAAAAGAAGGTCCCAGTTGTGAACCGAGAACAAGAAGATGTAGAGATGAGGTGTATAATCATTAATCTGGATAGTGAAAGAATGAAGAAATGTTATGTGATCCAACAAATGATCACAAGTGTCTGTTGCGAAAGCTTCAAAGGATCCATCCTGCCTGGTTTCAGTATAAGTTTGTTATGATGATAATAGAGTAGACATGTTTTTGGGACGCATGAAACCCCTAAGTGGATAATAAAAGCCATCGTAACATGTGTCAAGGACATGAAAGTGATTTAAGTTCATTCCTTAGATATCAACCCAACAGAGCAGCTCTCGGATGAATTAAAAAAGGGACGTCTGCAACCACAAACTCTGGACGGACTCAATGACTCTATCATGTCTCAATGGATGCTTATGGAACATTTCTGACACCTTTTAGCCGCTAAATATGTTACCCTGCCAAAAAAACTCCATCCTATCAAATCACTTCTGTCTATAATTGAGTCTTTACCTTCTTTTTCTTAAAAACAAGCCAAAAAAAATCTGCCAATTCGGTAAAAATGTTTTAAGCTCCTTCCAACACAAATCAACTTGTTTCTGTATAAGTCATGTTGCTGCATTAGAATCAACTTATTATTAGAAAATACTCGCAACAAGTTGATTTAAATTAGAAACAGGTTGAAATATTGTATTGTATTGACAGATTGTTTCATTTGTTAGAAGAAAATAAGACATTAAAGACTAAAATGACTAAAATTAAATGATAGGAATGAGATTTTTCTTGCAGTTTAGAGAAGAATCAGGCCACTGAGTGTAAATGACAGTATATTATATTTGCATATGTAATATACCAAATGACAACCACCTGGTTAAAGCTCTGCTCTGCTGCAGGAAGTTGCCCTCAGTGGTGTTAATAACCTACTTGCGCGGCCTGGTTAGCATAGCCGAGGCCCATCTGCCTGCAGGCCACCATGGCTTCCTTGGTGGTCCAGGTCTCTCCACAGATCAGACCCCAGCTCTCCGTCCCATTAGAGTCTGTGCTCAGCACCTCCAGACGCCCCTCGTAGCGGGTTCGTCCCCCTGTGAGTCGGATCTGTGTGGGGCCGAGGGGTTAGGAACCACAGAGCAGAGCGTAGATACACAAAGGCCGGGTTGGATAAAAACTTTTGTTTAAGGTTTAAACATATGTAACTTGAATTATTTACAGGTTCAGAGTGTACATTTTCTGGAGTTTTTATCCCACTTATTCCGGCTTTTGTGTGCAACTACGGGAGACATGGATGAGTATGATCTGGTACAATACAAACTGTACAACCAGAAACTACCTGTGTTAAAGGGAAATCACTGTTGTCAAGAAAAATGTATCTGCAAAAACTGTTGTTTTTTCTCAGAAAATATCAAAATAACTTATTTACAATAAAATTTGATCTGAGCTGTTTTCAATCAACTAAACATTTAAAATAATTCAGTACATACACATAAAACTTCAAACTGAGGAAAAGACAAAATGCAATTACTGTGTTTTCATGACACCAGTGAAAAAGAAATATCGGTTATAGTGGTAATTGATTAATAGAAATATTGGAGTGAAGATGTGAGATTTCTGTAAAAACTACTGTTATTGTTAGTTCTAAATCTCACATCCTCGTGCAAACGGAGAAGACTGTTAGAGCAGCAAAGAACTGAATGAATACACAGACGATAATACAACAAACAGTATTAAACAACACTTTTTCAGGTTTTTTCCTACAGTATGCTACACTTATCAAAGCAGTAGAATAATAAGGCTCATTTTTTATTATGTGAATCTAATTTCATGTACTAGCTGATGCAATAACTTTAGGATAAACCATTTAACCTCAATTATTTCTTAGCTAAAATAAAACATTTTCATAAGGAGGTTTAGCTCTGACCGAGTTCTCCAGCCCCATGTAGGGAATGTTGCAGCGGACAGCAGCGTCCTCCGTGTGTTGACAGTCCTCCGATGTGATGTTTTTAAAGGGACAGTTCCAGATTGACTTCTCCGTACCGAGACACTTCACCTCATTCATATAGATTGGACCCATTCCTGAACAGACAGGATGAAAGACAGACAGAAGACAGAAGCCTAGAGGTTAGAGACGGTGGAGCTGTTTATGGAAACGCTTTGGTTTAATCACTGTCAGCTGTAGCATGATTACACCTAAGACAACATGATAGTTTTGAGCCAAAAAAAGAAGGTTCAAGCCACTTCTGTGTACAGACGGGTGACAAATTAAAGGAAAAACCAACATAAAGTGACTCAGTAAGGTGTTGGGCCACCACGTGACACCAGAACAGCTTCAGTGTGCCTCTTGGCATTGATTCTACAAGTCTCTGAACTCTACTGGAGGGATGAACACCATTCTCCCAAAAGATATTCCCTCATTTGGTGTTTTGATGATGGTGGTGGAGAGCGCTGTCTTAACACGTCAGTCCAAAATCTCCCATAGTTGTTCAATTGGGTTGAGATCTGGTGACTGAGGGCCACAGTGTATGATTCACATCATTTTCATCCTCATTAAACCATTCAGTGACCCCTCGTGCCCTATGTATGGGGGCAAGGATAAAGGAGATAAAGGTGATCACCCAGATCAGCTTTGTATTGATTTGCAGTAACCCTTCCCTTTAAGGGGACAAGTGGACCCAAACCATGCCAGCAAAATGCCCCCCACAGCATAACAGAGCCACCAGATGCCCTCACTGTAGGGGTCAAGCATTCGGGCCTGTACCAATTTTTCCTTCAATTCGTTTTTAGCAAAAGATACAGTTGTTGCTTCTAAAAACATAACTTTCAGCCATCAGCAGTCACACATTTTGTTGGTTGATATGTGGAAACCCAGAATCTACTGTTAGCAGATGGCTATTTGCTAAATTAGCCAGGTTATGTAAAAAAATATTTTGAAAAACAAGTTAGGGTTGTATAAAAATGTGTGTTATAATAGGGCTCATTTAATGCAGCATTTAATGAGCCTGAACACATTTAATGAGGTGCTCGGATCAGATTAGAACAATCCCGGTGAGTTTTAATTCTGCTTTTTGGACCTTAACAAAACTGTCTGAAAAAAATCTGGGTCAAGGAAAGTGCATAAGTATCCAAAACACCCACACCTCGCTGACCAAAGGGACATGTTAAAATGATTAAGTGGTAATCCATTCTGGACTGCTCTCCCCAAGGATCACAGTAATCAACAGTTCAATATTTTCCCTTGGATTTCCTGTTGAGGAAGTTGTTCTTTTCTTTGTTATTTTAGCCAGTTTAGGTTGCAGTGACTAACCATACCCATTACCCTGCCCTACTTACAGGAGCACTCTACTTATGAAGTTCAGTTTACTGTCTAATACTCAGCTTTTGCTGCTGTGGAGGAGCTTTACACAGTTTGAAATAAAAAAAACCCTGAATATGTCATCAAGGTTATCTGGATTGGGTTTAAGATATGTTATGTACATTTCCAGCTCTATATTTATATTCTGTGGGTTTACTGGTATATCTTTGCATGCTTTACTGTTCAAAAAACTCCTTATTTATCTTATATTTGCTCTTTAAGGCCTCCCTCCTGATGAGCCCACTCTGTTCTGATTGGTTAGCTTCCAGAAGCTGCCCATCAGCAGACTTCTGCTATGTAAACAAACAGTAATAGTAGGATTTTTTCTTTCTTTTTCTCGTTCTTTACTCAAAATGTCAACTTCTCAAATACATCGGTACATGTTGTAGCTGAAATCTGATGCAAAACATGTGAGTGGACAACAATGTGGAGGGCAATCTGATGTCATTACGAGGAGGAAGTAGAGGTAACATTGCAAATGGAGCATTCAGGGCAAGTTGACGTCCTGGGTTTTGACTTTCAGGGAGTATCTTCACCTCAAGTTTTGGACCTTTGACAATGTTTAACATAGACATAGGGAATTGTAGGATCCAGCATTTTTGGATTTCTCAATTAAAGTTACATTTTCACATTTGTACAAAATTTTTACACTGAAGATCGTTACACAGCACAAACAAAACGATGCACAAATAGACAATAACACATAATTGGGGACATTTAACTTTAAATATAATGTTGATATTATCATCTGCGTTGGTAATAATAAAGTCCACCAGACCTGTAAGGGTGAACCAGATTCCTAAATCCTCTCAGGTAGACTCAAGAAAAACAAAGACAGCTGGGGTCTCAGAATATTAGTCATATTGCCAATGAAGGCAACCTCATGGGGTTTTTGGAGCTTGGCCACCACTACTAACTCAGGACATCTCCTGAGCTGTTACGATTTTTTGTGAGTCCCCTGCAATACTAAATTAAAAAGCAGCCCCTTAATTCCAAACATACTTTTGTTACTGCAACAATTATTTCAGTGAAGCTGACTATTTTGTCCTTGAAAAAATATGTGAAAGCTATAATGAACTGGATGAATGATATTTTATTATATTAAAGAAACTGATTTATATGAATATATTACAGGTAAAGTTTCACCACAAGTCCTTTTGATACCACAAAGGACTTCCCAAAGACACACAGAGAAACATCTTCATGCCCAGGATTGACAGTATATCTACTGTAGAACACAGCTGTGATATTTGTATCATTCTTGTTGCTTTTGTGTTAAAGTTTCAGATCTTGTATACCTTTTAAGCTACACATACAGTACCTCTCACCCAGCTCACCTTTTATCCTGAGGCCTGCTTGCTGACCATGCATGCTCTCCGTCAGCGACACCCTGCTTTACATCCCCCCTCTAAACTCTCACCCCATCACTGCAAGTCGTACCGTAGCACCATGAGATGATGTCTCATGAAATTTCTGTGAAAGGAATTCCTTCAGCGGCGCTAGTTTCCGACTTCAGTGACGTTTAGGAATGTTTCTTGGCCTAACGCAGCCAGGTGGTGGTCTGACAACCATCTGAGCACAGAGCCGGTATGCTGCTCCCTCAAAGAGATTCTGTGATGAGACTTCTCGGCAAACTTCCTCTGCGGTAGAAATCGTAATGTGCACACACGAGCGCAGACATCCCCCACCAAGCGTCTCTCAAAAGACTGCTTGTTTCTGCGTTGGTGGAATCTCAGGGCAGTTTGCTTAAATGAGGAACTGCATGGGATAATTAATTTCAGGAATGTAGTGGGGGGTGATTTGCGTTTGTGAAAAAGTTTTCATATTCATAGATATAAATAAAATTTGTCTATTAGTGTTGTAACTTGGTCAGAAGATGTGTATTTGTTTATTGTGGTGTTTATCTATTACATGCTGTTTACAGACAAAGTTCAGTCTTTCATGTCTTTCCTTTATTATTTCTTGTCCTCCTTTCTGCACAGCATTCCTTTACTTATTAAAATAAGCTCTAAATGAGGAATCTGTGCAGGAATGTGAGCTTGTTGAAGGCAGATTATCAGTTCTGCGGGGGAGTTAGAGATGACATGAGAGATGAGACAGGCAGCTATTAAGTTATTAAGACATCCTGCCTCAGATGACGGGTTTAGGAGGATTTAATGCAAAGCAGGGTTTTCTTCATGAACAACAATCAGATAAAAATGAATTTTGAGCCCAGAGGATCTACATTACTATCACAAAGTCAACATTGTTATCAAGTATCATGTTATTGAGTGTTAACACACAGTTTACTTTTGCCATGTTCAATTTTTTTTTGTATTGAGCTGTAGAACATCTCACAGACTTTAATTTTACTTTTACAAACATCCCTCAGGATGTAAAAATAACATCACTGGTTGAGTTAAACCTCTGTTGGTGGAGCAATAATCCTATTTTTGAAGACAGGGATCCTGTCCTTCACTAGTTAATCTTTGGTCTTAAATATTCAACTGTCTCTCTGCTCTGTCCTCTCACAGTAACACATTCATTTCTCCTGATCTATTAACTGCTATATTCAGAGTGTTACTTTTGGCAGTCGAGGTATCTTTTGGCTTGTTGGTCGATGCTCAGAAATTGAAATGCAGACAGTGATGTCTCTACTACAGCTGGAAATAAATGTGATAAACGCTGCAAGAATGATTCAATAAATATGTCATAAAACACAGATATCATTCATTAAGCAATTAAAGCAACTGACTGGCTGATATGCATAATATCAGTGATAGATGAATGCAGGGGGAACCTTTAGGCCACTGTACAGGATGGAGTGTTGCCTCTTCAGGTGGACATAATGAGGCCGTTTCACAAAACGAGCCAATTTATACTAAGGCTGAATATCTTGGCTGCTGCTGAAGTGTTTTGGCCTCTTCTCTAACAGGGGGGGGTTGACTACTTCCTTTTACCGTTTTCACTGGCTTCTGTGTAAATTTACCTACTTAATCCTCTTCGTTACCTGCTTCCATCTGGTTCTATCCTGTGCAGAGTGTTGCGCCTCGCCCTGAGTTAGATTAGCCGTTTTCAGTTCCGAGGTCACGGTTCTCTGCCAGGTTGTTTTTGGCCTCCATTGTTTCCTCTTTCCAGGTGGAGTCCATCTCAAGTCCACTTTAGGAATGCGGGCCTGGTCCATTCTGAGGACATGTCCGAGCCAATCGGTGTTTAATTTCGAGCATCACATTGTGGCAGTTTGTGTGCAGGTCCTCATTGGAGATCTTTTCTGGCAAAAGATGCAACATATCTTCTGCAGACATCCATTGTAGAATAAATTGATGTTTTTCATGTCACTCTCAGCCACTCGCCAGAATTCTGAGCCGTGCAGCAGAATTTATTTAACATTGCTGTGAGATCTTGGCTTTTCAGCTGTACTGCTTTGATTTCCAGATGGTTTGAAGGCTTTGCAAATGCACTGCGAGCTTTCCTGAGCCTTATGCTGATGTCTTTGCAGCATGCGTTGTCCTTACTGAGGAGACTTCCCAAATATGTAAACTCCTCGACATAATCAAGAGAGTTACCGTTCACAGTGATTGGTGCATGTGGTGTCAAATTTATGTACATCTCTTGAGTTTTGGAGATGTTAAGGTTCAAATCCATCTGTTTGGCAAACCTGTCAGTCAAGAAAATAGTTCCTTACCTTCAATCAAAATGTAAGTTATGCATTTTGAATGACAAATCAACCAACCAACCAGGCATGGTGGGTCGGTGTCAGCATGTCTTAAACCACAGAAATTAAAAACTGTATTATCTGCTTCTTAGATGAAATGTTAAAAAAGCCTGAGCAACTCGCAGTATGTTGGCTAAATCCAGAGCAGCATTTAAATTTGGTTCTTAATTAATGCCGCATGGCTTGTATCACAGAATGTAATGACCTTTAATTACATGTTTTTTTAAATCTCTTATTGTTTTTTTTAAATTCATCATTATTATTACCAACCTTTTCAACTTCTCTTTGGACTGGCACAAACACATTTTCTGATCACTGTATGATTTTATTTCTAACCTTGACCCATGCGGGCTCCTGTGAGAGCCTCCTTGGCGCTGCCGAAGCCGAGCTCCCTGCAGACGACGCTGGCTGAAAGCAGGTTCCAGCGGTCATCGCAAACCGTCCCCCACTCGTTTTCTTTCAGCACCTCCACCCGGCCCTCGCCCAGCCTGGCACCTCCCTTCAGTCTCACGTTGCTCTAAACAACAAACAGAAACATGACGGGACATTTTAATCCACAGATGACATGTTGGTGTCCTGAACTCCAGCTTGGCAGGGAGCCAGACTGACAGTTATAGGCTGATAACTTTCAATATTTCCATCAAAGCAAGATTCGAAAGATCTTGTTTTGAGGGAAATTTAGGATCTTTAATTTAGACTATGTCCATTCCTAAACTTGTCAGAGGAAAAAACGCATTTTGATCATTATGGGACACTGAAATGTTGGAAATTGAATGCCGACTAACCAGCTTTTTCTGGAGCTTTCAGCCACGTTTCACAGTCTATCATGTGATCAGAATTTCATACCAAATTACAAATGAGATCACATGATTTAAACTGAGTCCACCAAGGAAGACTGTGAGATGTATGAAACATCATAAAAAAAGGTAAAAAGTGGACTTTGATTAAGGTTTTTTAGTCAAACTATTGTTTTCCATGTCAAGAAAGAACTTCCAGACTAATTAAGTTTAAGTTTTTAAAGTTTTTCAGTTGTACAGGGACTTTAAAGGACCAGTGTGTAGAATTTAGTGGCATCTAGAGGAACAGACTTGGCAGAATTACCTGAATTTAAGAATTACCTTGTTTTAATTAGTGTATAATCACCTGAAAATAAGAATCGTTATGTTTTTGTTACCTTAGAATGAGCCCTTTATATCTACATAGAAAGCGGGTCCTCTTCCACAGAGCCCGCCATGTTGCACCGCCATGTTTCTACAGTAGCCCAGAACGGACAAACAAAACACTGCCTCTAGAGAGGGTCTTTCATGTTTCTTGTGAGTTTCGTGGCCACCGTAGGTTCTCCTACATGCATAGAAGGGGAGGGGAAGGGTATTCGGTTGGTTGCAATCTGCAACCTCACTGCTAGATGCCACTAAACCCTACACACTGGTCCTTTAAGCAAAACAAGAAAACAAAATTAGACTTGCGCACATGTGGTAAGAAAGATAATTGACTGAGGGGTAAATTCTAATATTCTATTAATAGTGAGCAGGCAAAATTAACTTTTGGTTGTTGTTGCTAAAAGTTCAACTTCAGCTTCTCATTGAGAGTCCCTAAAGTTAAAAACTACTTTACCGAAGTTTTGAGTTTTTTCTTGAAGGCGGTATTTTGCATGAAGAGCGGCCCCGGCATGCAGCTGACGACGGCTGGCATGCCGCCCTCACAGGACGACGTGCTGTTTGGCTTGTTGAACTCCAGCGGGCAGGCGGCCAGGTGGATCTCTGTGCCCGTACACGCCACAGAGTGGATGTGGAAGTTGCTCTTCTGACGCTCCAAATACAACCTGCGGGGAAGAGAGACAGAGACAGTAAAGGCTTGCCAACGAGCTGACATTTTTCAGTGAATGACCACACGAAGGAATGAATGGATGAACAAATTATTGAATGAATACTTTAGTTACATTTACTGTGTACAGTTAAAATTAAAGATCCCAAAATGTGCTGAGAATTAACACATTAACATGTTTTTTTTAAATAAATGAGCACATTGGACCACATATATGAATAAACTAATGAATACATGAATGAATGAAACCTCCTGATCTTCAAAGGAAAACTGAATATGTATATATAATATTCAAAAGTTCATTTTCAGTTGTTTACAACACACACACACCCATCAACTCATGTTATAGTAACAATATACAGTAGGTGTCATTTAGGCTCACACAAACTTTCACAGATATGTCTCAAAATTACAAAAACATTCTGGAGAAAAAAGGACAAATTCACAGTAATTAGGGGCCTGAGTTTGATCCTGGACGACAACAATAAATGAAAAAGTCAAATATTGAATGAAATTAACAGTAAGTTGGCAAACCATTTATTAAAGAGATAGTCCCACATTTTGGGAAATACGCTCTGCCAACGCTGCTGCTGCTCTTAAAGCAAATTAGATATAAAATGTTAATTAGTGAGATCTTTTTACTTTTCTTTCCACTCTATGCTAAGCTAACTGGCCTCAAACTCCAGCTACATTTTAACTATACAGACATGGGTGTGGTATCAATCTTCTCATCCAGCTTTTGGCAAAAAAAAGTATTTCCCAAAGTGTAGAGCTTTAACTGTTCTACAACAAATGGCTTTTTGTAAACAAAAATACTTGGAATACTTTGCATAGTACAGGCACAAACATACAGTGTTTTAAATACTGTTTACTGTTAAATACATTACTTTAACTAAATATTTAAACAAGTTTTGTTGGATAGCTTAGAGAAGTAGCTTTTTGTATTTTTTGGGACATCCAATATTTTTTTCTTATCGGTTCAAATGTTGTTGTGGATGCAGCATGTGTGTGGGTCTTTTCAGACAGCTTGAATTTACCCACTGACTTGTTTATCCTCAGATTACCTTTTGCCAGGGCTGCTCTGTTTAGACTTAGAGTTAGCTTTAGCTTTGGATGTCTGCCTGCAAGGTAAACACGGGTTAGACTGAACAGTTAGGAGAGAAAAACTAGGTTACAACGTGGAAAAATCATCAGTAATAAAAGGTTGCATGATGCACAATTATGTTTCAAACGGTGGTTAGACTTGCTCAGAAGGATGTGCCACATTCAACATGGTTGTTAAATACAGCTGTTAACACGATATATTATCCCAAGTATACTAGTATAAAGTAAGTTGCTTCAGACACACAGATTTGTTGAAAGTGACACATCCTTCTAAAATGCATGTAAACAAACATAAAAAAACAAAGAATTACATCACTTAAAATACAGACATTGATTGATGTTTCATCAGCACAGGCTCATATACACTAAATGACCAAAAGTATGTGGACACACAATGTGACACTTGTCACATCACTTGTTTTTAGGGGTTTAAGATGGGTTAAAAGTCTTTTACTTTAGTTTAGTCAACCATCACAAAGGATGTAAGATTATTAAACACCAACATAATTGAACCTAAACAGTATAAATCCAAACAAGAGCAATAAAAACACAATCTTAAAGCAATAATAATCATGTATTTGTGCAAAACCATGATTCATATACTGGGCCCTTGGTTCTAATTAAGGGAAATCTTAATGCTACAGCATACATGGATATTTTACACACTGGTGTGCTTCCAACTTCATTGCAATAGTACCTCTGTGCACAAAGCCAGGTCCATAAAGAAATACTTTCCCCAGTCTGGTGTGGAATAACTTGACTGTGAGCCAGACTTTATCGCCCAACATCAGCGGCCAACCTAACTAACGCTCTCGTGGTTGAACGGGGGTTTCCGAATATTTGTAAAGCCTTCCCAGAAGACAGGAGGCTGTTGTAGTAGCAGATTAATGCCCATGAATGAATGAAATGTTAAACAATCACATATGGGTACAGTGTTGTCCAGGGGTGTCCACATACCTTTGGCCGCATAGTGTACGACACGTAAAGCATGATCATTAATATGTTTGTTAGTCCGAACTATGTTAGTCTGATTGTAGTACGACCATTATGTCAATGTCAACCTCAAGTTACCACATTGATTTTGTTTGACATTGTACGGCATTGCTTAATTTTAAGATGGGATGTAAATCATGTAAATTATTAAAGGATAAGGCTTGTGATCTATATTCTTTGCTACTGTCAACAAATCCAATAAAAACCAAAACCAACAATCTGTTAGTTTGTCTCTCAGTGCTTCTAACTTCTCTATCCTGTTTAAATCTTTAAGAACAGCTCACAAATATAAAATTTTGTTTTTAAAAAAGCCTCAATCATTTCTTTGAACAGCTGGTCACCATAGTTTTTATTTAATGTTACTCAACCAGGAGTGAATAGAGTATTTTTGGGGGACTATTTTCAGATGTGGATTAATACACATTTGGTCCTTTAGTGAGTATTTCCAGCAGCAAGATGTCGTATGTGGGATCAACTCAAAATTAACCACAGTGTCCATGTTCACTGTAATTAAGGATTATTATTGTGGCTCACTGATGGGTTTTTAATAGCTTTTGGAAAACAATGGAGCTCTATGACACAGAGGAATAAGATATCAGGCTTTGGCTGCACAAAAGGTTCAATTCCTTGTTAGTTTTGGTCTTTTCATGAGATTTGTTGACAATGAGAAAAATATAGTGTTTCACCAGACTTATTCTTTAAAACACAATGTTACATGGTCACACAATAAATCACACTGTACAGAATATGTTAGTGGGTTCTTCAACTTTAATAAGAATTTTAGTCACTCAAGCAGTGAAAAACCTCAAATGTTTTGTTATTCTGGTAGAGTTATCATGCATGACTAACTGAAACAAACACTGGACAGTTAGTGGTTCAGTTTATTCTCTAAAATGTGTTGAGTTAGCATTTTATTTGTTCTAGTACAATGTTTTCATTTTTGCCTGGTTACCAACTTAACTGCTCCATTGATTTTTAAAATATAAATATATGCAGGGGTTATATAACTACTTTTGAACCCTTGCAAATAGAGCACTATGTGTTAAAATGGCTATATCTCACACACAGTTCTTTCAATATTGACGTAAACCCACTCAAATTAAAGCTGAGACTTGACACTTCAATGTAGTATGTGTAACTGATGTTGGAAGTATGTGTAAATGTGTAACTGTCCAAATATTTAGTGTCTGGACTGTGTGTTTCTGTTACCTCACACCACAGTCATCGGGTAAGTTTAGTATTCTCCAAGAAATGTATTGTCATTGATTATTCACTGTAATAATTTATATTTATCTCCTCAAAGTGCCTTTTGAGTGGAATTTTCCAACATATACTTTAAAGATAGTGTCACTGTCAAAACACAAAAAACACATGATGAGCTGACTTCCTCTCTCATCATCCAACACGACAAACTCCGTCCACCTGGCGCTCTGAGCTAGAACAAACGCTAAAGTATTTGCAGATTCTACCAGATGCAGGTTGGCTCTTGTCATGCGGACTCGGGGAAGACACCGGCTTGAGGCTTGAGACTATTTCAGTTGAAGAACCCAGCATGAAAAGTTACTGATCTCCTCTAAAAAGCATGCCATAATGGGGGAATGAGATTTCCAGTTTCCATCTGTGGAAACTCTAAGCCCTGTTCACTCACACAGCACAGATTGATGACATCTGTCACGTTATAAAGGAACATCATGAAAACCCAATTACTTTTTTTTAAATGTTAAGATAAAACAAAAGAAAGTCACAGAGAAAAAATCCTGTACTGCTTTGTTCATTAGATATAAAAGTTTAAGAAATAATGCCTTTGATAAGGTGTCAAGTCTTTACAGTCTGTGCCGTGTCAGTAGAAATGTGACAGAAATAAATAGAAAACTAAACCTCCACACAAGGCAACCTTAGGTTTAAGCAAGATGAAATAAAAATATACAACCCATTCACATGCTGCACATCATAGTAATATGATATTAGAAGAGAAGGGAAGGGGTCGACTAGCTAGAAACAGGATCTAAATGGTTATTGTCTACCCCTAGGAAACAGGAAACCCACTGTCACAGTAAACAGAGTGTAGACGGGGGGGTGGGGGTGGGGGTGGGGGGTTGGACGGTGGGTTTTCCCGGCGACAGTATACCTTCCACCGGCTGAAACATTAACCTTTGGCCTGGAGACCTTCTCAGCCGCTCGCTTTTTCAGACGTCTGCAACAGTGAGACAGCCAAATTCCATCACATACAGGAGAAAGACTGCATGCAAACACACACGTAAACAGGCTGCGTATCTATTCTCACACCGTCTCCGGGCTGCACACACACACACACACACACACACACACACACACACACACACACACACACACACACACACACACATGCACACACACACACACAGGTACTGAAGGGTCAGCACTGAATAACATTTCTGACATTCCACAAGTCTCCAGTATATTATGTTACAGACACAATTACACAGCTATTCCAACTATCCAACATTCAGCACTGTGGTGGCCATTTGAGCCTCATTGAGCAGCTGTAATTCCTTATCAATACAGTATCTACAGTATCTGTTACTGGCTGGGGATACAATGGAAGTCCAGTCAGTGACTATGCTGTGACTTTGAAGTGATTTAAACCGGACAGATTTCTCTTTAAAACTGTTTTAAATTACTTTAAAGCTGCAATAAGACATTTTTTGGCCACTTGGGGGCAGCGGACACACGTTGTGAAGACAACACTGACACATCGTGCCTCATCTTTTTAAGTTGATATGTTGAACTTGTTTTGCAACCAGTTGATTATTTCCACATCCAGGAGTTACTATAAGGAGTTATTATGATTCATATTGAGTTGTGTTTCTGTCCACATGGTGAATGTAAGTTCAATATTCACTCTCTTTTTGCTCTGTTTTTGCTCTCTACCAACTCCTGAGGGAAATATCTGGCTCTTTAGCTGCTAAATCCAAACAGGCTCTGAAGGGGCTGTAAATGTACTAAACCATCAGAAAATCCTGAAATTCTTCAGTTTGATCTGAAACATGAAAGTCAGTAAGCCTGAGGCTTTTAGTCAACCACAACAATACAAACGTTTCATTGTAACAATCATGAAATATTTCATTTGACAAAGATTTCAAAGAGTCTAAGACAGACAAGGAGAAACAATGAATATCAGACTACAGACACTCTTTTGCACAAACTATTTTGACAATCTAATATATACTATCACACATTGGGATGACAGTGGATACACCAAAACACATAAAAGATAAAAGGGTGAAGCTCATACCAGACAAAAAAAAAGTTGTGTCATATTTATTTTGACTTTGTCAAACTGAATTAAAGTCCTGAAATAATCCTGAAATAATTGCTGGTTTAATTACAACAACCTGGGTTAATGCGTCCCAAGTCGGTGTAAATTCTGGTCCATCATGACAAGTATAACATTTTAATGGAGCCAAGACTCAGTTTGTTTGGTTTTTTTGGCATGAAAATGGTCAAAGTTGAACACAATGGATATCATCACAAAAAAATCAGCAATTGGCAAGTTCAGTTCAAGAACCCAAGGAGCCTTTATGACTAAATATTTGTTGGAGTAAAAAGCTGGATTGAGTTATTAAGGGGAAAAGCAGATTTTTTACTGTCCATCTTCAAGTATAACTGTAAAGACCAAAAAAAGGACCGAGGGGGTGCTTGACAACACAGAACGATTTGACTGCTGCTCTATGCAGTTTGGCTTCGGTCCAGTCGTTGTTGTCTGTGCATTATGTGACCAACCGACCCCCCCTTCATCCCTCCTTTCCCCTGACCCTGGAGCGTTCCCCGGAGCCTCAGCCTTCACACACGCCTGAGAGAAAACACACATTTCCCCTCATACTACTGTGAACCATCTGCAGGGATGAATAAAACGCCTTCGACTGGAGCGTACCCAGGAATGTGTGCAGTCATACTGGTGGGACAAACTGAGAAAAGAAACTGGAGGTCTGAGAGGCCACCAAAGAAATCCCTGTCCTCACATACCACAGCAGGCTCCAGTGTCCACTAATATCTGTTCAATCTAGAGTCTACAATTAGAATTTGTAAAGAAAACACTGTGAATAAGTCTTAAGTGCTGTAATTGGATAATTAATCTTTTTCATTCTATCAAATTATCCAATAAAATCTATTATTGTTACCCCTCTAACTTTATAAAGACATTAAACTCAAGAAACCACTAAATGATGGTTGACATCTGCACAGCCAATAACCTCTTGATAATTTATATCCTGTTTATACACACAATTTGGATGCAGATGTAAAAACGCTGCACCAAACAAAGCCCTTGCAGATGTGTAAACACATGGGACAAGACACTCATTGCTTCATACTTTTACATCTCTGCAGGCAGTTACTAATCACTCTCCAACTTCCTCTGTGAAGTAATGAACAAAGACTGAGAGCATGAAATACAGTGTATGACCCGGATGGGAACATAAAAAAAAAATAAAAAATGCGGCTTTTCTGTCTATCCGAAAGAAAAACAAACACATCCTCAGAGGAAGAAATAAGAAGCAGAACAAAACAATTAGAGGCTGCGACTTCCTTCATGTCGGCTTTGTTGAAGAGCTGCAGCTCTCTGGCAGACCGTAGAGAAAGTCTACACACATTCCCTGTCATATGCACAGTAGGCAGCAGATGTGGTGTTGTGCAGCTGTGTCTGCTTGTGGTGCTTTTGGTTAAAGTTTGCTTTCCAGACTAAAACCACGGGAATGTCAAACAGTCTGCAGCAAACATCCTAACCTGACATAATGACAAAATTATGGCCACCTTAAGATTGTCAGAAGTATCGATACTTCGATATCGATAAAAAACTAACAGATCTACAATCAGATAGTCAACTAAACACTGCACAGATAAAACAAAGGGGAAGAAAATCAACTGGTCCTCAACCAGTGGCTGTTACAGCATTCTCTCCAGCAACAAACCACCATGTGACTGGTGGGTCTCATGGTGCTAACTCTAGCCATGGCAAATTTAACTTAAAAAAAGAAAATTTTTCCTAAAATCCTATTTTGTGTGCTTTGGACGTTTTTTCTTTTTTGCTGTGGTATTGACAGAGGTATCAAGTATCATTTTTTTAATACTAGTATTGTATCAAAGTTTAAAATTCCAGCTGATGGGGCTGGAAAACCATCATCCTTTCAACCCTCTAACATGTGAAAAAATTGAATCCTGCACATTGCAATGACATATTCTACATTCACCATGCACTTTATTAGTAACACTTGTAATACAGTCCAATACAACAGCTCCGCCATAAATTCTACTTTTACGAGGCTTATACATTTAATTTACCTTTTTTCTGAAGTGCACTTTTGGTGTTGTGTAACTTCTTACACAATAAGTGGTAAATCAAAACTTAAAGGACGGGTTCACGTCTTTTCAAGTGTGTCTTAATACAACAGTCAGGAGCCTAAATGAATATTGACATAGGTTTTTCTTGCTGTAATCATTCCTCCTGTTCATGCTGACCATTAGAAGATCCCTTCATAATGCACTTACAATGTAATTTATGGGGGACAAAATCCACAGTCCTCCTTGTGTGCAAAAACGTATTTAAAAGTTTATTTGAAGCTAATATGAAACTTCAGTCATACAAATAAGTCAAATCAAGTAGATATCTTTCAGCGTTACAGTCTTTTCAGTGCCAAAGTCCCTCTTTTTGTTACTATACTTCCACCGCAGCTAAACAGGGAAACACAAAGAGGAAATTTGATGCTAAAAAAGACTGTAAATGTGTCAGATATCCACTTGATATGACTAACTCAGACTTTGTTTTTGCACAAAATGACTGCGTAGACACACTGTGGATTTTGGCCTCCATCACTTACACTGAAAGCACATTTGAAGAGGATCTTTTAACAGTCAGTATGAACAGGAGGAATGATTACAGCGAGGAAAACCTCTTTCACTGTTCATATGGACACCTGACTGTTGTTTTAAGACAGACATGAAAAATTGTAAACCTGTCCTTTAAGGGTGATATCTGGTCTCCTAAACAGCAGATGACACTGATTTTAGACCCGTAACCTGAACTCACACCAGAATCATCTTTTGCCAGGTTGAAGACGTGAGATTCACTTACTTATAGAAGTTCTTGTTGACTTTCCTCTCATGTGGGAATCCCAGCATGCCACAGACAACACGCGTGTTTTTGATCGTCCATCCCACGTCACAGATCTGCGCCCAGCCGTCCTTGTATTTCACCTCCACCACGCCCTCTGTGACGGGCAGCCTCTTTTTAGCCATGGCGAGCACGGGCCGGAGCCGCACCTCCTCCACCTTGTTCTCATCCACGTGAGCCTGGCGGGAGGGAATCAGGACTGGATGTCAGTTTGTTTTCAATTAAAATAATGCCAGATTTAGATATCTATCTGTTCATGAGAGAGGAAGTCATTGATTAGGTGTATGAAATGTGTCATCAGTGGGGAATTTTCTTTCATTTATTGTCTGGAAACATACTTTTCACACAACACATACTCAGAGAGTATAAATCTTTGTATTTCTTTCTTTTAAACCTTTCTGTTACATCCATTTATAGTACATACTGATGTTTGATGAAGTGAAGTGAGGATTTTGTTAGCTGAAAATCATAAAATGATCAGTCAGTACTCACATATACAAGTGTATTTAGTGAAATAAACAGACTACACAGTGAGTCATAGCTATTACAGAGAGTAATTTCAGGGTCTGATCCTCTCACTAACAGCTTATAAGCAGTAAACGTGACTATCTCTGATTGCCTGCTTTGCAATGAGCCACTTCCACTGTGGTTTATTTGAAAAAAAAACACTGGCTGTAGTCTGGACAACACATTTGGCAGAGTCTGACTCGCAGCAGCAGGCAGAAAGAGGGAGTAGCTGTGCAATTGAAAGTCCGCCCACTTGCTCTTATGAAACTTTTTTTTTCTTGTGACACCCTTCTCTGTAACAAAGACACCTCGATTGAATCATTCAAGTTGTTTCCAGTCATCTGTGTGGAGACGAGTCCCCAGTCTAACCTTGTTCACCTTGGAAAAAAAGATGACCAGCTGGAAACTGTGAATCCCTCCTAACTGTGTTTTTTCAGAGTAGCAGTCAAATCTTCCTTCAGTTATTAACCTTTATTTGTCCAGAGAAGGTTTACTGAGCAGACTTAATCTTTTTTAGACCCTCACCTGAGAGTACCTGAATACAAAAAAGTATACAAAAAGAAGAAAATAATAAAATAATTCAACTGGAGGTGCTGGTATTTAAATGGCTCCTCCTTCAAGGGCACAAATAGTATGACTGGATAATTCTGTCTTTCTGTATAATATTGTTATTAAATAGTCACAAGCGTTCACATTTAGGGCTATTTTCAGTAGCTCACAACCTAAAGCAAGTCTCAATATTCATAATCAAGACAGAGGTGGAGGTGGTGCAATCAGAATCAGAAAATCAGGGGCTACATCAGGCAGAGAACTTGTTTCTATGAAGACACTGGACCAGGTGGATCAATGTAAAGCCAGCTTTTAAGTGACATAACCAAAAACTTGGGACATGAGAAACTACCCTTGGTTGACCAAAAAGTTTCTCTCGTGTGCACAAGAACTTCTTTCTGGAGTTTGCAAAACCATTACACTTTTCTAATCGGACAAAAGGGCAGCTAGACACTTTGCTTATTGAGACTAAGGACAATCTCCCAGGTTTCATTGTTAAAACTGGGTGGAAACAATCAGAGAATTAAAAAACAAAATCCTGCATTGTAGAAGCAATCCAAAGTCTTTAAGGCAGCCCTTCATATTAGGGCGGTGACATGCTGTTCACTATGGAGGAGCAGGAGAGCATCATTTCCGGTAAGGTGTGTTCTTGACAAAATGTAAGAGCAAAAGTTTGTTAGCGGCTGTTCTCACCACCGTTCAAGCAGCTACCATGGTAGACGGAGATCTCTGATGTCTGGTATTGCGAGACTACAGGTCAGCAGACATGTATGTACTCCTAAACCTTCATGAGAACGTGAAATACAGCAGAAAATCAACTACCGTCAACCAACTAAAAAGATAATACTTATGAATTTGTGAAGTAATAAACTCCAGACATTTGCTAGAAAAAAAATTGTTATGATGATAAAATTTTGTTATCATGATACACAATTCTGTTTCTTTTGTCTTGGTTTACATTACAGTGCAGTTAAATGTATTGAGTAACATGTTTTCCTCCTATCTTGGGTCAAATGTATTCTTTCAGATTCTTTGTTTTTTGTGTGCTAAGGTTAGTGCACTAAAAAAATGACATTTAAAAATGTCAGTGGAAAAGTCTCTTTAAAAGTATGCTACAGAGAAATTGACAAAGGAAGATGCCATTAGCTATTTATGTCCACAGAGTATATTTGGCAGAAAGGTCTGAGGATTATAGTCAAAAACATGTAGGAACAGATGCTGTTGTTGAGGTCAAATGTACATTTTTTCATGCTTTAGCAAATGGTACTGAAGCCAGAGCAACACACAGTAAGTATCTGAATGAATTTATCATGCTTTTAGGTGAACTGTCCCTTTAAGATTTGCCCATATTAACTGACCGTAGCCGCTGAAGGAGAGGACAACATCACTCGTCCAGTTTCCGAGTACAAAATGTCCCGGCAGCCCAGAGATTTGACCCCAAGGTAACAACTCCAGCTGGGACCTTGGGGTCAAAGGAGGTTCCCGACTCTTTTGACCCCAAGGTCAAAGAAGTTAATGCTGCTCTTTATAAGATTTAGTGAGCAGCGTCTCCATAAACTCCATCACCTCAGGACAACATATTTGGAGAGGCTGCTGGTGTTAACAGGTTCAGGCACATGGTATAGAGCTGAGCTAATCTGCACCATGTGTATGGCAGCTACAGGTGGAGTTTCATAGGGGCGTTAAATGTCTCCCATGTGGGTTAAATCTTATAGAGTCTTTAGGCTGTGGAGCGGTAGACCTGTTAACACAAAAGCAGCGTTTATTGGTTTATAACAGCTTCTTAACGAACTCTGAACAACATTTTTACTGCAACAAAATTATAAAATCTCTCTAAATGTGTTTTTGATAACTTACATCAATAACATTTGGGTCAACAAAGCCTGGAATCCTCTCGTCTTTGCACACGACTCCGGCGTCTTCGTCATGAGTGCAGTCACTGTTGCCCCAGCCGCGAGACTTGCAGAATTCAATGCTCTTCTCAGCTCCGTTACACAGCACGTTGTCCAGCCAGATTTTCCCTGCAAAGGTGGCAGACAGTCAGTGTGGCTCCAGCAAACTGTCTTCAGAAACCAGCCGGTCCAGGCCAGGAAGTAACACTTGGTTGCTTATTTCACTGGAGCTCTGAGGACTTATGGAAGCTTAGTTGTACTTATTGTGTAACACGAACCTGAATAACAGATAAATCTAGGTGTCTAGTGTGGATGTAGTTGCTCTAAAACTTATTTTTAAACCTAAATTTACAGATTTTTTGGCCACTTGTGGGCAACAAAAATAAGTGGTGAGCACATGCTTACATATCATCATCTTTTTAAGTTTAGACATCCAGCAGTTATGGAACAATATTATCATTCATTTGGAGTCATGTTTCTGTCCATCTGGTGAATTTAAGTCCAATATTTACTCTCTTTTAGCTCTGTTTTTGCTCTCTACCAACTCCTGAGGGAAATATCTGGCTCTTTAGCTGCTAAATGCTCCACTATGTTCGCCAGCTAGTCTACAGCTAACTGTGTCTGTTTGCCGTTTGGTGCTGAGCAGGTAGTGTACAGTGGCTTTTTAGAGCTTTCTCTCTGGAAACAGCTGTCTGCTGTGGATGAAAATGAGAGCTGTGAGAGTGAACCAAAACAGTAAAGTTGCAGCTAAACAATGAGCTGAAACTCTGTAAAAAGCTTCGTAAAGCCGAGGGGAGCTGCAGAGTCGCTGATAATTCTTTCTACAAGCAACACCTCTAATATCACACATTATCATATGGTACATTGTTATTATGAAAAATGTCAATTATAGCTGCTTTAATAAACATGCAGGCTTCTTGTTTCACTAAGTTTTAGCATGATCTTTTCCAGTTTTAGGCAATTCAGGTGGCTTGGCAGTACACTTATGACTTATGCTAGCAGCTCTTTGAGACGGAGCTACATGCTAACTTGTCATAACAATGACAAAGCTGACATGCTGATGTTTAGCAGGTAATGTTCGTCCTGTTCTCCATCATAGTTTAGCATGTTAGTATGCTACCATTTGCTAATTAGCACTAAACACAAAGTACAGCTGAGGCTGATGGTAATTAGTTTTGCACATATTTGGTCATACACTAAAGTACAGCTAAAGGTTTGACTTGATGATGGCGCTATAGGAAAAGTCAAGGGGTCACCAAAGTTATTACAATTCCTACTGAGGGCAAATTATGTATGCACCAATCAACCCTATAGTTGTTGAGATATTTCAGTCTGGACCAAAGGAGAGAGACCCACATTGCCATTCCTACAGCCACGCTGCTAGCATGGCTAATAATGTTCAAAATAATGGATTGCTCAGGAATTTGTTTTAATCTAGTTGGATCACAGGACAGACGGGGATTGGAAGCTACAGCTGCAAATGTTTAGACTGTTATTACTGTTATGTAATATGGTTTGACACACATTTCGACAGTTGGCAACATAATTGAGATGTCTGATTGTCTCTTATGTGTGTGCAATCAAACAGGTGCAAATATCTTTGTGAACATCTTCCGTGTGGCAGAGCAAACTGTATTGAACCACAAACTGAACCTCAGGAAGTCATGGAGGTCACTCTCACCTTGGCCCTTGCCGTATTTGGCACTGTGGGTCCATCCTGTGGCTGAGACGAAGCCCAGTTGGCGGCAGAGCACGTTGGCGTTATTTATAGAGAAGTCGTCATCACAGATGGTTCCCCACTCTCCCTTGTAGAAAAGCTCTATGCGCCCCTCGTTGTGTTTTCGGGGGTATCCACTCAGTCTGACCTTTAGCCGCTCTGTTTGCGCCTGAGGGGAGGGGGATGGTGTAGGCGTTGGCGTGGCAGTGTTTGACGGTGTTGTCTGAGTTAAACAGCAAGGCAACCACAACCCAAACAGAAGGCTGAAGACTAATTGCTGCCTGCGTCTTGACTTCTCCATTACGTCAGCTGCACATAAAGAAAAAGGAAAAGACAATGTCAACACAACATTGAGACATCTTACTGTCCATGTGGTTTAAATATATTGGGTGAACACCTAACTTTTCTATGAAGTAAGTGCAGGTGGATCAACATGAAGCTAGCTTTCGTATAATTTACTGAATATATTACAGTCAAGAGGATACGGAGCCATTTAAATGACATGAGCAAAATGTTTTGTTTGTTTGTTTTTTTTACCATAAAGTACCTCATGGTTTGCAAAACCATTACACTTTTATAATCACACACAAGGGCAGCAGACTTGTATGTACTCCTAAACCTTCGTGAGAACATGAAATACAGCAGAAAATCAACTACCATCAACCAACTGAAAAGATAATAAGGCAGATTGAAAGATCTGTAAAGAAATCCCATGACGTAGTTTTCCGGTGTAGTATCACATGCACACATGATAGTTTTTTGGTGTTGTAAGCCTTCAAATGGTTCACACATGGATTACATCTAAATGGTTTCTGTGCACAGGATGGGCAAGTTGGCCCCTGTTGTTTGTGTCAGAGTGCCCTTTTTTGAAATGTATGTTCAACTAGCACTGTTGGTTCCCTTTTGGGACAGACCTAAGGACTATTTTGTACTTATAGATATTTGTAGTTTGTACTTATCTAAAGCGGTACTTGAGCAGCACAAGTTTTTGTCTAGTTGGAGACAGTGCCCTCCAAATGTCACTCTAGTCAAAATGCCTCTATGATTGGCCCGAGTGCCTCTCTGATCAACCCGATTGCCCCCTAAATAAACCGCCAATTGCCCAAATTACCCCAAATTGCTCTTCTGGTTGGCTCAAATTTCCCCGTGTTTGACCCAGGCGTCCCTTTGGTTAGTTTAAGGCCCAATCTGATGTGATTTAAGGGCCAAATTGGAACCGTAACATGAACCATAAGCATGCGAATGATTGAGGTGCCCCTTTATCCTATTTGACACAAATAGGGCTGCAACAATTATTTTCATTATCAATTAATGTGATGGTTATTCTCTTGATTCTTTGATGAATCATTTTTGCCTATGAAATGTCAGAAAATAGTGAAAATGCTAGTGATATTTTGTACAGTTTAAGCTTCAAATGTCTTATTTTGACCAACCAACAGTCAGAAACCCGAAGATATTCCGTTTACTATCATGTATGACAAAGAAAAACATCAAATCCCTGCATGTGAGTAGCTGTAACCATCACATTTTTGCTTAAAAATGTTTACAACAATTAGTTCCTTGCACGGCACAGCATCCAAATACAAGAATAGTACTGTAACATGATAAAAATTGTAAGTTTTAAGAATTTAAAGAACAACACAAAATTAGGGCTGCAACTTACAATTCTTCTCATTCTCGATTATTCTGCTGATTATTTTCTCAATTAATCCGTTAGTTGTTTGGTCAAAATATTGATCACTGTTTCTCAAAGCCCAAGATGCAACCTGAAATGTCTTGTTTTGTCCTGACCAATGGTCCACAACCCAAAGATACTTGGTTTACTATCATAGAAGACTAAAGAAACAAGAGTCAGAGAATTTTAGCATTTTTTCTCGCTAAATACAATTTAGCGAGAAAAAATGTGATGCAATTATTCAAGTTGAGCAGTTCAAACACATATTTCTGCCCATACGTGTCACCATCCCACCAGCCACAACAATAGTTTTTAACCAATTCTCTGATGGTAATTTCCCATCCTGAATAAAAACATCACATTATACAAGAATCCTAAAATTCCCCTCAATACATTTTGTTAATAGCTGCAGCTAAAACCAAGTGGACTAACAGAGGAGCTGAAGCATATGGAAGTAGGTTTGGTGTAAGAGTGTAGGGTTGCTCCAGCACTTTGATTCAAACCATCTGTTCAGTGTTTAGTTAAGTCTGATGTGGAGAAGAATAACAGGCCACATTAAAAATGTGTCAGGTCTCAATGACCACACGATCACAAAGGTTACATGAATGTTATGAAAGTAGCAGCTGCACTTTGCTTCTTCTATCTCCAGTATTTTTCAGTGTTGGCGTGCTAATGTTCATACACTTAATGTTAATCCTTATTCATATTTCAGATGTTTGACACAACAAGCCATCTTTTTCCCTAAACAAAATGCTCCCTCTGCTCTCTTAAACCTTCCTGCAAAGCTCTGGTAGGTATTGAATGCTGCATAGACCTACTATTGATAACTTGAGAGCTACACTTCTTCTTAAAGAGTCAAGCTTTTAGTGAGTTGGGGTGGAAGGGGGGTTGTTCCCCCAGAGACATAAATACAGTAGTGTGGTGTGTTTGTACAGAGACCACAGACTGAAGGCCCCCTTTCCAAAACATGTATGAGACCGACTGCATCGTCTGGGTCCAATTTCACAGTGTATGGAGGGACACACGTTCATGCTAAGCTTCGGTCAACAGGGGCTTTTAAAAGCAGAACGACCAGTCTGAACTAAAGCCACATGGTGCTTAAGTGTGCAGATATTCTCTATATAATACTTCATTTAAGAAAAGATTGTTTTTCTGTCTTTAATGACAGTAGAAGCCCACAGGGACAGAGTGAAATGTGACAAAATTAACCATCAATCAACATGTGGACACTGTGGTCACATGATGTAGACAAATCCACTCCCACCCCAAACTGATCACTTTCTGTTTAACCCACAAATAAAGTGGTTTCGATAATCTAGCTAAACTTAACTTTTGTTTGATTAAAAACTTCTCTGATCGTCTGACTACTCACGTTTCTTGGACTTGGTAGTAGTGATGCTGCCTTGTTCCCACATCTCTGCATTACTTTGGTGAGAACAATGTTTTTATACAAGATAGAAATGATAAAAAAAATTATACAAAAATTGAATTTGTGGGAAAAGGCGTCTAATATAGGCTTATAATGGACCAGTGTGAGCCAGTGTTTGGTTTGTCCATTCAGGGCTACTGTAGAAACATGGTGGTGCAACATGGTGGGCTTCGTGGAAGAGGACTCGCTCCCTATGTAGATATAAAGGTCTCATTCTAAGGCAACGGAAACACAGCTATTCTTATTTTCAAGTGAAATGTACACTAATTAAAACATACTTATGAAGATTATACTCCATTTCTGCCAAGTCCGTTCTGCTAGATGCCACTAAATTCAACACACTGCACCTTTAAATAAAGAACCAATCTACAGAAATAATGAGAATATAAAATAATAGCACACATTTTAAAAACTGGTGATTTTGTAGCTTTTATCACAAGAAAACCTTCATCACATCAGGGGAGTTGGTGACACTGACGGGCTGAAATTTGATCTTGACGAAAGGCCAACACTTCCACACTGATGTAACGCTTAATTCACAACAACCCCTTTCTCTCTCTCTCTCTCTCTCTCTCTCTCTTACATTTATCTCTTCCTCTCTCGCCCCTCACAGAAGCAGCGACTCTCCATACCAATGTGCTCATGGATCAGGTCTTGTGAAAGGCTCAAATCAACCAGGCAGCAGTTTCTCTGGAACAGCTCGACATACAGAACTGTTCCAACACTTTAGTCCCCACAAAGTCTCATCCTGAGTCACTGAGAGCTCACATTCCCACCACACACACACAGAAACACACACACACACACACACACACACAAACACACACACCTCTGAATCTGTTTACTAATCACTACCAGAGGTCTGTACCTTCTTTGTCCCAAGGCAACAGAAAAGATTTTCCTGCCTTGTTCCAGCATGTTGTTGACCTCAGAGGAACTTTGTGAAACTTTATACCTAAAGCAGTCAACATGAACCACATCATGATGGAGGACACTGAATTAAAGACGAACACTGAGGGATGCATCGGCTTTCAGACGTGATACTTCTTTAAGATCAGGAGGAAAAAAAAAAAAAAAGAACACGTGGTGTTCAAGTCTTTCCTAGAAAGAGGAGTTTGGGTTTCTTGGATTTCTGGGTCTCGATGCAAATCTCAAACCTAAACACACTGATGGAATGTTTTCCACTCTAAACAGAGAATTTTAACACCTCCACTTTCTAATAAAGCACCCTTTATAGGCTATGAATAAGAACAACTTTAGGGTTGCAAGGTTGTCCCATTAGCTGGTGTTTATCCTGGTCCAGCAGATACTTGCTTTGCATTGTTAGCCTTTTATTTAATTTTATTTTTATTGGGCCGATTTACTGCTTATCACCTGGAAAAGAGCTGCAAGTATCTGGACCAAAATCCCTTTATGAACAAGTTATTAACATTTATAACTGCAGGCTTGATGACTTAATTCATAACTGCATTATTACCAAAGAGAAAATAGATTTTTCACAACCTGGCAACCCAAACGTTGTTCTTATTAATAGTTTATAACAGATCTATAAAGCTGTAGTAAATGATTTCTTTATTCATTCATAAAAGTAGTTACAACTTTTATGAAGGATGTCTCATTAGAAAGTGGTGCCAATTTAACAGATATTGATGGATCTTCTGAGTATTCAGATCCTTTACTTCAGTTAAATTACCAACAATTTAAAATACTCCATTAAAAGTAAAAGTCCTGCATCCAAAATCCAGCTGAAGTAAAAGTACATAAATACAGCAAAAAGTATCCAAAGTAAAAGTACACATTCTGCTGAAAAATGGCCCCTGTGTGTGATATTATTAGATTATTAATACCGATGCATCAACGCATAAGCAACGTTTTACTGTTGAAGCAGGTTACCCAACAACTTAACATACGGTTAGATAATTTAGGTTTCCAACCTAGGGTTCGGGCCCCCTCATGGGAACACAAGATGAGTCTGAAGGGTCGTGAGAGGATTAATGAGGTAGTTCTGATACATACACATACAGATATATTCACACCTGAACTGTCTTCTTTTTTGTGAAATATTTGATCATTTGACCACTTTAAACTGTTATTACAATGAGACCATTTCAGAAGTCTGGAGGGGAAATGACTCTGTGGTGAAACAGCTAACAGCTCATAGATATCTGAAATGTGATAAGGAACCCCAACTAGACGCTGCTTTTTGTTGTCATAAGCCAAAAAATCTGAGGAACCACTGGTTTAATCTTTAACAACACCTTTTATTTTATAAGTTTACCATATTTTCAATGTAAAATCTTGATCTGAAAAGTAACTATAGATGTAAAATAAATATAGAGGCGTAAAAAAGTACAATATTTCCTTCTAAAATGTAGTGGAGTAGCATCAGATGGAAACACTGAAGTACCTCCAAACTGTGCTCAGGTACAGAAGTGAATGAATTTTCCACCACCGCAGTTATGGCAGCAGGGATTCCTTTTGAAAACAGTCTATACTCTTTTTCCAAGACTCTATCTGGTTTCTGTTAAATGTTGCAACATTCTTCACATTTTTTAAAATCTACGATATCCAGGATCCAAAAAGTGAAAGTCTGTTTCACCAGTCTGAATAAACTGCTGCAGATGAAGACTGTCTGAAAGCCGCTTTACAGCACAACGCTGCCTTATAGACTTATCAAAGTGTACATATAATGTAATGGGTAGTGTGTGTTTTTAATACTCACACTATAAAAATTTGTAGTTTGCTGCTTTCCTGATACAAATTAGCAACTTTTAATGTTGAACCGAAGCGAAATTACTCTGTAAATCTAAGTTTTACAGCTTAATAACGATCCCTCCTGGCATTTCTTTTCATTTCTGGCCATAACAACTCAAATTATTAACACAATGTGTGTCTTACCTTATATTTCCCAATATGAGGAGGTTATAACGGTTCCAGTGGAGAGAGGGGGAGGTGTTTTTTAAAGGTTTAGTTATCCAGAAGTTCATAAACTAAACCCCTAAAGACAAAAGATTAATAAATATTCCACACAGCTTGAGCTAATTCATCTCCTCCATCAAACAAGGGTCCAGTTTGCGGGACAGTGGTCCACCCAGCAGCTAATTCCTCCTTTCAGCCTTAAGCCTTATAGTCTGTAAATTGCCAGCTGTGCAGCCTCACTGAGGAGGAGGAGGAGGAGGAGGCTGCAGGACTGAAGTGGGCTGGATTTATTCCCTGGAAAGACACACTAACTCTTTCATGGATGGATCTGTTACAGGTTGTCCTCTTGCATAACACCGAAAAACGTGAGTTTCAATTCATTTTACATGCAGACTACGTGCCTACCGAAGCGTCCAACGTGTCCACAAAATATTTACAACCGAAAAAGATGCAAATAAGATTTCTGTAAAAATATTTTGAGAGTAAATTTGATTAAATATCCTCATATTGACATGCAATTAAGTTCAGCCACGCTCAGAACTGACCCTACTGAGTTTTAAGTGACTTTACATAAATAAAAATATATTTCATGTCATCCCCTAGACCAGTGGTTCTCAAAGTGGGGTCCGGGGACCCCTAGGGGTCCTTGAGGGGGCTCCAGGGGGTCCCCAGCAAAAAGGGGAATCATTTATTTTCACTATAATTCGATCCATAATTAACACAATGACAGAATGTTTTGGTCATTGGTTTCATTCACTTTCTGTAATAAAACATCTAAAAGCAAAAAATCTTATCAGAAGAGGGTCTGTGGTCTAATTTGTGTCAGTTTAGGATCCTTGATGCAAAAAAGTTTGAGAACCACTGCTAAAATTACTGAGTTGAACCAATAAATATCAAACACCAAAAAACTTTCTTTTAGGGGGATGACATGACACAAAATAAGTCATATGAATAGCAGCTTCTGAAGATTGACAGTAATTTTCAAAAGAAAAACATTGCTGCAAACCAAGAACAATCAAAAGCCTTTACAAACCTATAAAAAACTGTTTTTCTCAACGACCAAGCGTTGTCCAAATACTCAAAAAAGTCCTAAAAAGACTAAAAATGTCCATTTCAAGTGTTTTCATAATTGCAACGTCTTCCTTAAGTGTTCGTTTTTAGTTTTACTGAATATTTTTTTCTGTAATTATAATACAAAGGACAAAAGAAAATGCTTTTCATTTTCTACTTTAACTCCTTTTCTTCAATACCAACATAACTTACTACTTCCATATGTGATCTTAGTTGGGCACACAGATGTCTTTTCCTTTTTTGGCAGATTAAACTTCACATAATTTTCAGTAAATAAACTCAGTTTTGATTAAATTATATGTTCTAAATTTTGGCTTATTCCAAATCAATCTCATCAGCCCATTTTTCTTTAAACAGATGAAAAACAAAACCAATACTTACATTTTTTTCCTCACACCATACTCTTTGTCATATTTTAATAAATCTTTAACCCCCCATAAAAAGGCCACATGTACTCAGAAAGATACAAAATCTTTGTGTTTAATAGGGAAACTTCAATAAGAAATCTGAAATGACATTGTTACAAAAGAAAAAAAAAAGAAGAAAGTTTTCTTTGCAATGTACAAGCATCCAACAGAGGGAAAGAATTACAAATCAGTGTCTTATTCACATTATTGAACACATTTCTTATTGTATTCTATACAAAACACATGACAGGCACTTCAGTTAAAATCAACTCCTCAACTTGTAGATAGTTTATCTGGTAACTGACAGCTGAAAAAAAAAAAAAAAAAAAAAAAAACTGTGTCCATTGAATTTTGGGAGTCAAACCTCTTCTTTAGCTGGTTTATATGGTCCCTGTAATACCATCTGTGGACTACTGAACGAACATTGCAATGGGACGGATATGCACTGAATAAAAACGATGGGACCGATCACAACCCGGATAATGCGAACACATCAGAGACACTTTGCTAAACACCTCCATAAAAAACAAAAACCTCAAGAAGACGAACGTTAAGTTAAAAACAGCAACAGTTCACTACACTGTACACACTGAACATACCACTATTCATGGTAAACTTCGATTTAGAGAAAATTCTGGTATTCGATGCCCTTTAGTTTACCTCCAATTTCTGCACATTCATCAATATTTCCAGCTGGGGTCAGATGTTTGGGGTCACTGATACGTTACAGTTCGGTCTCACTAACCTCGACACTGATTCTACAGATTTCCTGTTGCTAAGGAGAGCACAGGAAACAGTCTGGTTTATAAACTTCACAAGTATGAACATCTCAACTGAAAAAAAAAAGGACAGTAACAGTACATTATGCATCTTTACAGAGGCAGAAACAATCCATATTCTACAACAGTAACAGTTCATTTCTTCATTAAAACACAAATCTGATATAATGGTGACTTCTTGTGCATTTTTATCAATTATGATTCAGTCTTGAATAAATCTTTAAATAAAAATCATCCAGTGTGGAAAACTCACTTGTTTTTGCATCAACTGTTTAAATTGGTGATAATGACTAATTGCTCTAATATAATAAAACATAAAGTGTAAGCGGTTGTAAATGTTTCTAAGTGTTGTGTTTTAACTTACCAGGAGTACCAGGTGGACGGGAGCAGTTACAGTAACAGCTAAATGATTATTTTGAGTTATTTCATCTGCAAGATCGACTTTGTACAAACTAGTGTTTGATATTCAGAATCTTGTGATAATTCAGAACTATGTAGAGTTAATTATCAGCTACAATCTTGACAATCGCTTCAGTAGTTTTTCGAGGAGAAATGTCAAATTTCCTGGTTCCAGTCTCTCAAATGAGAAGATTCATCGTATATGATGGTAAATTCATTATCTTTGGGTTAAGGATTGTTTTTGGCTTTGGAGATGTTTGGCTTTTTTCTCACATTTAATTTGTCAGTTGATTGACAAAATATGTAAATGTGCAAATTAATCAATAATAAAAATAACAGAGCTAAGTTTATAGTGTGTGCTTTCCTAGCACTCACAGCAACGGTACGTGTATTCGTCCAGAACCGTTACAGGATGTTCGGTATGTGACTTTTCCTCGGTTGCGTACGCTCCGTGACCCAAACAGTTCTTGTTAAAATACTTTAATAGTCCACTGACTCTGACGTGCGGAACAATAATTCTAGAGCATGAGTTCCACCCGGAACATATTGGCAGGGCGTTATTTAGCTGTAGCGTGCTCATGGATGTATGCTAGCCGGTTTGGTCCCTCTGATGCATGTTACCGTTGTAGCTGCTGGAGGTGAAGCTAGTTCAACTACTTTATATACAGTTAGACCATAAATCAGCATAAAACAGCTGTCAGCAGGCGTCCCGACTCCCTGCAGAAACAGAAAGACTGTTTTCTGTTTACACTGCAGCAAAACTAAACTGTTTCAGTAATAGTTTTGGCCAATGAGCCATTGTTGGATGTTTTCTAAATAAAGACCAAAATGTTATTTTCTACCTCTCTTTTTTTCTGCTGTACCGAAATCGTACCGAACCATGACCCCAAAACCGAGGTACATACCGAACCGTAAATTTTGTGTACCGTAACATCCCTTTCATACAGTATCATCCAATTTAAAAAACTCCCATCCACCTGGTACTTAAGTTAAGTAAAATCAACCATATAAAACACTATTTGCCAATATTTGGACCAGGACCTGATATCCACTGAGGGCTACGTGCAGTCCACAAGACAAAACTATGTCATGACGAGTACTTTTCAAGTACCTCTTATCTTTAGTATTTCAGGCAACCGTGGTGAATATCCTTGAGAAACGTTTCAGTCACAGCTCTTTCTTCTAAGTCATACAGACAATGACTTTGTCACTTTTGCTGCATACAACTTTGATGTGAGCAGGAAACCGGTTTCCATCCACTGACCACAATAGCAGGTGTGTGTCAAAATTCAGAAGCCGCTTTTCACCATTTTACAAACCAACTTGATTTCTGAGAACATGATAGGACCTCTAAACGTTTTGACAGTTTGCCTGCAACAACCACAATTTAGCAGTAACTGGCTGGTGGCTGGGTGTAAAGTCCCACCGTGGAATTGACTCTGAACAGTCTAAAGTGCTAATGGTCTTTGCAGCAGATTGACAAGTGCTTCTTTGGATGTAGTTGGACGGATTAAGAAGGATGCAGGAGCTCCAGCAGGGCTCCAACTGCTCCAAAGTAACCCTAAAAAAAAAAAACAACAACACAAAAACGTAGTTTAAGTTAGTAATCATTGAGGCATGAAACTACATTTTCGGTCTCTATGGGGAACGAGTGGTAGCGTTACTCACCTCATGCCGTAGGAAGAGGGCTTTGAGCTGACCTTTGGACCAGTAGTCCATGGCGTAGGCCAACAGCTTCATAGAGAGGGTGTTCACTCTTAGGAAGTTGCCCACAAACACCACTCTCTCAATGTTCTTAGCAGACAAAGATATAAATAAGAGAATAAAGTCAGTTTATCTCAAAGTAGAAACACATGATAATACTTCTTCTTTCATCCAAGTGACATTTTTAAGGCAGTTATCCTACCAGGCTGATTCTGTTATTACCATAAAAATCAGCTAGTTATCTTTGCTACTTTCTTCCATATTTTCTGTCATGTGCACAAAAAGAAACATTTTTAAGACAGTACATGAATATTGAATAATGAAGTGAAGCTGTGTTAATTGGACACATCATCATCCTTTTACCTAAATAAAGCTGTAAAGAACTCTCATCAGTATTAATGTCAATGTCTCATATCTGTTGTTTCCAGACACTACATATCAATTTCTTAAAGATGGTGATTAAAGATAGATATTATTGGTTCATTGGTTACTTTTTATTCAATATAAGTGTGTAATTGCATCTTTTACTTCCTGATAAAAGCAACATTTTCTGTTTTAAAGCTATTCTAAATACATTATCCTGACTACTGACGAAGGCTGTGTATTTCCAGTGTTACAGCTGAATCAAATCATCATTTTCATAATTTAATTGTTTTTTGTATTTTAGTTGAAGACTTCCTGTTTTGGGCAGTGAAACATGCAGGGAGTAACGCAGTTTACCTCCTCTACGCCTTCATAGCCCTGTACAATGCTGCTTGATCAAGACGCCACAAGGCAGCACCGTAAAGAGGCTGAACGCAAAGAGGCAACAGACAGCAGCTTCCACGGACGGGAACTGAACTGCTTTATTTATAGAAAGTCTTTATGACAACAGCTGTCCTGATAAGACGATTCTGACCTTGATGTGAACGCTACGCAAACAAAAAATTATCAGTTATTATCAGGATTATCCATATTTTGCTCCCACTTCAGACAGTCAGATTAGGACTTTGTCACGTTATCAGCTGTGTTGACTTCTGACAAAATCTTCATTACCTGGTGAAAAATAAACATTTCCTCAACACTAATCTTGACACTAAGTCATCCACTTTGGACTTTTTTTTGCAGATAAACACACAGATGCCCCCCCCCCCCCCCCCCCCCCCCCGTCTTACTAACCTCATTGAGAGCGCACATTCGGGTGATGGAGCCGATGTTATTGGTGATGGTGACCAGTGTTGCTCTGGCCAGGTCCGCTTTGGACACAGACTCCCTCTTCTCTTTGGACATCATGTTGCCAAAACTAACAAATCAAAACACAATTTGTGTTAAAAGGAACAAGAGCTTAAGAGAGCCTCTTGACATTGAAGGAGAACACTTAAAATTCTGCAAAAGCATCATTCAGACTAAACTGAAGCTCTAAAATATACAGAAACAGAGATTAAAAACAAAGAATTCTTCTTTTCACCCTGCAATAGGAAACAGAGTAAATTTAGCACTTTCTTGGATCGTTAAAGCGGATTCTGTTTATACTGGAGTCCACCACAGACAGGCTCATGACCCACGGTTTTAAAATAAAGCCGTTATAAACCGTACCTCGAGGCCACAGCCCAGCCTGGCAGTCCAAACCTCTCGTAGTCTCCTCCATAAATGTCCCGAACCAGCTTGTCCACACGGGTGCTCTCCCCTTCAGAAGCCATTTCTAGGGCTTCCTCGAAAGTAGAGCAGCCAGTCAGCAGACAGCAAAGGCCCAGGAAGGTCCCACCACCGAGGCTGCCGACACATAACAGATGATATATATATATATAAACAATTTCAATCATTCTAGAAATGTAAAAATACAGTCAGAAACCAGTCTGGAATATCTGCTGCTTGCTTGGCTGGGCAGCGATTGTAATGTCTCATTTAGAGTCTAAAATTAAAACGCGAAGAGAAACGTCTGCCAAGAAGTAAAATCAAAAGTTTATTCCACAGGCTCTCCATCCAAATACACTCATCTTGTGTTTCTTCCTCAGAACAAATGACAGAGGGCCATTGTGTTGAGTGAAAACTAAGCATTCATGAGTCCCTTTCAAAGCTGCCAGACAGAGAAACCACCCGTGAAAACAGACCAGCGGAGAGCGTAGGAGGAGGGAAAGACTGAAAAGAACAACAGCCAAACTGTCTCTTTAACTAACTGGATTCAAAATTTAATATGAAATGTCAAAGAAACGTTTTGCTTCGTCTCATGAGGAAACGACTGGCAAAAAAAAAAAAGAAAAAGTGGTTTGGTCACTGGCGGCTTCAAAAATGCTGCTACATTTCACACCGAGGCAGCAGGGAGACACAGAGGGCAGACGTCACCAAACAGCCTCCTGCAAAGCCCTGAATCACTTTAAACTGAAGAATGTTATATTATATAACTTCTAGATGCTGAAGTCAAATATTTCAAACTATTTACCTGCTGCTTGCCCTTCAAGGCATACGAATAAAGATTTAAATGCATAATGTTGCACTTGACAAAGACCGTACGTGTTCTTTCACTTTCTATAGATTATTATCTGACCTCTGAACGGCATCTTTAATCTTTTTATCAGTGTAGGTCTGACTCATGAAAATGAATGCAATGCTCAAAGTATGTGGTATTTTATAGTTTGTCTTATATGTTAACAGCTTTTTATGATTATGAAATGTTTTCTTTACATTACCAAGTAGCAACATGGGTAAAAATATGCGATATGTCAGACAGCACTTTCTTAAGATCTACCAGGAATTTGTTTCTTCATATACATTATGTCTCACAGGCTTGTGTGATTTTTATAGATGGGGCAGAGTCTTTGACAGCGATGTCGAGATCACAAGTGGACTATTTCAAGATCACCAATACTGACACTCCATTATCAGATTGTAAAGGAGCAGTGTGTAAGATTTAGAGGGGTCTATTGGCAGAAATGGAATATTCATAAATATGTTTTCATTAGTGTATAATCACCTGTGTTTTTGTTACATTAGAATGAACCCTTTATATCTACATAGGGAGCGGGTCCTCTTCTATGGAGCTCGCCATGTTGCACCGCCGTGTTTCTACAGTAGCCCAGAATGGACAAACCAAACTCTGGCTCTAGAGAGGACCTTTTGCATTTTGTGTGATTTTCGCAGCCACCGTAGGTTCTCCTACACGCTTGGAAGAGGAGAAGGAGGGGTTGTCAGCTGGCTGCAATCTGCAACCTCACCACTAGATGCCACTAAATCTTACACACTGGTCCTTTAAACCAAGGAATAGGAATTTTAGGTGATTTTACCATTTTCTGACATCTTATAAACAAAAAGATTAGTCATGAAATTGCAATCATGAACAGCAACTCTTTAAATAAATGTACAATAAGTTCAGCATCAACATGTATCCGAACAGTGTTTCATATTTTCTCTTTTCTCTCGTGGATCATTACCTGGTCCCAGTGACTCGTTTGTAGTTGTTCTCGGAGTAGACGGCCAGGATGCTGACCCCGGACCCTATGTTGACCAGCAGCAGAGGATAGGGGTTCTCCAGTGTGTAGGGCTTCTGGACGCAGTGATCCGGGTCTGTGGGGTTTTCAAAGTAGTAGCACTCAGAAGAGACGCTGGGCACCACAGAGTCGATGTACAACACGCCTCGGATCAGACAGTCCAGCTCGTCCAGCTTGTGAAGCTGCAGGTCAGCCATCTTTATTTGTTGAGAGAAAAGAGAACATGTCTAACTTCACTCAAGAGGGATGTGGTCATGCAAACAGAGGCAGGAAACTAGGGGAGGAGATAAAAGCAAGGGGTGAGAAAACAGGAACCTTCTTCACAACAGGAGTGGGTGTCACTGTAAAGAAAAACCCACAATAATCAAAACTCTGCATCTTCTGGTGATAGAAATTGACCAAAAAAAGCCAATTGTGCAACTGTACACCCCCTAATTTGATCTTGATATAGACTGTGTTGCCCTTATTTGAACAATTAAATTTACTGATGCTTTGACATTGTCTACTGGGCTCCAGAAGGAAAAAATGGTATTAAAAGTTTGTCAGAAAATTAATCTGCTTGGATTTCTTTACCATTAAACGAGTACTTTTTAAACCTAAGAAATCAATGCAATGTCCTGTTTTTCTTGATATCTACAGGCAGTGCTGCTATATCTTCTAGGTGTGGAGTTGCGTGTTGTGTGATGTGATTACAGGCATTCCCATCAGAGGCTACAAATATGTTGTGACTTCACAGTTATCTCACTCCTTTCCTTCCTCTCCAAAATCACTATCCAGCCTGTAAAAGCAAACAAAGGAGTGCGACTGCAGACCCACCGTGCGGAAATCGGACTCAAACTTGTACGCCCCCCCTCCAGTGGCACAGAGGGTGGTGTGGAGGCTGGAGAAGTGCTTGTTACGGCCCATCTGCAGGAAGGCCGGCAGGTCATGCGTGGGGAAGCGGATGAAGTGCAGGTTGCCCGTCCTGCCGCACAGCGTCAGGTCCTGCAGCTCCAGGTGCACGTCCCTGATGCCCGTTTTGCCATAAGCGGTGTTGGAGGTCAGGTAGCGCCGGATGCTCTTAAGGTTCTCCACCTCTTCCTGCTCCTCCTCAGCTGTGATGTCTTTAGGCTCAAAGTACACCAGCTTCACCAGAGTGCCTCCAATGTCCATGCCAAACCAGGGAAATGCTGCAGTATATGGGACAATATATGCAAAGAAATTGTTCATTAACCAACATTTTGCATAAATATTAATTTATTACATTGCAGTGCATTATTATTATTATCATTATTAGCAGTATTTTAGTGCTTAGTGACAGTGAGGACAAATAGGGCAATGCTGGTCCTCATAAAGGCAAGCAGCTTCATCCACAGAAGCACCAGTACAGTGTGTACCGCGAACGCCATCTTGTTGCAAAACAGGTCCTGACTATTTACTGCCGCTACACAGCTCACCAATATTACCTTGTTATACCAACGTCAAAATGATTTTACATTGGATTAGCATCATCTCAGCACATTATAAAGCCACAGTAATTTTATCTAGAGGAATTTATGTGGATAATTACTGGATTTTCTTTTCAAATCTGTATTTTCACTGGCTGTCTTTTGTGGGGAACGCCTTTGATTTGTGTGGACATGCAACGGCTCCATTTCCCAGTAAATACACTAAACCCAGGATAGCAACGTTAACACCTACGCGGCCTTGTTTTCTTCACCGAGTCGCTCCGATGCCTCGCCGTTGAGTTGGAGGTCCGGCGGTCGGATGTGGCTCGTCCAGCGGGTGCGGCTGCCTCATTGTTGGGCTCGTTTCTGAAATAACCGGGCATCTCTATGGCGGAGCGCGGCTGCTTCGTGGGCGTTTCGTCTTCGTCGGTAGTTTCATCGTCGCGTTGGTGGCCATTGAACGCCATTGAAATTACTAATTTACAACATTTATGCTGTAGTTTGTGATAAATCAAATCATTAAACGTCAATGATTTATGCGGACAATGAAGTCCAAGTCTCAACGGGCTAGCTAATTAACTAGCTAAGTAGCTGTGTTGTCACTAACGGCCGGAGTGCCCGTCCTTTTTATGTTCGCTGTCAGACCAAGATGGGCGGGGTTAGCAGGTGATTGAAGGACGCCAGAACCAATCAGAATGCGAGTCCGCCTCGGTAAACATTTTATAAAAGGAGGTTGATGTCACATTTTTCTTTTTTTTAACATAAAAAACATGATGTATGAAAAACAAAAGAGAAACATGAACCAAGATATAATCCCAAACAAACTGAGAAAAATACATTATAAAATCTTACGTAATATACAGTGGAAGTAATACTGTATCTCAAAATACTATATTACGACATTGTTAGTATTATATTTATACAGCTGTATCATTGTATCTTTTCCATTTATATATACAGTATCAATAAAAAAGCTTGGACACACCTACTCATTCAAGGTTTTTATTTATTATTTATTATTTTTTACTAGTTTCTACATTGTTGAACAATAGTGAAGACATTGTAACTATGAAATATGGACTACCTTATGAAGCTAGTTATGATATTAGCAATATATATAGGCAAACAGATGCTAATTTGAGGAATCTAAAATATGAAACAAATTTTTTTTATTTCATAGTTTTGATGTTTTCAGTATTGTTCTACAATGTAGAACTAGTAAAAATAGGAAACTAGGAAAAGCCTTGAATGAGTAGGTGTGCCCAAACCTTTGTCTGGCACTGTGAATATATATACAGTATATACTTATCTATATAGTATTTTATTATAACTGTAAAGTATGTGTATATTACATACACTGCACATAAATGATATATAACACTATATACAGTATTTTAATGTGTTATTATGTATAGTATATTTATTATTCATCATTCATTCATCATCCTTTAGTTATACCTATATACCTATACATATATATTGTAAACATGACATGGCTACTGGAGATGTACGACTGGATTTTTGGATTTCTGAAGCACTACATTGTGTATAGCTTTTTTTAAAATGTCATCTGTCTTATTTATCTCTTTATTTTATTCTAACAGTTATGTTATATTATATATCTGTTTTCTTAACCTGTCCCTGTGCTGCTGTAATGTGAAATTCCTCTCTGGGATCAAGTTGTTATCCTAACTCTTAGTTCAAAATTTGTAAATGTAACCTATAAATGTGATTTTTTTGTATGAATGTTCGTACACAACAGCATCCTGTAAGAAGCTGGAAGATTATTTTGATCAGCAAATGAATAATACAACTTCTCCTCCACTCCAAGTGTGTTCTTCTTATTGTTACCTCAGTTGGATGTTTGACCTTCACTGTGTGTAGGATAATATATGTGCAGAGTTCGACAGTAAAAGGTAGTTTTCAAATTCAGGCAGAAGTTGGAAAGCTTCTCATCTAAATCTCAGTTGAAGATGTGTATGTATGTACAAGCATGATTTGTAACATCACAACTAGTTTGGAAACCAACTGTGTTCCAGTATGCAACTTACATAAGTGTGATGTGGAAACTTGAAGCTCTTCTGTGTATTTGTGTACCAAAAAAGAACAATTTTATAAAGTTGACATTCACTCTTTTTCATCATTTCAGGTTTATTGATGTGATTGCTAAGTGCATAGCTAGAAACTGTGCATACAAACTGAGACAAAACTTAAACTGGGATCACAATTTACATGTGTACGATACCTTTCTTCTACAAAGCATCTCTGAAGCTCAAATATCATCTTACAATGTGCAAAACGCTCTAAATTGCTCTTTTTTTTCCTGACATTTCGTGTATCGACAATACTTTTTACAATAAAATCTCTCACCTGACAGAGCACATGACACATTCAAACATGTTTTCTATTTGATGGGGAAGAAGAAAACCTATGAAAAAACTACATCATTTCAAACATTTACACAAGGTGATAGCCAGTAAGCAGTTGAGGCTGTCTAGACCAGAGGTTCCCAAGGTTTTCATTGTACATCTTTAATAATATTTCATTATGATGATTACGCTAATTTCATTAAAATTTTTTTAGCTGTAATATGTTTTCAAACATCAAAACAGAAGACATAAGCAAAAACTGCCACATGTCACAGTAACACAACACGCTTTCTGGCTCAGACAGAAACAAGGGGACAGTGCGACAAAAAGAAAAATCACTATCGAGGGTTGTGATGGTTTTTAAAAAGTTTGGGAAACACTGCTGAACCTGAAATATGCAAAATATGAAACTAAAACTATTAGCTGACTGATTCATGTTGAATATTTGGTTTAAAACACACCATGAGTGCTTTGGAATGTTTCTGACATATCTGTGTTTTCTTGAAATACATACCGGTAATTAAGATAAAGTGTATATATATATATATGTACAAATAAATACAGACGGTGCACTAGCAGTCACTCACAGCCCTATTTCCGACTATCCACAGGAGAAGAAAAATTCCAGTGTAATGCAGGTACTTTTTCCACCAGTCCAGTACAATTCAGGTCCTTAATATAATAATCCTCAATGCATGACAGCCAATAGCCATATCTAGAAAGTGCTTATCAGACAAGTGAACGTTTCTATCATTAATATCACCTTTACAAACCACATAATTGCAGGGAGTGTATAAACGACCTGAGATCTCAACCTAACTAGAAGAAGATGGGTGTTTTTTTTTTGTTTGTTTTTTTTTTTGCTCACTAAGGTCATTCAACATTAAAATGATACAATATAGTCAACTTAACAACATACTAGTAATTAATGACATGATCAAAGTTCTGGTTGGTCAGCTATTACTGTGGGTAATAATTAAACAGCTGGCTCATGCCACCTCAGTCCAGTGACTACAATAAGGCACCATACCCTTAAGATCCTCTTTCAAAAGCTTTAATCTCTAATCTTCTCTTCCTTTAAAGGTATTAAATCTCCTTAATTCTTAAACCTCCACGCAATCAGCAGTGCACAGGCGCCCACTCCTGCAGCGGTCAGAATGTACTTTGTGTTAGATGGCGGGGTGTGAGGGGCCGTCCTCTCCTCTGAATCCTGCGGCGTCTTCTGCTCTGGTGCAGTATCAGCTGGCACAGGTGCAGAGGGGTGGTAGTTTACACCGGAGGGGTTGTTTAAACTAGATACAGTATCAGCAGTGATGCTGGTTGGTGGTGCAGAAGTGATCTCTCTGGCTGCTTCACCGTTGACTTGCGGTGCTGAGATTTGGCCGTCTAGGTTAAGGATAGACGGCTCCTCGGCCACGTGCACCACATTCACCTGTACGTCCTGCACGTCCAAGCTCAGACAGGGAGACTCGTAGTGGTTCTCCTCCGGTTCGTTGTAGTCGATGCCGTTCTCCTCGCATGGCAGAGCGGAGGCTGAGTTGACGGTGTTGGAGATGACGGCTGAGCATGCAGGAACGTGGGCAGAGACCACAGTGTCCGGCGCAGATTCGCTGAATTGCAGACGCTCGCTGTTACCTGAGTACGGCGCCACCGAGGAGCTGGGTGCAAGGATGGTAGGGTTGCTATGATTTTGTGGTTGGATGCTGACGAGTTGGCCAGGCTTGCTCAGACACACAGAGGTTTCATCATGGAGAGAGATGTCAATCCCAGCAGCACCAGGCAGGGTGGAGGTTGAAGCTGTAGTTTCTGTCCGCGGGCTGCTTTCGATAACCTGCAGGTGAAATTAACATCACATGTCAGGTTTATTTTTGACAAAAGAAGCCAGTGTAGGTTTCTAATGTTCCCCTTTTATAGAGGTGGATGAGGCTTGATAAGTCACATCTTCAATAGACTGCGCTGTAATGCAACACCACTACTAACTATAACCTCAGACATGACTATAGGGTTGCATCAACTTCTCTCTAATAGTGTTGTGAATATTATAAGTTTCATAAGGACAGTAATGATTGTAGGGTTGTGTGAAAGTGACATAAACATTGTTTCATTTCAGCACAAGAGGAAATGGTAACTTTTATATTTATAGTATTTTGACATTTATTGTAAATAAAAAATGAAACTATATACAAGCTGCTGTCTTTTATTTGATTTACAGGGTTAGGACGTCCCTCTCTGCCTCAAATAGCATTTGCTAGATTTTAAATTTTATCTCTTTTTTATGCTCTGTGTTTGATTTTAACCTGCATCTCCCCAATTTCTGCACCAAACTGAAAGTCCTGGTTGTCCTGCTGCTTCATTTTCTGTGTCTCTTGGTCCAAGTGCTCCAATTATAAGAATCGTGGCATCTTCTGTAAACTCTTTCCATGAGTTTAAAGCCATTTAACTGTCCCTGTGGTCTGTAGGTTTGTACAGGCGTACCTGTTCAGCCAATCTACTTTTGAAGTGTAGCCCAGTTTCAAAAATCGTGAGGTGCATGACCAGAATTACATCCCAGACCAGAATTACATCCCAGTACAGTAACTTCCATTTTCGCTCATTACTGAATGGAAGACTACTGCTGAGCGCTGCAGTGTTTATGTTCATTCATTTACTGCAATAGAAAGTGGTGAGCAGGTTTGCAGTGGAGATGGCTTTGATAAATGTGTCTAACTGAGAAGGAGAGTATCACTGAGTCTGTAGCTGCCGTAACCCCGACATGTAGTTATATTTTTGAGGAGGTGCACTTTAGCTACGGTGTAGCAAAACTATATATCCAGTTTAACTGTCCCTATGTAAACAACTAGTTTTAGAAGGGAAACATACCAATTAAACCACCCAGAGAAGCAGCAAAAATACACTAGAATGCTTTTTAGTGCTTTGAATATGTGGGTTATTCCAGGACATGTAGGAAAATTAATAAAACAGTTTTCACCTGTCTAGTAGGAGGTTCAGATGTTTCTTCAGGCTGCAGGACAGCAGCATGTTCTTTGTCCTCAGGAGGCATGGTGTCCTGGACTGGAGGCTTCTCTGGGGTCGGCATGTGGTAAGAAGATCCATCGGTCACATCTGAGTTTGTCTGAGTTGAGGAGGGGCTCTGTGGTGGGCTGACCTCGATGGTTGATGTAGTCTGGAGAGAAGCTGTCTGGCACGGAGCGTCTGTTCTCACTTGATCAGGAATCACACCAGAAACATCCTGGATGTCTGATTCAGAGTTTTCCTCTGGCTCCGGGTGAGCATTAATCTCCCTCTGTGGTGCCGGCGGGGGTGTGGTTGCTTGAGGGCGGTGGACTTCAGGTGAAGGAGGAGGTGTTGATGGAGGGGAGGGTGCCGCTGCAGCTTCAGTGGACTGTGGAGGCTCAGGGACAGGCTCAGGTGGGGAGGCAGCTTTGGGAACTTGGGCTGCTGGTGCTTGTGGCTGCACAGGGGTTTCCAGACGGGGTGAGGCCTGGGCAGGTGGCTCTGGAGGAGCTGATGCTTCAGCTGGCGGAGCAACAGCAGCCTGACTGTTGCCGCCACTTCCTGGAACGGACAGCTCGCTGGCAGATGGTGCTGGATGGACGTGTGCCCTGACGACGTTCGCTGGAGGGGTGCTGGGGTTGGGATCTAGAGCAAAGCAAACAATGTTGTTATTTAAATGTGTTTTGAATGCATCTGACTGACGCTCTGGGAAATACCGAAGGACACCTGCAGCTAATCCTGAAACTTAACAGTCATTCATTTGATGGAACACACAAATGAATATAAAACACTACATTTGTGTGTCAAATCCTCCCCGAAGTAAGACAAGTATTTGCTGTGATGACTCGTTTCTCTGTGTGTGTAAATCTCTGACAATTTAGAAGTCTAGGATACTGGAATTTGGAGTTTCATGCTCGGTCATTTCGGTGAAATAAAACAACACTAACCTCTTCTAACTTCTCACAACTCTGCACAGAGCTGTAAGTTATCTGTCAAGGTCAGACAGCAGGGACACACTGCACATACGCACATATACAAGCTAACAAAGCTGTGTACGAGTCTGAGGCAAAAATACACTAAAATATTCACACTTTTCCAAACAAACATTTAGTTTCCAAGTGATTGCGAAACACTATACTGAGGCCAATACACTAATGCGCCAATATCAACACACTCAACCAAGTATATCAGATAATGATGTAAATATAGGACCTTTTGATACACAGTACAAATGTTTGGCCACAAACACACCAGCAAAAACATTCATTGAACATTGTAACAAGACGGACCTGTTCAGCATTTTGGGAGAAGGCTGAGCTGGTTGCAAACACACTGTGTGTTAAACTATGAACTTAAGTCGAGGGTCAACTAATATTCCTTTAATATCTCACACACTACTTAGCTCATAGGAAACTTTAGCCCTAGTTTGTGCCTCTCATGCATCCGTTTTCTGAAAAATAAATACCTGATGATCTTTGACGAACCTGGACGGTGGTTTAACAACACTTACTGCTGTTCTGAATTTAGCATCAGAGTCTTCAACACCTCTTCTGACCACACAGATGAAAAAATATTGTCTGTTACACGACTAAAAGATTTTTAACCCTTTTTACCAAGTTGCTGCTCTTTTTTTTCATGCAGGTAGCCAGACATGTACTTGCTCATTTTGTACAATATCAGAAAAACACAAAAGTGTTATCGTCTAATGGAAATGCAAACTAAATGCAAGTAACATCAATATATAGAGAATTATAACCGATAATAAATACGTTATACAAAATGAGCGAGGACATTTCCATCTTTGTTTGGATTAGGAAACGAAGTTGCAACTTGGTAAACGGGTTAATTTTTTTTTTTTGTATTCAGCAGAAAATATTTTTTCATCCAGATGGTTTTAAAGAATATTTAAAGATTCAGGAAATTCCTTGAGAACAGCTGTAAGTGTTATTTAATGTCCTTCTGGGTTTTTCAAAGATCAGCGAGCATCAATTTTACAGAAAGAACTGATACTTAGATCTGTGACTGCAGCCTAACCTGTGGCTGAGGGAACCTGAGATATATTTTGATAAAATTAGTTTGAGCTTACACTAAATAATCTTCACTCTGTGCAAACACTTGGAAATCAAAGTGAAAAATGACTGAACCACTTCCATCTCTTACATTAGATCCTCATGCTGTATTATAGAGGTGTAGCTAATGGCCTTGCAGACTTACTGTTAATGCCTCTCAGAGCGTTGTATTCTGCGCTGATCTCAGCTGCTATAGAGTGCTGCTCACACGCCTCGAGCGCTGCAATGAACTGCTCCACCCAGTTTTCTCTCCTCTTCAGACAGTCCAGGAGAAGCACCATGCCGTCATAATTCCCACAAGTCTCTCTTTTTGCCTCTATAGTGTCCTGAAATTTGATAGCATAACAGAAAAACACGCATAAAACGATTGATCAGGGTAATAATCCTTGTGTATCACCTATTTAATTTCCCGAGAGGGTTAACGTTCAAAATGTACTAGTTATAAATTATTAATTACAGTCATCAGTTATGATAAACTTTATTGTTGAAGTGACAATATCCTGCCAAACAATAACCAAATGTTAGGATCCTTGCCAAAAAATGTTTGTTGTGTGATTATTACTCGGCACAGTTATTGTTTGACTCTCAACTGTCAGTAACAAACAGCAGTCTGCTTCTACCTCAAATTACATTATAAATAAATCAAAGTCAAATAATTGCCCTTTTGTAGTATTTTTTAGCATTACAGCTGTAATAAAATTGAAATCAAGGCATGATAAAGAGTAGTAATAGTGATAATAGTAGTGTAAAGGGTCATCTGTTGTGAAACGAATTATTGCCTTTGGAGAAAAAAACTGACCAATGGGAGGCTTCGTATATTATAAGCAGGTAAAGTACAGCAAAAGAAGTAAATGTAATCTTGCAGTGTGTTGAAAACAGAACAATGAATAACCAAAATCTTTAAGGTCCATATTAGAGCTGAGTATAAAAGCTCATTGGTGACATCAACTATCTGGTTATGTTTCTAATGTTGTTCACTTATTCTTTCATGAGATATTTCCGGGTTTTAATCAAAGTTATGCCAATATTTCATTTAGGCAACATTCTTGTGTGGCTGCTTGTGTTTGAACATCTGAGAACTTTGGTTTAAGGTGAGGAAGAAATAGGGTTTTTTTTGTATTTGTACCAAAACTCAGGTGTTAGCACTAGTATCGAAAAATTAGTGCCAATACATTATATTTAGTCCAGTATTAATTTCAACATTGATACCCAGTCCTATTTCTTATATCAAATAAAACTTACCCTGTCGTGAGCAGTCAAGCAAGGCAGATGGATCATTATCTCCCTCACTTTCACCCTGCTCACAATCTTCGGCATATTAGGCCGCAGGTATTTGTCGTACAGTTTGTCACTGGCGAACGACATCTGTGAAAAAGGAGACGCAGACATTTAAGTCTTCAAAGATGTAGAAAGTTGTACTCCTGATACCCACACAAAGCTTCCAACAGTGTGATTGTGCAAAACAGTACTTAAATAGTTAATACACATGCCTCCTACATTTTAGGAAACGCCTCAGTTGGCAAGGCCACATTTACTCGGACAACCCACGTCTCGGCTTTCTGTTTTACTAACACGTGAGATGTGAAAGTACCCAGAAAATTGAAGTAACGAAACTAGATCTTTGCTGACGGGCAAAGACACAGAGAGGGGATTTCTTCATTCAATTAAACTGAAAGTGAAAGTGAAGATCAGATGCCAGGAAAATATTAACATTTCCCTTTTCTTTAAGTGTTTCCCAGACACAATTCACCAGTAAATGTACAGACATGACTTTCTGCACACTCCTACATTTCAAGGTTGCATGTGCAGCTGTCTGGAGTAAGAAGAAGGTGAACAGGCCCTGGTTAGTCACTGATTAATCACCTCCGGACTGTAGTTTAATATCTGAACTTCAAATGTTCCACATTAAAGTTTAAGATGTTTCACTCCAAACACGCCCACACATTCCTATGGCTTTTCAGGGTCAAATAGAAAAGTATGGCACGTTTTTTGGGGGCTTTTTTGTAATGAATACACCTTAAACCTTTCAGCTTGTTTGTACCTAAACAGTCAGGTGAAATAATCTGTTGTCACGTTCAGTCGGGGGGAACGTTTTCACAGCATATCCTGTCACCACCGGCCACATCAAACCGAGCAACCAGCACGTTAAAGTTTAGAGTAAATGAGGGACGGCAGCGGTTTTCTCATAATGGAATAAACGTCAGAGGTAACAACCAAAGAGCAAAGTCTTCCTCACTGTATCATTAGCCCCACAGAGGCCATGGTTTACCACACACAAGTAGATATAATGCTGTGTGCTCAGGCCTTTGGAGGAATTTGAAAGATTTTCTGTGTGAGTGTGTATTACCTTCAAGCATGCATGTCAGTGGTAAAGTGATGAGTGATTGCAGATTAACAAGACAAGGAAGGTGGTGTGTGAGAGAGACAAAAAAAAAAGCTCCTTGACACAAGACAAGGGCAAATTATGCAGAGCTGAGCCAAATGAATGACCTCTAAAGTGGCAGGTCATGACAGTCCTTTGCTTGCCAAAGTCTCCTTGGCTTTCCAAGGCTCTGGATCACATCTCATGCATGGCATAACTTGTTTGAGTGAAATCTTACAGCTACTGCTTCGAGTCTTACTCTTATTTTAGTCGCACAAATCTCACAAGAGTCGACAAAGAGTTGACCAGGAGTGAAAGTAGACATATTTAGATTTACATGCTGGCACAAGGAAGCGAACAACCTGTCACTAAACCTATAACGTCGCCTGTTTGGAAGTAAAAACTGTGAAGGTTAAAAAAAGGCTGCACACAAAACAAAAAGGACGATATAAACTGATAGCTGCCATTAAATTACTGAGAAACGTGGCAGTAAAATAAGACATATGTTGCTACTTAATGGATATTAGCAGTTAAAAGTTGTGTTCAAGCTAACGTTACTTTATATTAATAAATACGACACAACCAGGCTAATGTAACCATTGTTTCCTGAGTTGCCGAGCTTTTATCGGTTTAAACATTCAATAAAACCCAAATTCTTTGTAATCACAAAGACATTTTTGGCTTATTTATCGTAATATAGCATAATGTAGGGCTCACCTTTCGTGTTTTAGAGCCTCAGCAATTCGTGACTCCCCCAGAAGTGCTATTCCTGCTCTCACTAAACCTGACACACACACATCTGCGCAGCTGTTGCCGCCCGTGCTCACAGTTCTCCATTCCGATTGGACGACAGAGCCGTCAATCAAAGAATGCACCAATAGAATCGAGCTCAGCCTATATAGGAGACGGGGCGTGCATAATCTTGACCCTAATCGTGACCTTTCGCTGTGCTCTACTATGGGATGGCAGCAGATTTAGATTGAAGCTCGATCTCTGGTTTACATCTGTCTCTAATCCCTGATCCTAATCCGTTCACATGGACAGAGAGGGAGAGGAGGGGATAAACTTTGTTGTCAATGCATGAAAAACAAAATATATGCCGACATAAGCCTATAAAGTTTATCCTGTTCTAAATGTGTGGTAGTAGAGTGTGACTTGAACTTCTGTTCAAGTCACAAGGCTTGTATTTCCCGAAGGACTATTACATTGCATTGTATTACTGTTTACAGGTTTAGAGGTGTTTATGATATTGGGTATGCAGCTGATAGTTAAATTAGATTAAAGGATAGGTTCACATTTTTTAAAGTTTGTCTTAAAACAACTGTCAGATGCCCAAATAAACAGTGAAAGAGGTTTTCCTCGCTGTAATCATTCCTTCTGTTCATTCTGGCTATTAAAAGATCTCTTTCAAATGTGCTTTCAATGTAAGTGATGGGGGCCAAAATCCACAGTGTGTCCACACAGTCATTTTGTGCAAAAATGCATTTAAAAGTTGATCTGAAGCTTATATGAGGCTTCAGCAGTCTCAGTTAGTCATATCAAGTGGATATCTGCCACATTTACAGTCTTTTTAGCATCAAATTCCCTCTTTGTGTTTCCTTGGACAGTGTTTCCCTGTTGAGCTGTGGTGGAAGTATAGTAACAAAAAGAGGGACTTTGGCACTAAAAAGGCTAACATTGAAAGATATCTACTTGATTTGACTCATTTGGACAGTTTTTGAAGCTTCATATTAGCTTCAGATAAACTTTTTATTGCAGTTTTGTAGAAGGAGGTTTGTGGATTTTGGCCCTTATCACCATTTGCACCGAACGCATAAATGTGAACTTTTGATTAGTTTATGGCCAAGTAAAACTGTCAAGATCGTAATATGGGCAGGTTTTGAAGTGGAGCTACAATGTTTAGGTGATAAAGCTGATCAGAAGAAAATTAATCAGCAATTACATTTGAACTTTATGTAATTGTTTCACTATTTCTTTTAGAGAAAAAATGCCAAAAATGTTTTGATTTCAGCTTCTCAAATATCCGGATTTGCTGCTTTTCTTTATGTTATATCACTGTGAATTGAACATCTTGGGGTTTGGGACTGTAGATTGGACAAAACAAGACATTTGCAGACCAGACACCCACCATGCTTTCCAGGAGACAAAAGGGGAGGCACTGAACCACTTCCTGATTTTAAGATCTTGCTGATATCACCAGTGATGTCATGGGTTAGACCAAGTACAGGGGGATTTATTTTAGTTAGTTAAATGTTTGGTTTTGTATTTATGTTATTTATACTTATTTTAGTGTATGGTAAGGATGTATGCTGTGGTTGATGTGTGTGTAAACAATGTTAACTGATACAAGGGACATTGTCATTTACCAGTTGTTGGTATAAGGGAAAGGACACCCCTGATAGAAATATGGTTCTGCCTGGATAGATTGGAGGGCCTATTTAATGGAAGAGTTGTTGGTTTGAGAAAGAGCAGAAACAAAAGAGGACGTCAGTGCAGCTGTGTTAAGATGAATTTGATTTTGCTTGATTTCATTCGGTCACCTCCGAGTCGAAGCTTCCTCACAGCAAATAATAAATAATAATTAATAAATAAAAAAGCCATAAAGGGTTGCAGAAATGTCCTTTAGGTTTTAATTTAATTTAATTTTTTAAATTGTATTACATGCAAATGAAATCTATCATCTATTCATATAAGAAAATGAACAGAACATCAGTGGGTCACCAAATGAGGGAGAGGAGGAGTGAGACAGTGATGATCAGTAGTTACAGAGTAATAGAGAACGGACAACTTTTACATTAAGGTGCTGTGATGTCTCTTAACTTTTACGATTGTACTAAAAAACATCTTCCTTATATGATTTTAAAATAGCAGTGAAACACACTTTTACAACACCAGAGCTACAGACTTTTAGAATTTGCAGAGACTGAAGTGAAATCTTGGTTACTGCTCACTATAAACCAGAAGGTGGTGCTGCTTACTCACTCACTGAGTCAGGTTTCTATCTGTCCTGTGTGAGGAGAGATGTTCTGTATAATGTATGTATTTAATCCTTCTGCATGAAATGAGCATGACTCCAGCGATCTGTATTAAGAGGAGATCCGTCTTTGCGTGACAATAATCTTATTTGACGAACATCTTTGTTAACTAGCTGTAAGTTACCGCCAGCATGAGCAGGATCCCAGTGATCTGAATTACTGGGGGATTATGGGATGGATAAAGGCATCAGGCAGGATGTTGCTTTATTACACTGCAGGTCTGTTAAACAGGGATTAAAGATGTTTGAGTGCACTGCTTGTATGTAAAGGTTTTTCATGATTATATGCTGTTTATCCTGTAAACATGTGTACAAACACTTAATATTTTATACTCTTAAATGCATTGCCTGAAGAAAAATCACATCATCATATTTATGAGGCAAAAAATTCCATCGTTGCTGAGTCATGATCACAGCATAACCTGTGTGGAAGGATCAAATTTGTTTATTTTTTTCCTTCAGCAGATTTTAGGTTTTCTGATGCTGTTCGCTGTTTGATATTTTTGCTGGAAAATGACCAGTGGAAGGAGATTAAACACCTCAAAGAATAAGTTTGTTGATTTGGTGTCATTTTTGTGCTCATGTGAACTTCGGCTCATGTCACAATGTTGTATCTAATTTGAGTTGTAGCAACCTCACCTGTCATTCAAGCTGTGTGGGCGGCGCTGTGACGTCTCCTAACAGCTTGCAAGCAGGTGGCGCTCTCTACTTTGTCTGTTCGGCCATGGGGGCAAACGCTGTTCAAACGCAGTTATCCTCCTGTTTATTTTGAACAACTGTAAATGTGAAAACAGGTCACTGCCGGGGGATTTTTCTCAGGAGACACAGAAGAAAGAGAGTGTTTAGAACAGCAAATATGAGGTGAAAACAGGTTGAATCCCTGTTGTATGAAAATGTGAAAGGTTATTATCATGATGATTGCTTCTTTAAGAAATATGAATTAAACGTCTGGTCACCTTTGGCCTGCAGTCTAGACATCAGAGTGAAGAGTTAATTACCAGTGATAATTAATCCTTTCCTGTACATTTTGTCTCTTAATCATGATAATAATATTTGTGATCTAGAAATGTAGACTCATTCTGACGCAGACTGGATTTCAGCTGCTTGAATGACAGATAATCACACAAAAGAATATCAAAAAACATACAACACACATGTGACTCCCCATGCAGCTCTGAGCATATGCTAAAATCAGCCAGTCCTATTTGACTCATGTCTGCTTTAAACCTTTCATATCTCGCAGGGCAAACCCTCCTCAGCAGGGAGGAGGATACAAACAATCACCAAATAAAGACGCAGCGAGAGCCTCGGGCAGCTGCAACAGCCCATCACGGTTGAGTGAGGAGAAAAAACATCATGTACATCTCAATAAAAGAGCAGGACTGTACTCTTTTCAGAGCCCTTTAGCTTTAAAACTACAGCACATTGGTTAAAAAAAATAACAACAAAACAAAAACAACAAGATTCTCACGTAATGCCACAAAAAATGTCTTAAATCTGGTTTGACCCTGTACATCCTTTGTGTACATCAGCATTAACTGGAGCTTGTGGGATCAAAACAAGTATTTTTTTCCAGTATATGAAGTAATGTCAGCCATCAAACACACCTTTTGTTGCTTTCTTTTGCCTTCTGCTAATCAAGCCTGGCAGCTTTTTCATTATGTGCGAGCTGCCAGAGTTCAGAGCTTGGTTAAAGTTAATCAGTTCAATTTTCAGCAGAGACGGCCTGAACTCTTAACCAACACATGATGACGGACTGTATGAATGATGAATGAGATAGCTTTCCTTGATATATTTAACTACGTGCTGTCATGCATGCTAAAAGGAGGCTCTCATCTTCTCTAAAGCAGACAGACAGTAAAATGGAGATGGGACCTTATGGACTGTGCCCCCCAAGGCAGCTGGATTACTTTTATGCCAGCATTATGTTTATAAGGCCAAGTGAAGCAGAATGTATTAAGCGTTGCACAACATTACATAATACGCTTCTTGGACACTGGCATCATGGATATTGCCACATATAGACCTTTGAGAGCATCAAGCATCTCATAAAATTGTTCCAACCAATTAGACCTACCTTTTATGAGATAGTGGCGGCTGTTTGGCGGCTGAAGGTTAAGGTTGTTTTTTTTCATTCACCCAGGGCTGAGCCCTTCAATGAGAGGTAAGAGGAATCACCAAGGAGACGGTTGACTCATCACAGATCACTTATGTTATGAGAAATTGTCTCGACTGCAACCGGATCCACCGCTGAGTGCATAAAGGTTGTGTCTGCCTGAACTGTAAGTGCTTATGATATGTGACCTGCATATGTCAGATATGCACTAACACCATACAGGCTGGACATCTGTTGGAATCTCTATATATAAAGGCAACAATATAAGATATAAACAGTAGTAGTGGAAAGTAAACACACCAAAGTATTGTATTTTGAGGTATTTGTTCTTCAAGGATAAAGCTGGCAATTTTTTTATATACTTTTCTTATTGTCAACAAATCTCATGTTTGTGTGTGTATCCGAAGCCTGATATATCTTATTCCTCTGTGCCGTAAACCTCTGTTGTTGTGCAAAAACTATTAAACACATCAGTGAGTCACACAGTTGCACCGGGTGAGACGGATCTTCATCACAACGAGTTTGGGCACGTTAGTTTGTTTAAAAACTGCTCCAAAAACTGAAAACAGCAATCACATTTTCAGTCTATGGAGAGTTGTTCTGTGTAATTCAGCTGCCACTGAGCAGCACACACGGGAATGTAGCTCTGTTTACAGTGCTTTGCTTGTTGTGCTACATATCACAACCTTATGACTTTGTATTACATTGTAAATTGTAAACAACATCCATATAAAGAGGTTGTGATATGTAGTACAAGACGCTAGCGAAGCTCTGTAAACAGAACCGTGTTCCTGTGCATATGCAGTGCCATCTGCCTTACACTGAACTACTCTCACTGTTATTAGTCTTTGGAGCCGTTTCTAAACAATGTAACATGCTCAAACTCTTTGCGATGAACTAACATGTCGCCCAGTGTAGCGGTGTAGCTCATTGACGTGTTTTTAATCATTTTTGGACAACAACAGAGGTCGACAGCACAGAGGAATAAGATTTATCAGGCTTTGAATACACGCACAATACTTAAGTAAGTCAGATCAGTCCATTGTTGGTTTTACTTTGAATGCAGAACTTATGTGATAAATGTGCAATAAAATATTTTTTCATTGTGGTAATTCTACTTTCACTGAAGTAAAGTTCTTATACTCTTCTTCCACCATTGACCAACAGTAGAGTCTAAAACAGTTGAGCACTGCAACACTGAATAGTTGCTGCCAGTCTGTACTGTTTATTTACTATATACACTACAGGAGCCCCTGCATATACATCCACTGCTTACACTGCATGCAAAACACCTTGCTGACTGTATACACACCTTGTATGTCTTTTTTTTTTACTTTAAGTCCTTGTGTTTTAAGCAAATCCAGTTTCTGTAGGCACACAGCAATAAAAAACATAATCTTGACAGTGACCCTAAGAATAAAGTGGTAGTTAACTGGCATTTACATAGATAAAAATGGCTGCAGAAATAAAATATTAAGAATCTGTTTCATCAGTATAATAATGCCTCCAGCATCTTTCAGTTAACATGACTATAAATAAGCTTTCTTTATTAGCACTGTTGAACCTAATTGTATCCCTTTCTTCTCTAAAGTCAAAGCTATACAAAAACTGGAAAAAAAACAACAACAACAAAACTGGAGGATCTTTAATCTTTACTGACATTTCATAGTTTTTCATAGAGTTCTGAGGTGCCACTGAGCTGTTCAGTCAACTTTCTGCTTCTACAAAGCTATAAATAGCCTGTTTATTACAGCTGAGAGTCTGTCAGGTCCTCTGGCAATGTCTTTCAAATTTTTTGAAGGATTAAATCAATCTGAGTTGTTGGAATCAGCTGCCAGATGGCACAAGATCTGCCTCAACACTAACCTCTTTTAAAAGCAAGCTAAAAACTTTTCTCTAAAGCCCTTGATTAGCTTTTATCCTGCGTATATGAGTGTTTGCGTGTACGTGGGAGGGTGGAGGGGTGAGCATTTTGATACTTTTATGGAAGATTTGTTGTACAAATGAGCTGATCCAGACACTGATACTGATCTTATTAAGCGGATCAGGCGTTGGCCATAACGTGACAAATCCACATTAAATACAGTTATTAACATTTCAGCTATCAGTTACATTCATTAAGTCATGGTCGCCAACTTTGTACCACTTGCATCACAATAATCCCTGGCCTCATATTACCTTATCTAAAAATGATCCCAATGAGTTCTACACAGTGAGGTAAACAGATATAAAATTTGGGGAAAATGGAGCAATGTTATCAGATTAATACTCGATATCAGCAGATACCTGAGTTGAAGAATTGGGAAAAAAAGAGGTGTATTGGTCCGTCCTTCCTTCACAGAGAATATCCACAACAATTCTTGTCAGTTTATTAATTTATCTATAATTTTGTCATCCTGTTTTTCCATACTGTAATTTTGCTGCCTCGATCTGTTCTGTACACACAACATCTAATGCATGTCTGTCTGTCAAGATGGATCCTTCCTCTGTTGCTCCTCCTGAGGTTTCTTCCAATTTTTTCCCTGTTGAAGGTTTATTTGGTTCCTTTTTTATTATTTGAATTGAGGGTCTAAGGATAGAGGATGTTGTAAAGATTGTAAAGCCCCCTGAGGCAAATTTGTGATTTGTGATATTGGGCTGTAAAAACAGACTTGTCTATGAACTGTACTAAAATTTGATTTGTCACCAGTTGACATCACCTTTATTCCTCAGCTGTTTATTTTATCATTCTTTTGGGACACTTTTAAGTATATTTCAAATACATTTTGATATAACATTGTTCATCAAATTCATATTTCCATCATGTTACATGCAGTTTATGATCTTATAGCAGATCAGTGCTATTTATTGCTGATTTATTACTGTCTTCAATCCTTTTACATTATACTTAAATTGTTATTATATGTTATTATATTATTGCTCATGTGTTGCTTGGTTCAACCCCTGATTCATTTTACTTTTGATGTTTCAGTATATTTCATATTTATTACTTTATATTATATATCGTACCATCTATCCCATGTTTCATGCTGTATCAGCTTTAATCAGTGAGCGTAAATCAAAGAAGGCGCCATATGGCGGGAGTTTTCTCCCTTCTGTCACGGCAGCCATAAATAAAATACCCAGCTGAACACTACGTATGGATGTGTCTATATATGTGTGAGAGTGTGTACATGTGTATGTAAGTACAGTATATGTGTGAATACATGTAGGAGTATGAATGTACTGTATATGTGTATATGGCAACCTGTCAACTGTATGTATCTGTCCGTTTCTCATGTGAGACATGAATGTGTGCAGGCTGTGAAAACAAACTTCTTTTCTTTTGCTTTTTGTTCATTTCTTTAATTTCCCTGTGTGGAATCAATATATCGTATCGTATCGTATCGTATCGTATCGTATCGTATCGTATCGTATCGTATCGTATCGTAACGTATCGGTATTTTATCTTATTGTATCATATTGCATTGCATTGCATCATATCTTTATTATATCGTATTGTATCATATCTTATCTTATCATACTGTATCGTTATCCTAGCATATTGTATTGTATCCTAACATATCATATGGCATCTTTATCGTATCGTTTCACATTGTTTCATATGTTTTTATCTTATCATATCATATCTTTATCTTATCCAATCAAACTGTAGATAACAAGTCACTGCTCGAAAACATTTGTAGCATTTCATTTAATGTGTAAGTGAACTTTACACTTCTTTAGTCAGTTATCATTTCTACATTTTTTACATTATAAATTGCTCACTTATGAAGATTATGAGCACATGGCTTCAGGGCAGTGTTTCCATCTTTAATTAATACAGGAGACAAAATACTGGAGAAAAATGTGTGAGAATTAATTTGATAGATTTGTCTATTAAATGGTCTCCTTGATTGGCTGAAAAAAAAATCAGTGTGGTATCTTGCTATGATGGAGAACTCCAAGAATACAGTGAATAATAGAGTTAAAAAGAAACCAAGTGACCCGAAGGGCAGACATTTGGAGCAATGGTCTATTGTCAATGAATAAATTATGTGCAGGAGCACAATCATGCTGAAGAGCTTTAGAGGCTTGTTTTTTTTTTCTCTTCAACCTGTAACCTTTCTTTTCACTCAGGCGGACTAAAATGTCAAATCTGCTGGGGCGTCAGAGCCACAGGCGGCCGCTGCTTTACTGGTAAACACACAGACGACTAAAAGCAGGTATCTTTTCACAGCCGCTGAAAGGTTAGACCAATAACGCAGGTCATAAGGGGCAGTGGACGTCTGACCATCCACATCAGACTCTTAATACTGACCCAAAACTGAATAAAAACTAGGTTTGTTTTGTCATTTTAACTGGTTAAACGCGAGTAATTGGGTTAATTAAACAACAAATTCAAGTCATGTTGTCTAATAAAAGCTTCAGTAATGACTCTGAGACTTTTATATTACCTTTTAGTACTTTTATTTACTTTATTTGTCTTTATCATGTTATAAGTAACCAAATACTTGGATATAAATTATGTGACATACCAGACAATGACAATAACACTTTACTTTGCACTCTATTTATCACTATATGCAGCATAAAAACATATAATAAACTGTTTATACATGTTTATAAGCAGATATAAGGACATTTTAACTGTTTCTTAATGAACAGTGTTTTGAACAAGTATAACTTCTCCCATGAAGACATATTTTATATAATTACAACTGTTTTATATTATATTTTCATTAATTATCTGTTTATATACCAGAATCCAATTTTGGATGCTTCACAGGAGAAGTTAAAGTTAAGCAATCATATCTGCTTACAACTACATAATAGTGTGTTATGTAATATTTACATACTGCATATGAATACTAAGTAGGGGAGGTTAAAATAAAGTGTTGCAAGAAATGCTAAACATAGTTAGTTTGTTTTCAAATGTTTGTTAAAACTTCTTGAAGGTTCTTTAACATCTAAACTGTGATAATAACACTACATCTGGCACTTTCATAGCCCCTGACTGGAACACTGACTCAGATTTACGGTTGTTATTGTGCACTGAGACTCTGCAGTCATTCATACTGGGTCAAAATAAAGTCAGCTGACACACAACTACTTGATAAAACTGCCTGAATGCTGCTTTCACTGAATATATGATTAATGACTTGACCTAAAATATGCAGCTGGATTAGTTGTGAATTTAATATAGAGAAATGATCTCTGTTTGCACAGTGCATGTCATCTCATAACCGTCTGAATGAAATGGAGAGATTTGATGGTGATTAAGGTGATTAAGGTAGGCTAAGTGTGTCTGAAAAAAAAAGACAGAGTCGGAGTCCATATTTGAGAATATTTTAATATCCATGTTGTGCATCACACGTAAACAATCACAACAAACCCTTTGATGTTCGAGAGTCCTGAATATTTACACTGAATTTGTACAAACCTCCTGTTCTCTAATAAAGGTTTTCTACTTAATAGTGCAGCAATACTGCAGGCAAGAACAAATATTCAAAATAGAAACATGTGTAACATCGAAACATGATAGTGTACAAGTTTATTTTACATCTAATCAAGGTCACGACAGCAAACAGCCTTACAAAGAGGGTCTGCACTGTGGGACAACAAACTAGAAACCAGCTCAGAACAAGTTAAATTCTTCTTCTTCTTCTAAAAAAAAGACACATTCACACTTGCTTCTCTACAACACTTTCTCCTTTCTCCCACGGAATCGGATCCTGCGCCTCCTCGACTTGCGTATTCCTGCGCCCTGTCCAAAAGTGCTCCACATCTGGGAAGGTCTTCTCCTCCTGCGAGACCGCGTTGGCTACGGCGTTGGCTCCGATCTCAGCTCCGTTCCCTTCCGTTTTTGGACAGGTGATCTTGGGGACCTGCTTTGAGTTTCTGCAGGTCGCGATGAACCAGATGGTGATGAGTCCTTGGCGCACATCGTCGTACATGGTCATTAAGATGACCGGAGAGAAGGCGCTGCATGCGTAAAGGAGGACTTGCGCAAAGATGATCAAACCAACAGGAGGTTTGCTGTACCCGAGTCTGATCCAGGTGAATGTCCCCCATTCTGGCAGCAGCATGAGCCCAAGGGCGCCGCTTAGACACAATAAAACCAGGGTCACTTTGCTCTGATGCTGAGGGCTGGGTGCGTGGTTCACCGCAGCGTGCAGGGTTTTGGTGTAGTAAGCAACTGTGAAGATGACCGGCACCACAAAGGTCGCAGTTGGATAAATCTTGTAGAACAATTTCATGAAGTCAGACGCGCACACTGGCATTTCAGAGACGCAAATAGTGTCGCGGCCATATGGCAGGAAAGAGGAGAAAAGCATCTGCGGGATGGGAAACATCATTGACACAATCCAAATGAACGCCAGGGCTCCGTGGATCCACGTCGGGCTGTAGAAGGGCCCCGTGGCGGTGCTGGAAACCAAAGTGTGTTTGGCTCTGGTGGTGACCGCAAGGATCAAAGTTTTTGCAACCACGCAGGAGTGCTGGAACCAGTCAGTGGTGCTGCAAACAAAACTTCCCAGGGTCCAGGTCTGCTTGTAGTAGGTGATGGCGCGCACTGGGGCGCACAGCAACAGGATCACCAAGTCCGTGGAGGCCAGGGAGGCGAGGAGCGCCTTCACCTCAGAGCCCCTTCCGTTCCTGAAATCACGAATGAAAATCAGCAAAACGAGCAAATTCCCAACTGCCCCGGACACGCAGATCCCGATCAGAATGATCGGCATGGCTGTCCTGGTGTCCTCTCCCTGGAGAAGTTGAACTCCTCCGACGAAATCAAAGAAAGAGACATTGGCAGGGCGACCAATATCCATTTTTAACACCTGTGACTTTAAAGTGGAAACTCCTCAAAGTGAACAAAATTGCAGTCAACAAACAAAAATGCTAAATGTTTTTCTCTTAGTTTTGGTTCCACTTCTCAGATTTAATGTCCTGGAAGAAAAGGCAGAGGAGCTGTCCAGGGCGCCGTGGTGCTGAAACGCTTCTAATGGGGTCGCGATTGTATCAGCAAGTGGGTGAGCAGGCTGGCAGGTAGGCTATTTCAAGTGCTGCCATTTAGCATCGTCAACCACTCACGTCATTTTATCAGTGTGGCTCCAGGCTGCAGCCAGCCCAAATGTGAGCGCAGCGTGATATGATTTACATTCAAAACCTCAGAGGGATCACGGCTGGTGTGGCTGTCAGGAATATGTCAAAATAAGAAATTATCCGACTCCGGTGAATCTCTCTCTCAGATAGACATTATAAAACATTTAACAACCCATTTAACATGTGAAAACAGGCAACAGAGCTGTGACCTTTGCTGATATCATTGAAAAACAAATGGCAGTTGGTGCATAAAATGTTTGTATAATATTTCTCCCATCATGCTGCAGAAACTGTAATGGCTAAAAGTCATGCACAAAGAGGACAAACATCCCTTAAATACATTTACAACCATCTCTTCATTTGTGCACTGTACCACAAATGTGTCTCAATGGAGCAGAATTTATGTCTCAAATTCCCCTATTAAGAGAAATGTCCTTTAAATATGTCATAAGTTCAGTCATTGTCAGCTGTTTATCCCCTTAATCATCCATTTTAGAGTTAAATGTGGAGCACAAACAACATTTAGGGATAAATCTTGGTCAACTGAGGAAGAAATTAACCTTTTTAATCCTTTTACCCTTAATCTATATAAAGTATTGAAGATGTTTTTAAAGTATAAACTTAAAGCAACCCCATGTAACTTTTGAAAGAGGAAATAACACATTCTTACCCTTACAAATGAAATATTTAATTCATAAGCAATAAAACACAACTCTACTCAGTTCAATACACTCATATTTCAGTGTTTCAGTGCAACAGACTTGTCCAGGTCTGGTATGACCAGTAGCTTACGGTGGCTAATGTTGGCTAATGTTTTGAACAAACTGAGTCAGTTTGACGGCTTCTTAATTGTTTGTAAATCTTGCCTACTTGTTACTGTGACACTATGTTTTAGTATTATCATGCTATAATAGTCACTTGTTTCAAATTGTTACATATAGGCTCACTTTAAGGGATTGTTTTGTTTAATGACTTAATTCAAAGTTGTATCAAGAAAGTTTTGTTGGTACAACTTTCTAATAAGGCACCCTTTATAAAGGGTTTATAAGTTGTAGCCAATTACTTTATTAACTGCTAATAGGTCAATTACAAGCATTTAATGATCTATTTTAAGCCCTTCAGCCAGTTAAAAGAATTGGCTCAAGCTTGACTGATAAATTGGCTCAGCTAATCTTGGCTTACTGAAGATTTATCTCGATCGTCAGCTGATGCATAACTTTTTTTTTAAACAGCTGTTATACAATTCAAGGGAATGTAATGTCATATGTTTGTTTACATTATGTGTAAAAAGGAGAATATCAGCAGATGTATTGTTATCAGATTTTTCAAACTCTGAAATATTGATATTAGTATTGTTCACAAGAATCCGGTATCATTCAGGCTCTAGTGGAAAATCCTCCCCTGGCTTTACATTTGCTTTGTCTTTTTTTTTAGAAAGTTCATCTTCATCAGGACGACCCCTCTAATGAACAGTTTGAACCCTTATCATCTTTTTAACAGCTGCAACAATCTGGTCAAAAATCAACTTATTCACAGAGTTAAATATTTTATATTTACAGACTTCATACACTAATGTAAAAGATCTTTTATTAATGACTTAATAGAAATATATTCACTTGCAGGTATTTATTAATGTATTACCAATAATTTATAACCACAATATTACCAATTAGAAGGTAGAGGTGCACTAGTCCAACTTTTTTCCTCTCAGTATCAATTTCAATACTGAAACTCAGAGCCAATGGACCTTTTCCACAGCAGACATTTTGACTTGTCATAGCAGGAAACAACAACAGGTGGACTGATAACGTTAACGATGGCTCAGTTCCATTTAAGTGTTCAAAGAAGCCATACAGGTTAACCATCATGCACTGTACCAGGGTCATGAATTTGAACCAACTAAAAGGGATTCAGCCATGCTTAATGTATTATTCACATCTGTTCTTTTCCTGTTTTGACATGTCAAAATGTCTTCTGTGAAAAAGGTCTATACCGAGTAGATCTAATATTAATGACTCAAACTTTAAAATTATATAACACACTTCATGAAACTCATTGAAATAAGTTCTATGTAAGGTAACATGAGGCCAGTGATTGTGGTGACTGAATGAATGTAATTGATAGTTGATAATAATGATATTGACAAAGAAACTGTATTTAATGTGGATCGGTCATGTCATGGTCAAAACATGATCTGAGCCCAACATCAATTTCCACATCCTGGCAACCCAAAGTCTGGTCTTATTAATGTCTTACAGCAGATCTATGAAGCATTACTAAACGATTTAGCAACAGTTAAGTAAGACTTTAGTTACAACTTCCAAACTCCAACTTCCAAAATGCCACCAAATACTCACTGAATGGCGTCTTGACCTCCACTTACCTTTTTGTATGGAGGACTTGAAGGACTTTATCTGACCCTGGAGGTACCATTGTTGCACTTTTTGCAGGGTCTCATCTAAATCTATTTGGGCTCCAATCTAAAATTTTACCTAAGGCACTAACATAGTTAGGGCCAGCACTGTGGTTTACATAATGCAAAAGAATATAAGGACAGGAAATAAGCACAATAAAAATAAAAACAAGACTGAAAGAGGCAAGTTAAAGTAATACAACAGTAAAATATGTAAAATTAGATTAGAAAAAAGTAAAGGAGCAATGAAAATGCCACATAAAGAATAAAAAATATGAAAAGAAAAAGAAAAATCAATAAAAAAGAAAACGTTTTTTCTATGAAGCACAAAAGAAAATGATGAATGGAAAATAATGAATTAGGTCATTTAATTAGTTCATAAAATATGAATGAACTAAATAATTTTTCATTACATGTATGTTATAGAAATAGTGACCCCAGTGAAGGAGCATATGATGCAAACTGCAGAAAGTGAGATGTGTTTACTTGGCTTGAAGGAGGGTGAGGCTGAGGGGAGGAGGTGAGGTGAAGGGGGGCTGGTGGTTGTGTGGAGAGGTGATGGTGCCCACTCAAATGCTGTCACCTCCTCTAAGAGGGGTGGTTGCTAGGAGACCGGAGCCACCATCACAGTATGGGGCTAGGAAGATGTGAGGCATCATCAAGTAGCATGAGATACAGACGGATGGAGAGGCTTTAAAACAACCTCAGATGCAATGAATGAATAGTTACAACGGTGTGATTGCAGGAAAAAAAAGGCTCCAGTGGTATTTAAAGGGATGGTATAATAGTCTATGCAGGGATGCTGCCCTTGATGCATGCAGTAATCAGGGATGACTGATATGTTATGGACTGTGCAATGCTAAGAATACGATTCGGTCTCAGCTCTCACTGATTTTGCATTCAGTGTAACACAAATATAACACTGAAATCTGCATTTCTATACACAGATGTACACTTTTATTTTCAGGTTGGGTCTCCCAAGACCTGCATACATATTTTCATAAGTCTATGATGAATAATAATGGCTGCATTTACATAGCACATTTCATTCAGAAATGCTGCCCAAAGTGAAAACAGAATTAGCAGAGCACCAAAATAAGCAGTAACAATAATTAAAATGGTTGATAAGAATGCCTTAAAACAATAAAACAACAACAACAATAAAACCAACAGAAAAACTCAAAAACTGTCAAAGTTGTCAAAGTTGTCAAGGTAGGATTAACTACAATTGAAAGACAGAATAAAAACATAAGTCTTTCATTTCTTCTTAAATGACAGCAACAGATATACAGTTGTGTATCATCTGCATAACAATAGTAGTTATGTTGATTCTTCATATATGTTGTCAGCTCATCTATAATTTTACCATCCTGTTTTTACATACTGTCATTTTTCTATCTTGGTCTATTCTGTACAAACAACATCTATTGCATGTCTGTCTGTCCTGGAAGAGGGATCCCTCCTCTGTTCCTCTTCTTCAGGTTTCTTCAGTTTTTCCAACTTAAAAAGGTTTTTTTTAGATGAGTTTTTCTTTATTTGAAACAAAGTCTTAAAATAGAGCATCATGTGTAAAGACAACAAGTCCTTCAAATTACTGTAAAGGACCAAATATTTTGTTTGGCTATGTGCACTCCTAATTTCTAATCTGACATCTCTATTGGCAATAGAAGGTAGGGCATCAACAGAATTTTTGTCTGTGCTTTCCAAAAGCATTTCACATCACTAGATAGTTATGTTTTATGATGTGACAGCACCGTGGTTAAGGTCTGGTTAGGTTCAGGCCCAAAATTCACATCAGTTTTAGGGACAGATCATGGTTTGATTTAAAATGATTAAACTTTGTTAATGTTAGAGAAACAAATAAAAATGGATTTAAAAACAATATAAATAAAAACAGAAGAGTTGTTATTGTAGGATTACCCCAAATTAAAAGACAAAAAAAGATAAGTCTTTCATTTCTTTTTAAAAATACTGACAGATATACAGTTGTGCATCATCTGCATAACAAGAGTATTCGTACATAGTATAGAACCCAGAATGCTCCTTTGAGGAAATCAAAATCAACTGTCTGTGATACAAAATCACTTAAACTGGCAAAAAAGACCTTCTTGCTGATGCACATAAACAAAACCAGTGAACAGATGGACTTCCCCATCTTTGAAGTCTATGAATCAAACTGCCATAATCAATGATGTCAAATGCAGCACTTAAATCTAAAATAATGAGGACAGCCACTTTACAGGAATCAACAGACATTTTCAGGTCATTTACTACCTTTAATAAGACTAATGCAGTGCTGTGGTTCATAAAATAGCCAGACGCAACAACTATATGATATATTGCTATTAAATTTTATGCATTCATGGTTTCGAGAGGATTAATCCAATTGACTTTAGTGATCCTCTGACTTTTCCTTAATGCCACCAGCAGGTCAAATTTTCCACGTATCCTGTGAAATATCTCAACATCTACTACATGGATTGGCTCCTGACATTCATGTTCCCCAGATGATCAATCCAATTGATCCTCTGACTTTAACTCAACTTTTGTATGGATTAACATCAAATTTGGTACAGACATTTGTGTCCCCCACAGGATGAATTGTGATAATTTTGGTGATCCTCTGATTTTTCATCTAGCACCATCATCAGGACAAAATTTCACTTTGTCTAATACTTTGGTTTATGACTAATTACCTGCAAAACTGCAAATACCTGCAAAAAAATCATGACAGCTTTTATCCATTAAAAGTTGCATTAATGTGCTGTCATCTTCTATAGTACATCATTGGTGGCTGTTTCATCCTGACTGCCACCATTTGGCTCTCAGCTTTTTCTCAGCAGGGTCTTTCTTACAAGGATGAAAAACATCTCTTTGAGTCGTGCGTGCGCCTACGTATAGAATAGTGTCTGGTACTTTGACTGTAATTGTGGTGCCTTTTCTTGTGCAACAACCCAGACCAGCTGAGATATAAGAGTAAATGAGTTTTCTTTCTTTTTTCATGTATACATCCACCACTCCAGTCTCTGTGGTCTGTAAGATTGAATCAGTATTATGTGAGAGTTGGATCCCTCTCATCCACCCCCCAAGGCTTTTTACAGAGCCGGAAAAAGACAGAATAACAAGAGGAAAAAGAAAATGATAGAGAGGAGGGGGGGAGAGCATGAACAAAAACCCAGAGCTCAGTAATGAACTCCAGTAATGTTCCCTTTGGAGATATTTCAGAGTAGAAACAAAGAGGAAGTACTTTTTCCACCACAGGGATGTCTACCTCAACAAGCAGACCTTGCCGTGACAATTTTCTGTCCCAAATCCCTTGAAGCAGAAAAGCTTTTACAGCATCAAAGAAAACAAACGCAGGTTTTTGTCATTAGCATCATTCAGAGATCAAAGGTAAAAAAGGTCTACACAGGTAACCACAGACATAAACCGTGTTGCTATCAGAGCCTCTCCTCATTGATGTTATTGTTCAGAAGTGGAGTAGCGATTAGCAATTTGTTGTTGATGTTGCAACCCTGTTTTACATGAAAATTGACTGCTTTCATGTCGCCCCCCCCCTCTCCTCCCATCATCAACAGAGCTCAAGATGGAGAGTGACGGCTGCTGACATCAAGTTGCTCCTATAGGTGGCAAGACTGACAGTTACTACGACAACATGTGGATAGAAACCACTTGACTCGCAAACCAGCTTGTGACTGTCTTCATGGCTCAGACAGCAGATCAGTTTCACGTCTTTAACGGTTATAATTTCCCTGTGTGAATATAACGTATTAGATTTGTGACGAGCTGCAGGAAGCATCTTCATCATTGTTTTATCTGTTTGGTTCAGGCATCATGCAAAGGGATAAATGACTGCCTTTAGTAAAAGGGCAGACTCCTGCCTGCAAAATAGCAAATAATTAATGTCAGGTTTTTTTATAGTGTGTGTGGGAGGGGGTGCGGATGTAGATGTAGGCTTTTCTGTTTGTTCTTCTGTTTTTTTTTTTTTTTAATTGAGATAAATTATTAACATAAAAACACATGACACAAGACAGTACAAATGGGCAAAGCAACAGAACCAGACAGTAACCCAAACAAAATAACAACATGAACATAATAATAGAATTTTGGCTTGATACTAGATGTGTGTGTGTGTGTGTGTGTGTGTGTGTTAGTGTGGGTAGGTGTTGAGTGTGTTTGTGTGTAAGGATATAGAGGCGACAGAGCAGAAGGGACAAAACAGAAGAGAGAGAAAAAGGAAAGAAAAAAAAAAGAAAGCTGCAGTGCTGTCGGGTACATCTCTGGTTGGGTCTCAGGGACGAAGAGGCACCAGGGTTTTTTCTTCTTTAATCATAACAAGCTAAGATATATGCAACTGACCACCTGGTACTAGCAGGTACTATAAGGAATATAGGATCTTTGAATATTACTGCAATCACCTGCTTTTTAATTATTTACTTTTATTCTCTCTTTTATGCAGATGAACGGTAGCTCTATGCTGCTGCCTGCTGGGCTTTCCTGCTGTCTGCTGTCATGACTCATCATGGTTCAGACAGTGATCGTTTATTAAGTTAAAGCTGATTTATTTTTAATCCAGAGTGATTTATAGTAACAACAGCCAGTGGTGGAAAAGTACATTTACTCTAGTACTGTCATTTTCCTTGAAACAGAGACAAAGAAAAGAAAAACTAAACTAGGCATGTTAAATAAGTTACATTTATCTTCACACGGTATACATATTTTAAAAATATATAGCTACATCATTTATATACTGCAGACACATATATTTAACTTCCTTGTTCTAACAGAACAGAACATTTTAAATTCATTACTTGTGCTGGAGAATGCTCATATTGTGTTATAAATACTTTCAGTTAAGTAAAGGATCTGAACACTTCCTCTGCTGTGGACAACAACAACTAGTTGAAGTGATGCTACGTTCAAATGAAGTACCAACATTGCCAGCAGAGGTGAAAAGTTACAAAGTACTATTACACAAGTGTTACGCAGTATCTAAGTACAGTTTTGAGGTGTTGGTACTTTGCCTCAGTGTTTTCATTTTGTGAGGCTTTAAAGTTTCACTGCACTAAATATCTGATTTAATTGTTATATTTTTTACTCCACATTATCTGACCACTGTACTAGCTTTGATTTACAGTAAATGGCCAGAAGTATGTGGACATTCAGGCACTTTTGATCTGTCTTTCATGGTTTGGGCTAGGCCTTTCGAATGCTTCATGTAGTGATATTTTGTATATATATTTTAAACATGTTCTTCCAACTTTATTTAACTTTATTCAGTCTATATTTCTATTAACATCAATAATCCCCATTTCAGTGCTTTGCATGTCTGTGTTTCTGTGTTGCATGTTTAATAATTAGTACCTGACAATGTAGTTTAATGTCTTGTATGATATATTTTTCATTAATATTAATATTCTCTTTTTATTAGTCCTCTGCACGCTTATAAATTATCTCAATAACTTTGTCTTTTTTGATCTTATATTCTTTTTTAAGTGTGACTTTGACACATCTGTCCAGGGACTACAGCTCAAAGATAGCCTCTTGGCAAACTCTGGTGCATTTACAGCTATGCTTACTAATGTGTACTGTCTTTGTAATAATGAACCCATGAGTAAAAATAAATAAGATTGTGTTTCACCCTCTAATGTTTCAACATGATTGTGCCCCCGTGCACAAAGCCAGCTTCATAAAGAGATGGTTTTCCCGGAACTCGACTTGTCTGCACAGAGACATGATTTCAACCTCATTCAACACCTCCGGGATGAACTGAAACACTGACTGTGTGTGAGGACTCATCATCCAACACCAGCGTTTGACTTGATGAATGCTCTGCAGGCAGCAAATCCCTGCAGCCAGGTTCAAAAAACCTCGGAAGAGAAGAGGCTGTTAGAGATTCAATAATCACATATACGTTTAATAATCAAGTGTCCAAATACTTTTCACCATGTAATGACAGATAGGAATGAGTAAAAAAGTTCAAATTCTGCTGGAAGGACAATTAAATATGAGACTTGTAAGGATGTTAATAAAGGACTTTGTTTTAGTTTCACGGTTGTGGATCCAGACAGTCTGCAGTCAGACGATTTCTGGGTTTCAAGTAAATAATGATGACAAATGTTTGATCTGAAGAAATACTGACAGAAGAGTGCCATCATGTGACAGAGGGAGGAAAATCCAAACATTCACCCTGACATGTCACTGACCATTTTTACTTTTACTACTTTAATTTTACTAGTGCTTTATTTGAATTTAATATTTGGCTAAACACACAAGAATCAGGTATTTTATGTTGTTTAATATAACTATAAACTCAGTTTGCTTCTTCATATACCCATAATATAATAGTTTGGATTAGTGATTTTAGCGTCAAATTAAAGTGTTCCCACTTTTATAATGCAGACTTCTAGATTGCCTTAATCTTTGTATGTGTTTTATATTTTAAGAAAACAGCATTTCTTTATCTCCTGAAACTGTTGGTACCCTGATATCGACAGAAGATGGCAGCAGATGATAGTTTATATAAATAATCCCAAACGCCTTTCAACCTTTCAGCCACTAGATGGAGTGTTTGACACATCAGTGGTCAAAGCAGTTGATGGTTGGAGTGAATCTGAATCAGTAAGAATCTTTTGTTGGGTTGAGAATCTGTTTGTCTCTGATAAAACAAACAAACACTTCTGAACACTACAGGGAGGGACTACAGGAAATTAATGCAACCAGCATGAATGAAAAGCTCATTAAACTCAAATGATGGACCAGTTTTACGATGAATATAATACTAACCAATATGTGCTGTAGTAAACGCCAAACATGCTTTATTTAAATGATCACATTAAGTAGGAAAACACCCTCTTAAAAGACTTATATTTGTCCTCTACTGATGCATGAATAAATGTAAGTTTGGCCATTAACAAATGATTTAACAGTGAATATAAAACAGTCACTTCCATTAGCAGGAGTAGGTTTGAAATCCATCAGAAATCGCTCAAAAGTACCTTTATTTTTACCTTCATTTGTCTTTTATCTTAATACAACAAGGCGGGGAAGATGGTTTTATTTATACAGCACATTTCCTTACATATGAACTCAATGTGCTTTGCATTAAAAATACATGCAGCAACATGTACAGAGCAATATAATAAATGAAAATACAAGAAAATGCAACAACAAAAAAGTCAAGAAAAAAAACCAGAAGACAAAAACAGTCAAAGACAGTAAGAAGGCATGTCTGCCTTCAACAACAACAACAACAAAAAAGTTGTCTTTTGAGGGACAAACATGTGGAAGGTAAACTTTTATAACCACTGTTGAATTGTTTCTGCACAGCATGAAATTCTGCTCATAGAGACTTCAAACATACATAAGATAAACTGTCAGTGAGCATCTGCAGCACTTTTATATTTGTCGAGGTTGTGTTATATTGTATTGAATCAGAAAGAAGAAAAAACACATTACAGCATGTCTTGGAAGTTATCAGCAGCTGTGTTAACTTTACAGATTTCATGGTAAGTGGACCTAAAGTATAAGTCTGGTAATATTCTATATTCTGCAAGTATTGTCTGTGTATTGAAAACCTGCTTATTCCTTTGTGCTTTAGAGCCTCACTGTCATCCAAAAACTATTAAAAACACATAAATGAACCACTGACATGTTCCTCCATTACCATGATGACACACTGTTCTGCTGCTGGAAATGCTCAGGAAACCAAATCCACAGGTAAAAATTGTCCCCAACAAAATACACATTTACTCCAGTTTGAGTAATGTTTGCTAAAAACTACAGTTCCCAGCGGAGAGTCATTTTTTTTATTATAAGTTCTTCACTGAGGAGTGCAGGATTTCCTTCTTCACTGATATTATATTATGGTTAAGAAACAGCTCAACATATTACAGATGAAAAAATGGAAGTATAATTCCAAAACACCTCCTTTTATATTTATTTTTCAAACCCCCACATCCCCTCCACCCACCCTAACAGTTGCTGGGACATTGTTGACAGTCATATACACAGCATACAAACGCTCCCTGTCAATAGAGTAATGACAACACAAGACAAAACAAACAAACAAAGACAGAAAGAGAAAGACAGAAAGATAAGACTGGTTTTAAGACCTTTGGTGAGTTTAAAGTATCAGTCTGGTGATTTTCTATATTTTTCTTATTGTCAACAAATCTCATGTTTGTAGTATTATGTGTGTATCCAAAGCGTGAAACATCGTATTCCTCTGTGCCGTAGACCTCTGTTGTTGTCCAAAAACTATTAAAAAGACATTGTTGAAGCACACCGCTGCACCTGCTGACATGATCCTTCACCACGAAGACTATGATTATGGTAGTTGATTTCAAAACCGCTCTATGACTTTGTATTGAAGCTCTTTGAGAAATGTAGCACAAAGTCAAGAGGTTGTGATATGCAGCACATTCTGTGAATGCTCAGTGACGTCTGCTGCACAAAGAACCTCTCTCCTCAGGCTGAAAATCTTATCACTGTTGTTAGTCTTTGGAGCCGTTTCTAAACAAACTAACGTGACCAAACTGTTTGTGGTGAAGGAACATGTCACCCAGTGCAGCGCTGTGGCGGGGGAATAAGAGGAATAAGATGTGTCAGGTTTTGGATACACACACAATACTTTTTAGCAGATCAGTTCGTTGTTGGTTTGGCTCCAAACATGAGATTTGTTTACATTAAGAAAAAATGTAGAAAATCTCCAGTCATATCTTCTAATGTATGTTATAAAAAGTTGCCATTTCCCGAATAAATTCTCAGAGCTGCCGTCACCCAAAGGCTAAAATATCTAAGAGTTTGGGAGTGATTGGGTTCCAAATATCACAGTTAAAAGAAAAGTACCTATGTTTTCATTCTGAAATATTTTGGATTTCTCAAAATATTCATGCCAAAAACTATATAACATTCAGCATTAATAATAAAATATGTGTCTTAAATTGCATAAGGAAGCATGACATCCATCTGTACCTGTCCTCTACCTCTGGATATATTCCAGACTTGGAGAAGGGAACCTGGTACAGGATCTTGAACTGTATGAGTCCAAGTCAGGCACATAAAGAGCTTGTATGGGTCCTATAAACAGCCCCTTAAAACATCTGTTTCTAAAGATTTACATGTCAGTGGGAGCTGATGGGCTCAGGACTGAGAGACTTAGACAGAAAGTATTAAGAGATTAAATAAACAATGTTGAAAATAACAAAAATATTGAATCCTGCCAGTCTTATTCTTATCTGTGTGTGTCATAGATCGTTTATTTGTGCAGGGAGTGTGAAATTACAATAAAACGTAATGAAATAATCATTGTAATTGATGTAATTGACAGTGTAATTTTGGTACAAATGGACCTGGGAGGACTTATAATCCTTCTTTTCTACATATTGATCTTTAGCCTTTTACCAGGCTGATTAAAATTAGTTCAAATGTATCTTTCATGATGTTTTATGAAATTGGTGAAAGAAAAAACCTGCAGCTGTTACTGGGGAGCTGTGTGTTTGCATGCATGTTAGAAATAACATGAACACACCTCACACACATCAAGGTTGCACACACAAACACACACACGCCGTCAAACTGATTAAAGTTAGAAGTTTTAATGCACACAATAAGCAACAAAATGTTTTTGGTTTTTGGACCTGTGCTGAGGAGAGAAAAAAAAAAAAGCTGTTTTTATTTAATCTAGATGACTTGTATGTTCTCGCCTTTATGCACACAAGGCCCCGCTAATCTTGTTCTCCATCGGCCCCTGTGCATAATGAAAAGGGGCTTATCATGATGCTGGCCTCAGGGTGACGTCGACTTTCTCCATTTCCGCCGCGAATAAGGTGAATGCCACTTAAACCACGTGACCGGCGGAAATCTCCCAGGACCCATAGGTGCCATCGCTGGCTGGAATGGGAACAATAACTCAGAGAGAATAAAATGAAGAGTTCAATTGGGAAGCGATTAAAATAAATAGAAGCTTTGACTAGATAAGACACATACCATTTCCTCATCTATTTAACATTCATTGAATTGAATAATCCGGTCTTATTATCGTAAATAGTCTGCATATTTACCCTGAATATGCTAATTTATGTTTGCTGCAAGCGCTCTGCGACTTAATAATTTTTTCATCAATATATGCATATCTCTGGCTTTCTCTTATAGCTATTTCTAAAGAGGAGTGGAGAGAGAGAGAGGCCGGGAGACCTAGAGAAAGAGATGAACACAGTTATATAGTGCTCATTGTTTCTGTAACTTTTCTATTCAGTTTTTTTTTTGCACTTTGCCCAGGGCCAACCCAGTTACATTTCAATCAAAAGATTCATTGTAAAGTCATTATCCCAAACTAGGCCCCGATAATTGGCTGTCATTTTGCATAGTGGTGGCACTCTGGCTTTAGGGCAAATGACTGTGGTCTTATCTTTCACTTTTAAGGAAAAATAATGGACAATTTATCATTAATCTGCTCTGGGAAATAATAACCAGTTAAATGTCATTCCCTGTGTCGTGCCTTACAAATAAAATTGTGTCGCTCTGGGCCTGAGCTGATCACTGACTGACCTATCCTCTTCACCGCCAAGGTACAGGAGAAGTTTAACGCAGGCAGCAGGGTGAAAGCCTGTTGGACCACAAAGCATTAACATAAGTCCTCTGCACTGCGTAAATATACATGTAATATGAGTTATAATAACATGTTTTTGTTGTTTGCCTAGGTTACTTTCTCCTGCAGCTGTTTAGGTAGATTTTCTATCTTTAATCTTTAATAAACAAAAGCTCCACAAAAGCTACAAAACTGACCTTGTGGTGATGTGTTGTTTTCTACTGTTTGTTGTCAAGGTCAAGAGTGAACACTGAAACTCAGGAAAATGAACAAGAAGTCCTTAAAGTGCTCAGGAAAAAAAATTACAATTTGAACATATAGACTTCCATGAATTGGGAAAACTCCATCTGCTAATGAAGACCATGTGATGATTGAAAAGTAAGCAAAACTGCTGCTAAATGGACCTTGTAGTAAACCCTTTTTTATCAAACAATTTCTACACAGTATTAAATTTTACTTGAATAGACTTTAAGCTTGATTGAGTCACAAAATCTGTCACAATGAACATCATGTCCACTTTTATTTTTGTCAGTCACACATATTGTCGTTGTGTAATCAGCCTGCGTCTGTAAAACCAATCTGCACTAACATCTGTATTACCGCCTTATAATAATATAACAAAAAAGAAAGTCATTGTTCACTATGAAAGTAGTGAAACTATGAATCAACTTGGATACTTCCAAGTCTCTCTGAGTTGAGTTTCACACAACAAAAGGAAAACAAAAGCCTTCCTGGAAAACTGGGAAAAAAACATTTGTGATCCAACAATCTTTTGTCTGACTGGAAAGAAAAACTTTCAATGTTTGTCTTTTCTCCTGAGGTTTGCAATCAGCATCATTATGAGACCGAATCATGAGGTGATGCACAAAGTGCTGAGGTTACAACCTGGGCTAAGGCTGATGGGAAATGATGTTACGTTTGCAGGTATGTCCAATAAAACAAAGTATTGGACAAATTAAACATTTGACCCGCAAGATGAAAAATCACAGGATCAAAAAAAAGTCAGAAGGATTCATCCTCTGGAGATCACAAATGTCTGCACAAAAATTTAGTTGCAATCCATCCAACAATTACTGAGATATTTCACCAAAAAACACAAAATGTGACCCTCATGTTGACAGGAAAGGAAAAAATCATGGGATCACCAAAGTTAGTAGGATTCATCCACTAGCATGGCTAAAAACCATTTGAAGGATAATTAGTAAATGGGTTAAAACCTTCATTAATCCAGCCTCGGCTTGTATCTCATCAGTCTGTGCTGTTCATGAATCACTAGTTTGAATTGTCATTGTTAAATAATAATGAAACCAAATTATTATCTATGTTATCAGCTGCAACTGTCACTGTTTGGGTTGTTGTGTCAGGCTTCAGATTTTTCGTCTTTTGACAAAAGCAGCCGGCCTCAGTGAGTGACCCTGCTCATGATGATAGGGCCTCATCAGTAAACAATATGAGATAAATGGCAGAGTGAAAGGTTGACATCAGCAGAGGACGACACTCATTCCCATTCGTTTATCGGATTAGGCTGCTGTGAGAGGACGAGGCAGAATGACTCGTTTGGCATTCAAAGGCAACTGTGGCCCAAAGAGAGCCTGTTTGAACAGGGATCAATTATCAATCAGTCTATAGGCGAGGAGGGAAGATTACCAAAGCTATACGAGTCGTGTTGACAAATAACCTCGGAGATCCTTTCAATGAATGCACATGGACAAACGCCTTTGGCTTTGACACTGGCCACTGCTGAAATTCAGATTAGAGTCCATCTCATCAGCAGATTAGTGCTGTTTATGTCTGCTCAATCATCCTGCATCATTTCTGGACCCCGTTGTCATTTCAGCCGCATTAAAGCCCCTGACTGGATCCTGCACGGGCAATTATGTCCTTGTAAGCTCACAGGTTGCTTTCACTTTGTCAACAAATCACACTTTTAGAAATATACTGTATGTCCCCATAAAACCACTCTATGCATTTATACATGTTATAATGATGTCATAATTGCACAAATAGAAAAGGAAACAATCACAACGATCGAATGAAAATCACACAGTCGGTGCACATTCATGAACTAGACGCATAAAACAGATCATGAGAGTGAGCCAGCTTTAAATGAATGATTAAACTATTAAAAGATCATTTGCTGCAGTTGTAATTAATCCCAGATAGTCGGGGAAAACAACATATACTGCTGCAAGCTACTTAAAGTGGTATTCATATTCAGATATGCAGACATATGCTTGCAGATATTTACTTTTACATGGAAAAGTTCATGAAACGGTGCTTATATGAGCAGCAAGACTTCAGAATTACTTCTCTTAGTTCTTAGTCGTTGAAATGCTTGGTGAAGATTTTTACCCAATAATAACAGCAAGTGCAGACGAGCTGCTGCCTCTGGGTCATTAATTTTACATCTACTGTGACAACAGATGTAAAACTGCTCGGCTTTGTTGCGAAAAAGCGCAACAGATGAGGATGAATCCGACCAAATGCTGCTGTTTGCTGATGCTAATGTTACATATAAACTTCTCTCTTCAACAGCCATGAAAAGATAAGAGAGAGAAGATCATCTGACAATGGATATAAAAGGAGGATTTGACCTTGTTCTGCTTTTGTGCTTCACGACTCCCATCGATAGCAGCGGTCGGTGTGTCAGTTTGGAGGGTGGGTCAGCCGAGAGGGCAGGTTGAAGGTCATGGAGGGCCTCGGAGAGCAAACAGCGCCCTCGTAATCCTGACCTTCCTTTTCTATGTTGACCGTGACAGTTAAGAAGCGCTGTGACTCTGCGGGCACGTCTGGACGCCCTCAAAGTCGTGCGAATGGAGGACGCAGGTCGGACTCAGACAGACTATATTCGGGATATATTCATATCCCTGTATACATGATTCTAGTAGCATCCAGGTTTCTGATCATCTGTGTCCAGTTGTGTCTTGATTCCTCAACATCTCAGCCGCTCATTTCATTTCTCTACCAGCAGAGAATGTTTACATGTCACACTTTCCTGGTTTCTATCAGAGTACTTCAGGTAGCACATCCAGGTTTCTGAAACCAGGATATGATGTCAAAACTCAAAAGTCAAAGTCAAATTTATTTATAAAACACATTTAAAAACAACCCACGTCGACAAAAAGTGCTGTACAGACCAGAGCAGGTTGCTAAAATCACAAATACAAGAAACACCGACATAAACAATGAAGCACACAGCTCGTAGGCACAAATAGACAACACATGGGCACAGGGACTAATTTAAGATAATAGAAGATCGGATTTTATTGTCCCTGAAGGGAAATTTGTCTTGGGCTCAAGTGTTGCATACAGCTACATATAGAAAAATACAAGGTACACACAATATAGGTACATAATCTCCATATGTATATGACACCGAATAGACATCGATACACATGCTGTCATTTATTCAAGACATTTACTGTTTTAGGGTCCAAATCAAGCCAAAAGTCCTGATTATGGCACCACAGCTTTGATCTCTTAAAACTCATCAGTTGTGGATGTTTCTCTCTGTTTGTTTCTGAGGAATTCAAGCAAATTCACACTTTGTTTAATGCTGTAATTTCTCACTTTACGTACAGAAGAGGCTACAGCTTCTATAAGTTGTTAATGTTACAGTAACTAAAACATTACATGTGCAACATTGGAATGACAAGTACCCAGATATCACAAGACAATATCAATCATTGATCACAACCTTTTTGTGCAGCTAGTCTTTTCTAATTCAAAGCCTTACAGAATAAACAGTTTCTTCTTTGTTTCGATGCCAGGCTCTTTTTAGCAGGTTAGAAAAAAGACTTATTGCATATCCAGTATTTCTCCTACATGTGAGTTGCAGAAGAGATTTATATTTTATAAAAAAAAAGGAGATTCCTGCACACAAGAAATTCAATAAATGTGTTAAATGCAAAAGCAGTGTGCAGAAATCTCCTTTTGTACAAATTGCTAGATTACAAAAATGCCAATTAAAGTAGTGTATGTGGTAAAAGCTTTAATTATTTTTTCTCCTTTGGCCTACTTGCTGCATGTTGACTGTACTGTGACATCTTCCCTCTCATCTTCTCTCTCCATTAACTTAAAGTTTCTGTAGGTGGCGGTCTTTCTTCGCCTACTCAGCCGTGGTGACTGTCACCACTCACACTGAACACACAGCTCTTCTTAAAGATTTCCCTAACAAGCCACTGTTCATGGACATGTAAGGTCTATTACTTTATATAGACAACAAAACAATCAACTGGACAAAGACTGCAACCTTATGTCTTAAATTTATTTTGTCTTTTGTTGATCAGAAAACTGTAAAAGACATTTACACATATTAAAATGCCGCCCAAGTATTCCTTAAAATAAAGCAAACATCTAAAAGAACTGTAATGCCGTGTTTGAGAAGTGTTTCCACTGCTTTTATCTCATACATACACACTCATACTCAGTCCTGAGGAGGGTCATGATGCTTTTCTGCCCTCATGACCTGCAGGGGGTCAACAAGAGCAGCTTTACAAATCCTGACTTTATAAAAAAACACTTGGAGAAGGTCCTCACGGGAATTAACCCTACCCGGGCAACCCCAAACAGTAAATTACAGGGGGCTTACATGATTTCTGCGTTCCCTGGGGACATCAAACAGTCAGACAGACTCATCGACAGGCTCCGTTAAACTCGCCCTGCTCGCTCCACTTAGAGCTACGTCTCTCTTTTGTTCCACTGTATTAGTTCAATCCCTTAAAGACCGCAGGGAGGCTGCTCTGTCTCCATTCTCCTTCTTTTTTTTGCTCAGTTCCTTCTTGTTCTGTTCATAAAGCTGTTTTTTTTTTAAATGACATCTTCTTTGGCTTGTTGGTGACCACAGACGTGATAGAAAAAATGAAAGTTAGAGACTGTTTTACTGACAATCAAGAGTTTGACTGGTGGCTCATGTACTGTAGGTCACAAAAACACCTTTATTTTAAACAGCAAACAGTTATTTAAACTACATGTACTGCACTCGTGGGACAGTATGGATGTCTGGAATATAAAGGGCCTGCGTATGTGCAGAAATCAGAATCCAGCAGTTATTTTTAGCCATGTTAGCAGCGTGGCTGTAGGGATGGCGATGTCGGTTGGTCAGTTGGCTCCAGACTGAAATATCTTAACAACTATTGGATGGATTTTCATGACATTTTGAAGAAAAAGTTAATGTAAATGTGCTTTCAGACAATTTTGCTTCTCCAAGCTGCACAGAATATAAATCTTTCTGTATTCGGAAAGGACTTTTTGGCGTTAAATGGTGAAATCTAGACACATACGCTTTATTCTCATGATACTTTGTTTGCCTTCCTTCCAACAAAAAGTGACTATAAATCTGCTGTGACAATCTACGGAAGGTAAGAATACATTTTTGGGTTGTGATTAGGTTGTTTCTCCTGCCTGCTTCAGTGCAAATGGTCTGTATTGTATCTATACAACACAAACAACCGTATAAAAACTACAAACTAGCACAAAACATCAGCACAATTTATCTACAATCTTAAATATTAGTCCAAAAACATCTCTATATCTCTGTCAAAGTCCTACATGGCTTGATCTCATGCATATTTCGGGAACTGTGACGTAAAAGGTGGCTGGCCTGTATTGACTCGGGGGACAATAGCTCGTATGTCTGAGTGTTTTTTTCTCAGCTCTTCATTGGGAGGAGCCCCGCTGGGAGCAGATTAGCCTCTTCATGGGGGATGTGACGCCCAGAGAGGAAGTATCAGAGGAGGACAAACACAAGGACGAATCATCTGGCCGTCACTTAATATTCACCGCAGACAAGCAGACAGCAGGAGAGGGCTTCCTCTGAGCTGACGTGAGATTTCCATTTCTTCTCTCCCTTGTTTTTCCCCCCGTTTTGATCTCTGTTAGCTGCTACCGAGAGGACTGTCGCTGCTCTTTGGAGGCAGAAATGGTTTAATGTTTTAATTAACAGTAAAGGAGAGAGAGAGGGAATAAAAACATGCTACATTTTTTCAATTTTTTAAATCTTTTTAAGAAGTTTTTATACATTTTTAAAGCAAGGGTAGGTACATGACAGCAAGAAAATCTTTTTATTATATCAGGATTGCAGGAGTTGATGTTATTATAAGACATAGAAATAAAAAATAAGGTAAATAAGAATAAGTAGCACATACAGTACAGACGTGAAAGACTATAAAATAAGAAGAAATCATGTCAGGAGGTTTTTAGCTATAGGCTTGTTATCTAAACAGGCACAGCATGGATTTTTATATATGTCCAAAAAATATCCAAATCCCAGGAGTTTAATCCTCCACCTTTTTATCTGCTGAGCTTAGACTCATAAGATGTTATCTCCACCATTTTATTTACCCAATCTGTTAAATCTGGAGCTTATAGCTTTTTATTTAAAAAAAAATGCTTCAAAATAACTCTGAAGGCTGTAATTGTTCACCATGTTTGGTATTTGTCATTGATCTCTAAATATAAATCAGCAGTGAAAGTGTTTTCTGCAACCAACCAACCAGAATTTACATAACTTTACATAACTGGACTTGGTTCATTTATGTTCATTCCCATAAACTTCATACTTCCACTCTGCACTTCCAGCACATCTTTTCTGTTTAAGCAGCTGCCAGTATTCTGTTTTTTTAATGTTTGGAAATCTTAAATTGGAATAAGCCGCTTTAATCTAAAATACATTATCATGGAAAAAATATTATTATTGATATATTTGCTACGTTTTTTGAGTGGAAATGGAAACACATAATGATATTTGGAACAAGATTAGCCACTTTGTCAAACATTTAGAAAAGAAAATAAGTAATAATATACATTTTTAAATTTCTTCAAATGTATTTCTTTAATTCCTTAAAATGGCCTTTTGAGAGGCGAAGTCTGTGAGGAGTTGGATGTTATGACCAACAGATGGCGTCAGACACAAAGATATTTAGATTGTACTGATAGTTTCAACACATTATATTAGATCACCAGCTTGATACTGATCCTCAGGTGTCTGCATTACAAATGTAAACCGGTTTTAACTCTGTATTTTAGTAGAAAATAAATAAGAGGATCTTATCTGTAGCTGCACCTTTAAAGGACCAAACAAGACCTGAATTAATAGCCTAATACAGTGGTTCTCAAAGTAGGGTCCAGGACCCCCAGGGGTCCTTGAGGTGGTTTTATTTATTTTCACTATAATTCCATCCATAAGTAACACAATGACAGAATGTACGACTGTATGGGTTTCATACACTTTCTGTAATAAAATATCTAAAAGCAAAAGTCTTATCAGATGGGGGACCCTGGGACAAAGTCTTATCAGATGGGGGTCTGTGGTTTAATTTATGTCCTTGAAGTGAAAAAGTGAGACCACCGGCCTAATATACCTTTGTCTATCAAATGTGTGTCAATTACCCAGATATATAACATGAATAAATCGTGTCTGTACTCTGAAGTCCTCCTCCTTACAGAGTGATTGACAGGTGGGGAGGTCAGTCCTCGGCTCTTTCCCACATGGCCCTCAGCCGCAGTTTAGCAGATAATTAAAATATAAATCGGACAAAGACCACTAAGTCGCCGGTTAAGCGTTACAAAGGGAGAGCCCACATCCCCAGAGCTGGTAAACCAACACCGTATTATTGAGTCCACAAAGAAAAACACGCCGCTCGCTGCCAGCTGTTCACCACAAGTGTTGGCGGCCGAAACGTTCACAGTCCGCGGGAGAGGCGCTGCGTTCAGGATCTGCCGGAAATATCAGCATCCTAGGTGTATCCCACATGAATGATATAAGAAAAAGGTATTGCTGATTATATTAGTACTTTGAGTAAATGACGTTTCTTCCATTTTTCGCCCTTTTGAAGGGTCTTTTTAGGGAGTTTTTCTTCATGTGAATCGAGAGTCTAAGGACAAAGGATGTTGTATTGCTGTGCAGACTGTAAAGCCTCCTGAGGCTATACAAATAAAATTGACTTGATTTAACCCCCCTCCAATGATTCACAAGATAAATATGAAGAGTCTTGTGATTACTGATGGGAGAGGAAAGAAGTAAAACAAAGTTCTGCATTCATTTTTTGGACTTTTCTCTAATCTTTGCTTCTATATGAAATATTGGATCATTTCAACATATCGAGCGTTGGCGGTTATTTAAATGAAAACATCTATCTTTGGTGGAACAGCCAAACAACTCATAGACATCTGAAATGTGCCAACAATACTTTTTTGTAAGAGGTCACAAGCTACAAATATTGGGAACCACTCATTTTATCACTAACTATTATATTTTACACACTGATCCAATGCTGTTGTTTTTTGGAAAATCCTAATCCCTTTAATTACATCCTTTTTCATTACAGGAACAGCTTACTAATATAATACAATGTCTTATCATAGACTTCCTTACAGGGGTCATACTCTTGTAAAGATTAAACTGTCATCAGCAAACAAATATACAAATAAACATGAACATTTATTCTCCTGATTCTGCTGCTGCAGTTTAATGTTGCTCTCTTTTCCACTCAGCACCTGAACGCAGCATCACATTGCTGTGCAGGCTGGGAGTTGGCTGCTCTGTGGGTTTCATGGCTTTTGGCGCTGAATTAATCTCCTGTGCTGTTTAGACAGGATGACACTCATCTGCCTGCAGACAATGACACACAGAGGCGATCTGAATTGGACAGATCTGTTTGACATTCAATTAAACTCCTCGAGCACTTAATCCCGACATCAGACTGGTGTTGGATAAAAATGTCATATAGTTTAAGTATATATAATCATAAAAATCACTCTTGTAGGAGGAAATTTGTGAATTTAGTGAGGGAAGAGGCAAGACTTTTGATACTTTAAACAAGACAACAGTGAACAGAAGAATGAAGTTGAATGTTAGTTCAGGATTTGTCTCCTGATACTTTTACATGACATATATAAAAACATTTGTGCTCATGTCTGTCTGAAGAGTAATAAAGGATGCTGTGTAAACTGTGTAAGTTTTCCTGGCAGCAGTGATTTCTCTCTGTGTAAAGTTTAAACACAAAGTTTTTTGGAGGTTGGTCAACAATTAGGTTCCTGATTTTGACACCAAGATCATTCACGTGTCTCTGGTTGATGAAACAGTTCATCAAATGGCTCGAATAAGTCGTCAGTAAGTGAGTCAAACGTAAATGTGAGATGGTTTGGAACATACTTCTGAAAATGCCTGAACAGCGACTCACTTGACAGATTATTAATTGGGACATTTTGCATGGACACCCCTGGATTAATGAGGTGAAATCCTTCTTTTATTTGATCAACTATCTTTTTATTGTACATAACAGATTACAGTGTATTCATCAGTTATTCATGATGCCCAGTGCAAACTGCTCCTGTTTGGTACAAACCTAAACCTAAAAGCCTTATGTGAAGCAGTCACATATCTCTACGTGCACAGTTATGTTCAGGTACATCAGCTATAGAAACATGCAGGTTTACTGCTCTCCCTGAAGAGAAAATACTGTGTTTGCTTTGTGATTTAGATGAGACTGAAGACAAAGTCAGTTTTATGTTTTATTGCTCATTATATGATGATTTAAGGGCTACACTATTTAGTAAAATGTCCTTAATGAGCTGTGTTTTGTACTGCCTTTTGTGTGGCTGATTTCAACTGTAGAGTTTGGTTTACAGAAGACAAAGTTCTCATATAAAAGACAAAACAATATAAAAAGTGATTGTCTCAATCTGAAATGGTGAACATTTCTATTCAGAAGCTTTTGGAGCAGTTTGGTCTCATTTTGTAAACTCCTCCTGTTCTCCCTCTGCCTCTGTCTCTGTTCTGTCCAGATAAAATCTCATTACGGGGCTTCAGACCCAGCGGACACCTGATCTCGTCCACACAGCCTAAATATTTAGATTCAAACATAAAGCCCAGTAACACCAGTGTCACCAGTATTCACTACCCGCTGACAGCTGCTGCTCACCGGTGGTGTACTGAGACAGGAAGGTGTAGAATAGAAAAGATAAACATAAAACTGAAGGTAGAAACCCAAACTTCTGTTTAACTCTGCATCTGACACATACATTTACATCACATACCAGGACATGGTTCCTTTATAACACAGCAGAAGTTTAACTTTGTCACAATGCATTTCTGACAATCCAATGGGCTTTCACTTAAGAAACATGAAAACAACAACAACAACATTAGTATCAACACTTTGGATGAACTTGTGCTATTTATTTTCCATTTTGGTATCTGTTGAGAGCATCATGCAGTATACTGTATCTCTCAGACTTTCTTTTTCTTTTTGCAAATGCATTTTTCTTTCAAAGTATATACTGGACATGTTTGTGGATGCAGTATGTCGTTCATGTGTCTCCCAATGGAATAAAGACTATTTATCTGCTGCTGTTGTGAGTATACTAAATTATATATTTTGGCCACTTAAAATATGCGTTGAATCAGCATAATTTGATTGATTGAGACCATTATTTATACAGGGGAAACTGGCATACAATCATTTTCACAATAATGTGTTACACTTACATAAAAAAAAACATAACATTGGCACCAAGAGTTGAAAATAAAAGAAAAACAACAAGCTACAAGAGTGATTGCAGAGGTATAAATACTGATTAAAACATTCAAATTGAGAATTAAACAAAAAAACAAACAAACAAACAAAAAAAAAAAAAAACAGCTACAAGAGACAAATAAATTATAACAAAATGACAAAGTTGTTAATTAAAATATTAAAATTCAGCTGGTGGTAGTGTTTCAATAATAGAGACAAACTGTCAAACTGTAAGTTGCAAAGTATATAAAAGTTTTTTTTAAAGTATAAAACATATTGTTGCATATTTTAAGACACTTTTTTGCAGGTGAAAGACGACTGTACTCTGTCACATCAAAGGTTTCATGACATTAAAGGCACACAGTCATTTATATGGACATCAGCAACATTAAGTATTGATAATAAAGCGATAAAATTCAAAATACAAAAAGTATAAAACTGAAAATGTTGTTCCCTTTTAATCAATTCATGTGTTCTTTCTGAATTATGTGTGAAACACATGTTGACATATTGTCTATGAAGTGTATTTACAGGCAGTCACAGCTGTTTCGGGCCCCGTGAATCTGGGTTGGTGTGAGTGTCACGTACGAGGACAGGAGCGCAGCATTTCATTATGTTCATCAGGGGTGAGAAAGTGAGCCCTGATGGGGTTTCTAATTACCCAGTTTAAACTCTAAGTAGGCCATTTGCACTCTGGTGCTTGAACTGGATCCATCTCAGGCCTCGTCTATCTGTTTCTCTTGGCTCCACGGAAAGTGTGTGTGCGGCAGCTGCTGTCCCTTATTGTCTACCGGTTTATATGTGTGTGTGCGCTCAATCACAGCTCCATCTTACTCGTGGATTAGCTGTGGTTATGTAACAGCTGTCGGTGTCGGGCTCTGATATGAATCTGTGAGCCTGATGAGGGGATGATTGACAGCTCGGCTCCCAGAATAGATGAGGAATAGTTGAAGAATCTCTCTTTGATGAGGCCCCGTAAGCTCGGAGTTGATCTCTTCACGGGGCTTTCTATAGAAATCTCTCTGTCGTCTTCATGATTGGCGGGGATAATATCTTAATTAGACAGATTAGTCTGTCAAAAAGTATTGCTAAACATTTCAGCCTCTCATTTCGAGCATGTTAGATGCCTTTATGGCTCTCAAATAGGTTTTGTCTCTCTTGTGATTAGAGAGAATTAGGCAGCCTTAAAACCTCATATTAGTCTGTCTTGCAATAGGAAATAATAGGCAGTTTGGCATTGTATCAAATCAAGAAGTTGTGGAAAAAGTCACCTTAATTTATGTTAGAGGAGATGTGAGCTGAGATGGTCAGTCAATCATCAGAAAAACTAATCAAAAACATTGCCTAATCATTGCCTGGTTTCAGCTTCTCAAAAATAAGGGTTTGCTGATTTGGTCTGTTTTATATCATTATAAATTGAATATTTGGTGTTTTTTGGACTGTTTGTCAAACAAAACATGCTATTTGAAGGTATTGCCATGTAATGGGGATTTTCTTCAGTATTTTCTGGCACTTTTTAAACTAAATAATCAATCAATTATTAAACAAGATCATAAATTAAAGATCAACCCCAGACTGCTTTGAATAATAATTTGTCTGATATGGTTTTTCCCATAAATTAAATATGCTGCTACTCCTTCTCCCTCATTGAAAAATCCAGAAACGATGAATATGTAAATATTGTTCATGTCAGAATCAGACACAAGATGTATCCCACTTCACTGAGAAGTGCATTCTCAGTGGATGTGCACTAGATGTTTTAAAGGTGCAGTGTGTAGAATTTAGTGGCATCTAGCGGAAAAGACTTTGCAGAAATGGAATATAATATTCATGAGTATGTTTTAATTAGTGTATAATTACCTGAAAATAAGAATCATTGTGTTTTTGCTACCTTAGAATGAGCCCTTTATATCTACATAGGGAGCAGGTCCTCTTCCACGGACCGCACCATGTTGCACCACCATGTTTCTACAGTGGCCCAGAACGTACAAACCAAACACTGGCTCTAGAGAGGGCCTTTCATGTTTTTTGTGAGTTTCGCAGCCCCCGTACAATCTCCTACACACTTAGAAGGGGAGAAGGAAAGGTATTCATTTGGTTGCAATCTGCAACCTCAACGCTAGATGCCACTAAATACTACACACTGGTCCTTTAAGTTTCATCATCACACTTTTGTAAGTTCCATACTGGACCATGATTGGCTCCCAAACTAGTTGTGATGTCACAAATCATGCCACGTATACATCTTAAACTCAGATTTAAGGTGAGCACATAGAAACTTTCCACTCTCAGCAGATGAATATGAAAACAAACTCTGCACATACATCATTCTGCACAGTGAAGCTCAGAGATTCAGGTGAAGGAGCAAGAAGCAAAACCCATATTTGAGTGGAGGAGGACTTTAATTGATTATGAAAATGGAATTATCCACAATGTAAATAGTCATTAGTTGCAAATCCAACACTGCAACAAACAAATGCTGGTGCTCTTGAGGAAAAGCGTTGAAATCTTCAAACATGTGCAAAAGAGCATTATGAACAAGGTGCTTTTTCATCAAAACTAAACATTACTCGTGCTCCTCTACCTATAAATTCCTGAATTTTACATTTTTTTGCACGTTTGAATCAGTAATTGCAGCTTTTGAGAGATGGCTTCTCATCACATGGTGCCTTCACTGTCAAACAGGAGCTTGGAGTCAAATGTGTAACTGTTGTTTCTCATGCTGCCCAACAGAGGGCGCTGTAGGCTTCAGCTGCTGTCTGTGCAACCCACGTTCACAGTTTCTGGATGCAAACACGACAACTTGTGTTTACAAGAATGGGACTTCAGCAGGGAGCTGAAGATTAATGAGAGTAACAAGCAAGTAAAAGAACAGACAAATTCCTTGAAGTAATCAGGGTGTTATCAGATTTCCAAATATCCATCAAAACTCTCAGCTGTGGGGGTAAAACTTATAATTTATGCCAAGTATGTGAGCCATTCCTGCACATTCACTATGTTATGATTTGCATGGATACAGCACAATATAACTGAGGTCACATGGAGGTCAAATGTTTTGGATATTGTTTTTTAGTTGGTACATGAAGACAGTGGACATTCAAAACTTGGAACACTAAATTCACTCAAAAAAAAAAAAAAAAAAAAAAATCCCAAACTCTTTAGAATATATATTTTTCTTGGCAATAAACTCTCTCCCACCTGGCAGTCCTTGCAGGTTAAAACACACATTAAGATTTATTTGCTAATGCTGTTTGATGCAAGTCTGAACGTAACAACCATGACGCCAGCTGCCCTCGCTGCATGTAGGACACAATTACAGATTTCTGGACTTCAACAACCAAAGCTGCTTCATCGCTCTGGCAAAATCACATTATTCCACGGCCAAAACTCCATCTTAGCAAAGCTGAAATATTTTTGCGGCATCTTCCAACTTCCTCAAACTCCATAAAACTCAGATTGTACCATTTACCAGAACAATTTCCCCACATTTGATTTCTTGAGTGAAAAAGTGATTTTTTTTTTTTCAGTTCAAAGAATTCATGACCTTTAAAATCTGCATTCCTAGCTGCTCTAAAACTAATTTATTTTCTAACCTCATTACAGCCTCCTCTAAAATTAACATCCTATAAAACATTACGGAAAAATGCCTGGTATCTACAATAATGTGACCACAATGGACAAATGAAATTTTGAAGGGGGATGATAAACTGGCTGCTTGGGAGTCAAAACATCCTAAATATTACAATCCAAAAGAGTATAAAACTCTGGTTTTATAGTCTGGTTTTTATTCGGCAATCTTTCTCTTTGTGCAGCAGATATTAAACATTTGGAAATAAATAGGTGGAAATAAGCCAAACATCAGACAGATTAAGAAGTCAGTCTTTGTGGAGGGACTTTTGACAGTGGAAAAAGACAAAGGAGGAACTGGCCAGAGGAAGAGAAAGATGGCTACTGTATCGCCCACATTTTCATCTTTTCAGACTACATCACGTTTAAAAACTCTCGCTGCACTTCAACTTTCATGGATACATAAGATTTGTTAAGTGGCCCACGTTGCCACGCTCTCCTTGATCGCCACTTCAGAGCCAGTCTGTTTACTCAGTCTTTACCTGAGTGGAAAATCTCAAGTGCTTCTGTCAAAATACCCACCAAGAAACCCCCTTAAAGATAGAAGAGCCTTTTCCTGTCAACACAAATTACCCCATAAAGTAATATTTCATACGTGGGCAGAAGTAAAGGAAAGCCGGCTTCTTACCGACTTGAAATCTGGTAACAAGTGATGCTCTTTGGCTGATGTGCTGCTGAGCATACCACCTTGTCTACAGCTACTTAAGTGGAGCTGCTCAGGCATGAATGAATTTAACTGTATGATGTGGTTTTAGTTAAGCTTTCTCTCTTTAGGACGTTTGTTTTTTTCCTATTTATTTTTTATTTGAGTTGGTCTATTTAGTTATTGTATATAATTTAACCTTTAATTGTATTTGTTTCTTTTACCTACCTCAATGTTTTTGTATTTTGATTTATGTCAAGAAACTGCTGTATGACTTTAATTTCCCGTTGGGGTTAATAAAGTACTCTATCTATCTATCTATCTATCTATCTATCTATCTATCTATCTATCTTTCTTTGCATGAGAGACCTGAAAACAGATGACATACATTACAGTATTTAAAACTGTCACAAATATTATTAAAATATCAGTAAGAAGAATAGTCAACTGACAGAATTAATCGGCAACTATTTTGATAATTGAATAATCATTTTAGTCATTTTTTAAATGCAAAAATGCCAAAAATGTCCCAGTTTTAGCTCCTCAAATGTGAAGATTTGATGCTTTTCTGTGTCATATATGACAATAAACTGACAATCTTTGGATCTTTGGAGGGTTTGGACAATTGCTTGCACAAAATAAGACATTTGAAGACATTGCAATGAGCTCTAAGAAATTATAACAAGTATTTTTCATTATTTCCTGACATTTTATAGATAAAATGATTCATCGATTAATCACGAAAATAAAAGGCAGATTAATCAATAGTGACAATAATCGTTAGATAAATCCCTCAGAGGAATGTGTCTCTAACTTCAGTTTGTTTTGCAGTTCATTCTGGTAATAAGGTGCATAATACTGGAATAATACTTTCCCAGTTCAGAGATAACATGATGAAGCAAAACGTTTTTTTATGGAAATATTATTCACTTTCTGGTGGAGAGCTATGAGAAGATGATACTGCTCTTTCAAAAGTCCATTAAATATGAAGCTATAGCCAGCAGCTGCTTAGCTTAGCCTAGCATAAAGACTGGAAACAGCTAGCCTAGCTCTGTCCAAAGGTACTAAATCCACCTACCAGCACCTCTAAAGCTCACCAATTAATACGTTATTTCTTGTTTATCGAATCTGTATTTAAAAAACAAACAAACATAAAAACGTCAACTCATCATTTTCTGTGTTGGACTATTTCTTGGCCGGGAGCCGTTACTATCATCAGGAGCGTCTGCTGGTTGCTTGGCAACAGCTCCCGACCAAAAAATATGCCTACATAGTGGTAAATCTCCTGTAAAATGACGAATTGACGTTTTTACACTTTGGTTTTGTACAGATTAAACAAACAAAAATATAATGATCTTGAGGTGGGTTTAAAAGTGCAAGAGGATTTCAAATAACCTTTGGACAGAGAACGTTAGGTAACGTTAGCTGTTCCCTCCTGTTTCCAGTCTTCATGCTAGGCTAGCATGAAGACTGGAAACATGCTAGGCTAGCATGAAGACTGGCTAACTAGCTGCTAATTTTTGCTTCTCTTCTAATAACTATTTTCCCACTCAGAGGCATCATCCTTGTTTTTTTTTTTGTTTGGAGGAACTGCATCAGTAATAAGGTGGGTAATATTCCATATACAGTACTGTAACAAGATACATATTGTATTTTGACAAAATAACCTTAAGTCAAGGTCCACTCACTAGCTTTTTCTTCTTTGAACATTTTTTTCTGTAAGAATGACTCCAAACGATTAATCAATCATCAAAATAGTTGGCAATTAATTTAATAGTTGGCAACTACTTGGCAACTAGTTGGCAATTACTTGATTAATCAAGTAATCATTGCAGCTCAAATTTTAATATTTAATCTGTATATAAATGTATCTCTGGCCTCTTTATAATAATGCTACCGTATCTGTTCTTTCACCATTGAGTATGAGAGACTTAGTCAGTTAGTCGATTAATCAATTAGTTGATCAAAGGAAAATTAATCAGTTGGTGTATTCCACCTGTTCAGTGAATGTACAACATACTTAGTTGCTCAAAAACTGCAGAAGTGTCCTTGGGCAAGGTGGTGAACATCCAACTACTCCAGAGCTGCTGCTTTGCTTCCACACCTTCACTCTTGTGAGACTGTGAGATGATGTACATTTACTGTAGGAAGGATTCAAATACAGTTACTGTGTGTAAATTAATCAATTAAGAACTCTTAATCTAAATGAGTTATCCCTTTAAACCGTTTGTCAACAAACAGGCTCGGATATGAAGTACAAGTATAGTAAAGGGCATCCACTTTCTTCTGGTCAAGCAGTGGCAAATTCTTAACTACTTATTGATTTTCTCACATGTAATCTGTGCACAGTTCAGCGCTACATCACCAATACCAGCAGCAACGTTAACTGGCCCACTCCTCCCATCAGTCACTCCCATGGCGGACATAACCTCACACGCATCCCGGGTCATATGAGGACTTTCACAGCAGCAGGTCAGCTAAGTTCAGCCGGGCTGAACGAGGGCAAGTCAACTGGGAACGAATTCTTCTTCACTTTGACAGCTGGCGAGAGGCGAACAGGGTCTTCATAGAGAGGGAGGGACAAAAACAAAACCAGGAGGAGAGAGAACAAGAGTACCAGTTTGCGGATTTTAAAAAAAGAAAGAGCTGAAGACAGGAAACAGCTTGACATTTGACATAAGCAACCACAAGGACACGAACAAATCAAATAGCCTATGTGACAAATATAAGGCAGCGCTGACAGAGAACTTGACTTTCAGGGAAACAGTTTAATCTTTTCCTATAAGCTGTACACCAAAGTGAATTATTTAAGAAAAACTCTGCAACATGTGATAATCAGCTATCATGATGTTTGCTGTCATGTACTGGAAACCACTAATATAGCCCAGTCATCATGTGAGAACACTGACAGGATGTACCAAAAATATCTCAATATGTGGTTGACTTAATGTCGTGGCCATTGGTTCTTTTCATCCAGAATATGCTGCCTGCAGTGCTGCTGAAGAACTCAGAGTGAATGACAGTCATATTAAGCTTCGTAGATTCATCTTTAACCTTCTGCACCACACAGTCCATGGTTGTAATGGTAATATCAAAAACAAAGTGATTTGCCAACAATATAAATACAATCCGAGGCAAAAAACGTGACCTAAACGTGTAAAAGAAAGGAGAGAGAACAACCAATTGCTCCTTGTTGTGAGTTTACATGTTTTAATAGCCAGTGCAGGTTACATTTATTCACACAAGTGCTACAAGGTTTGCAGGTTTGCATGACGTGAAGCGAGACATTGGTGTGTAGAAACTGAAACGTGTTTTTTTTTAATAATAGGGAACTGATTCTTGGTTGTCACCTAACTTACTGATAATTACAAATTTAGGGTGTGGACTTTATGCTCAGAAACAGAGGAGGCTAAAACTAGTCAAGTTATTGCAAGAAAATAGCAAAAATGGCTGCCAATTACTCTGTTTGAGACATTTGGCCCATTGACAGAGCTTTAAGGAACTGGATGTTGCTGTATATTTAACCTCCACATATACAACAGCATCAGCAGATCCACTCACAGAGAACAAAGACTGCAGTACATCTTCACTGGGTAAATGTGTTGTAAAGGTGCAGAGTTTAACATCCTAGGAGATGTATCAGGATCAGAAAAAGTGGCAAAAGTCTGCGTATCTTCTTTAAATTGTCCAGATAAAGAAAATCAATCAGAAATACACTGATGATGACCATGTGATATGGTTAAAAGCTACTGAGTGGACCTTGAGATGAGATTGTTTTGTCAAACTGCTTTTTCCAAGGTGATGACTGATTGTCAAACCAACACAGACAGAAGCCTGAAAAGTGCTGTGGATGAAATTATAACAGCTACTAAGCTTGCATGTTAACAGATCCGTCTCCATGACAACTGAGTAAACTCTGCAGATAAAAACCATGTAATGCAATTGAAAGCTCTGGAAAAAGATAGTAATTGGACCTTGAGTTGGGACGGTTTTGTTAGTTTTCTGTCAATTTCCTTCCGAAATAAAAACTAGGCCCAGCTTAATCTAGATGTATGAAAACATGTACAGTTTATATGGTGGAAAGTAACTAAGTACATTTACTCAAATACTATACTCAAGTAAGATTTAATGGCACTTGTACTTTACTTGAACATTTCCATTTGATGCTATTTTATACTTCCACTCTACTACATTTCAGAGGGAAATATTTTACTTTCTACTCCACTACATTTATCTGACAGCTTTAATTACTTTTCAGATGAAGATGTGACACAAAGGATAATATAACAAGCTTTTAAAATACAACACATAGTTAAAGATGAAACCAGTGGTTTCAAACCTTTTTGGCTTTTGACGTCTTACAAAAAGCAGTGTGTAGTCGGGGTCATATTTCAGATGTCTATGAGTTGTTAACAGCTCCACCAAATAGTGATTTTTCCCTCTAAACTTCTCACATGGTTTCATTTCAATTAATGTTCAAATGATCCAATATTTCACCAAAAAGCAAAGATTAGAGAAAAAGTCCAAAAACTAAAAACAGATTTGTGTATCAGAACTTTGTTTTTTCTTCTTTCCTCTCCCATTAATCATCTCATGACCCCTCAGATTTATCTGGTGACCCTTTGGAGGGGCCCGACCCCTAGGTTGGGAACCACTGGACTTAACTAGCTAACTGTATATAAAGTAGTTGAAACTAGCTCCACCTCCAGCAGCTACAACAGTAACATGCTGCTCTAACACTGATGCTTCAGTATTAGTCAGTATTATCAGTCAGAGGGATGAAACGAGTACTTTTACTAGAATACTTTAAGTAGGCTACATTTTGCTGTTAATACTTCGTGCAGGACTTTTACTTGACCTGAAATGTTATGAATACTTTTTCACCATTGTATACGTGTATATATTATACACACACACACACACACACACACACACACACACACACACACACACACACACGCACACAAACACATCAGTGTGAGACTGATGCATCTCAGGTTTCACACATTATCAACACATTGCAAGTGTTGTGTGAGGATGTGGGGTTTATTTGAAACTGCATTAAAAAAAAAAAAACTACATGAAAGCCTCATTTGGCTTTCATGTAGTTCATGCCTTTCAACTACGGCATGTTTTTATAGATTATAATTCAGAGGCCTTTATTGGTGCAACGTGGACAATCACCACAGCCAAATAGAAACGAGTTTTACATTCCTTTCTTTTTTTGGGAGGAGTGCTGTTGATCTGGATGGGTATAAGTCGAGGGAAAACAGAGATATTACACCCTACATTCCAGCACATTTGTGTATTGTAGTCTGTGTACATAAAGCCCATGTGTTGTGGCGGTGCTGAACTTCCTTGTCCTGCAGAAGAAGGAGGACAGAGGCGTGACGTCGCTGCCCGCAGAGAGGCCCATACGGCAGGAGGAGAGAGGCAGGGACGCGCCGTGCGGGGACGGACGCTGCTGCTGCCGCAGAGCAGACTTGCTGCGAGACGTAAGAGCGGCCAGGGCACAAAACAACCGGCAACCACGGCAACTTTGCAGAGACAACAGACAGCCATAATGCGGCACAGCCCGCCAACCCCGGAGCTGATGTGACTGTTCACACCCAGAGCAGGGAGGAAGCGGCGGACACCACCACCACCTCTCCCCGGCGTTTGCCTCGCCTCGTCTCGGGTGTGCGCGGCAGGTCGCTCGGTCTGTCTGGAGGGGGGGGACATGTCCTCGCTAACCGTAGACGAAGACCAGAAATGGGTACCGACACACGTTCAGGTGACGGTGCTAAGAGGCAGGGGATTACGGGGCAAGGGCAAGCACGGTACCAGCGACGTGTACACCATCATCCAGCTGGGGAAGGAGAAATACTCGACCTGCGTGGTGGAGAAGACCACCGAGCCGGATTGGAGGGAGGAGTGCTGCTTCGAGCTGCAGCCCGGCGTGCTGGAGAGAGGCGGGCGGAGCGCATACCCGGCCGCGAGCAGCGAACTCATCCTCACCGTGATGCACCGGGCGCTCATCGGGCTCGACGTGTTCCTCGGACAGGCAGTGATCCAGCTGGATAAGGTGTTCCACGAAAGTAGATGCCTGAAAAACGAGTAGGTTAATCAGTTCACTGTCTATACGTATGTGCGTGTGCGTGTGTGTGTGTGTGTGGTTTCAGCATGTAGATGAGGGTTACTATGTGATCAGCTGCATGCATGTAGCTTTATCTGCAGCAGCTTCATCTGTTTTCCCATGTTCATTGAACTCATCAGGGTGTTTTTGTTCTTTTGTAGTTGCTACACAGTTTGTTCTGAGGTAAAAATACAGCTGTCACATTTCTGGTGCTGCATCAGGGCCCTGCAGACACACCCTCCCTCCTCCCACAGATATCAAACTAACTCCGAGCACATCTGACCACTACAGAGCAAAACTGAAGCTTAAGGTTTCCCCCTGAAACCAGACCTTCTAGAAACCTCACTTTCTCCTCCTCCAGGGGGTCAACCACATGGTTTGATTTGTTTGTTTTGTTGAAGGTTCTCAAAATGTTGTTGCCCAATAGCCGAGGCATGACGTAGAGCAGGGGGATTACTGCCTGTCCCAATTCCAGGGATTATCTGACAGTATCATGATCCGAAAGCTTCAAGGTATTTTTAGCATAACATGTTGTTTTACAGAAGCCCAGCAGCTGTAGGACAGGCCTGGCTGTAAAGAAGTTTCATGATGCATAGGTTCAACTTAAACATTGGCCAAATCTTAGATGGAATTTCCACCTTCAGATAAGTTTTATTTATGACCAGTATGTGATTTCCTGTGTTATTTAGTGGTAAACAATAACTGTGTTTTGTTGGTGCACCAACTTTCCCTTAATGTTAGCAAACACTGAGATGCTGAATGACTGTTGTTTGAATGTCCAATCAAGACGTCCCATAATGGTTCAAAAATACTTACAAAATGGAAGTTGTGTCCATGTCTGCGTCCCAGCAACGTTGAAATATGTCATCACCATCATCAATGGGCCTCTTCTACTAAAGTTTATTTACACAGTTTGTATTCAGCAGCTTTATATCCAGATTAACAACTTAATATGCTACACTTAATCCTGATAATAAATGATATATAAGCTAACACACAAGTACCTTAGTTAATACAAGACATATGCATATTGACGTGCAACAGTATATTATTTGGATAAACAGAAAAAGATGATCATCAAAAGTACAGCTTCTTGTAGGCAATCTAACAGTTTGAACTTTTAACTCTTTTAATTCCATCTGATGCACTTTTCTCCAGTTTCCACTGTAGCTGGAGCAGGCTAATGCTAATGCTAATGCTAACTCCAGGATGTAAACAGTCGCTGACAGTCCTCGTCAGAACTCTGTGAGGAAAACAGAGGCTCTAAATCTTTTAATTCTTCATCAACATCAGCATTATTCACATGAGATGACGCTTCGCTCATATCAAACATAAATGATCAAAAGTATGAAGATAATACGTTCATGATGAAGATAGGTAACTTAATAATAAACGCTTCATAACTTTTATTAACCCAGATAAAGCTCACATCATTGCTAAACAGTTAAAAACGTATAATGTCCAATGATGTTGATTTTTATGTGCGGAGGGCGTCTCTTTAGGACAATCAAAAAGGTGTCTGTATGAAAAATACAAAACGAAACACCCATAGATGTGTTGCACAGCGAAACTTTGAAGAATTGTAAGTGTTTTTGAAGTCAGGTCCAGGTGGATCTTTACTGAGCGTGGAAAGGACGACACCCTGTGACCCTCCGCTCACACCAGTTTAAACCAAAATTGGACCAGATCTGATTTATTTGATTTAGAAACATTTACAGTTGATGTTTTAGATAGCTAAAACATTTCCTGCTCTCAAAGTACACTGAGATGCGATGGCACTTTGTTTACATACGTGCGTATAATTACTCTGCTTCATCTTTGTTTACATATTTCCAGACATTTGTTGATAAAGGTAAATTACACCACCAATCATCAGATTTTAGCTGTCAATGGAATGGCATTGCCGAGTCCCAAATTGATTTTTGGGTAGATTTGTCCTTCAAGTAACATCACTCCAGTATTAATCCCAATTTTTACATAATCTCAAGCGTCTCTGCTCATATGACAGCCTGTCCCACCATCCTGACCCCCTGTTGACTGAGCACAGATTGAACATTTTGTCTAGATGATGAACACAAATGTTCTTCTCACCATCTTTTCATTTCTGTGTCCTTTTTTTTGAAGATTGATAGAAATGACTACCAGCTGACTCGACTGTTCTTTCACTCAGATAGACCTTTTGAATGTGAGATGAAAGGGGAACCAGTCTCCTCCTGATGGCCCCTGTTGAAGCTGGTCACTTGAAGGTTAGAGTCAGCTTGTGATGGTGATGTGTCAGCAGTTTGGTGTCTTGGTACATTCAATGTCTCCATGTGGTATTCAGTGAATCTGGGCTGGTCAATAGCAACGCTTCCTATGGCGAGCACAGCTTGTATATGTTTATGCTTCTCAAAAAACATCCTTGGTTGGACAAAGAACGTCCGACAGAATATAAACATTATTTTAGGAGAATGTTGTTCTCATGCTACATGATGCTAGTGCTACACTATTAGATGTTAAACCATACCCAGTCACAATCTCCCTACCGTTTAAGTTGTCAGTAAGCTTTTAAACCCGGCTTAATGTTGATTGATAAATTGAAATGTCAGCCAAATACATTGTACATGTGACAAGTGCAAAATCTGCACTATGTCATGTCTTTGAGCTCTAAACACAAGCAGTGTGGCTCTGATATTGTGAACAACGTTATTCCATTAGTTTAACATTTTTTAAGTAAAGACAGTTGTTATTGTGCTGCTGTCTGTGGGCTGAACTTGTTGCACTTTGGTCACACCTCAGTCAGTAATGAGTTGGGCTGCATGGGTATCGTTCAAAATGTTTCATACCAATGCCAACATGATGCCCGAGGTTTTGTACCAATACCAAGATTTTTTACTCATAATGTGTTTTTTTAGGTTAGAAATGTATCTTTTACTGCACAGTGACCACATGCAGCAATTATGGGATAATGGTAAATGAAAAAATGTAGTGTACAGTAACAGCAGCACAAGTTAAGAAGAGTTAAAATGTTTGTGAACTGACTCAGGAATATTTCTTATGCAGCAATATGTATTTAAAATGAGCTAACATTAGCTAGCATTCGCCACTAGAAGCTACTGCACATACCAGACCAAATAAGGCAGTAGCAATAAAACCCCTGAGTGTCCTGAATTGAGCAACAGTGCATTTTATTGGTCATTAGTGTAACATAAGATGGTGCAAGAATGTTATGAGTGTGCTATTGTTTCTTTCAAAAGTTATATAGTGTCACTTTAATGCATTAGCTTACCACATATGACTGTTTTTCTACAAAACTTACCCAAGCCAACTTCTGCAAATGCACCAGTGTTTTCATAATGATATGAAATGAAGACAACGGAAGTAATGAAACAAAATGAAAATTGTCTTAATACAAACAGTTGTACAAGCACTTTAAATATAATACAGCATAAAATTAACAAAAAGGATGATTAACATCAAGTAATATAAGCCAGTAACAGAGACTGCTAGCTTTCACTATTAAACCATATTAAACCACAATCATTTTGATTATATGCAATTTTGCTGATATTCACCACATCATAATGTATATCAAAAGCAGGAAAGAAGTTCTTATAAATATTGTGATATTGATTTCAGCCATATTACCTGGCCCAAGCTGCAGACCTAATTCAGTAAAGTATTGAGATTCAATGCCCAGCCATAGTGATGACACAGCAGTCATTTTGCCTTTCGGTAGCATCAAATGTTTTTATTTAACCAGGAAAGCCTTGTTGACATCAAAAATGTCTTTTTCAATAGTAACAGAGAGCACAATATATTGCACAAATCAGAATTAGACAGAAATTGGATTGTAAAATGATGAATACAGTTTTAAATACAACCATGTAAAAGATTTCATCCTTGAAATAACCTATATAACACCTCAAAACAACCCAAAAGCGATCTAAAAACCACAAACCCCCCCCCCCCCCCCCCATAAAAAAAAAACGCAATATCTGCAACAATGATTTTAATTCACAAAGGCCATTTTTTCCTAATATAGAGATCAGAAGATAAACATTCACAAGTAGAAACGGATGATCGGTTTTATCTCACTTTCTCTCGTCTCTGAAAACTGTGAACCAGATGGAGACTGGCTCGAAACAACACGGAGCTGTACAGTGTTGCACTGTTACAGTATATTTACACTTTTGAATGATGTGTGGTTTTGGGCTGTTCCCAGCAACACCCCTAATGTAAAGCTGTGTGATATGTGTTATCTCGAGGCTCTCGTGATGGAATAATAATAGGTTCTTCAAGGTTGTCGTTTTGTTTAAGGAGAGCTGGTGATAAAACCTAGAAGGAGAGATGAATGCTGGCCGTAAAATCTGATAATAAAAACGCACAGAAAGAATAAGTGCAATCAATAAGCTGCTCAGATGAGATGGAGGAAAGAAAAACAAGTGCTTTTTTTAAAAGAAACGCACCTGAACACAAACAAAGCAACAACAAATGATTAAGATGAGGTGTGAAGGTTTATTAAAGTCACTCTATGCACAGATGACCATGTAATATTTCATTTAATAACACAGAAAATGCACTCACTGGGTTTTCAGTGACAGTAGTGTTACATTTATTATTGCAGAGGTTGTAACCGAAATGTGTGTTGGCCAAGGCCCTGCCAAACCTCTTTCACTTTGCAACTTCTAATATTTATAAAGGCCTTTACAGGAGGTGGCGGCTTCTTGGTGATATAGTGCTCTGGGTCATATTTTTCATCAAATGAAGATATGGCAGGTTGAAATGGGCCTTTTTTACCAAACTTCAGACATGTTTTATCCTCTGAAGAATTCATCACTTTCAGTACAGTGTACTTCTGAATCAGCATGTTCCAGTCACAGTCAGGGGGGGAATGAAGGATGAGGTTTGAATCTGGATGTGGTTATGTTGGATGTCGGGGAGGTTTATTCCGCACATCAGATCTTGAAAGAAACAGTGATGATTAAACCAGAGGTGTGGACTCGAGTCACATGACTTGGACTGGAGTCATGAATCATATGACTTGACAAATTTAAACAGACTTCTGACTCTACATCCACACTACCAGCTGTGTGAGGCTGTACTTTTAGGGTATTTAGGACACAATGGTGCTTCGCAGGAAAAGTCAAGGGATCAACAAAGTCAGAGGGGTTCAACCTCTGAGGACCATGAATGTCTGGACCAAATTTCATGAAAATCCATCCGATAATGGTGGAGACATTTCCCTCAAAAACGCAAATGTCAACATCTTGGTGGCACCAGAGGAAACTCACCAAAGAGGATTATGGTTCATCCTCTAGGATCTATAAATGTCTGTACAAAATATTGTGTCAACCAGAGGAGATGTCGAGATATTTCACAGGAAGTGAAAACTTTGGCTGCCAGAAAAAGTAGCGCCAATGATTTAATGATTTGGACGGCTACCAAAATCGTTAGTATTCATCCTCTGGGCACCATGAATGTCTGAGAAATTTCAGTCTGGACCAAAACGGTGGACTGACCAACAATCTGACATTGCCATCCCTAAAGTCATGCTGCTAACATGGCTAAAAATGACTTAAATGATTAATCAGTTACCGAAATAGTTGCCAAGACTTGTGACTTGCATATCCCACCAATAGGTATTGATAAAATTATTAGTCAATTAATTGCTTAGTTGATGAGCAAAAAAACAGTTTTGACAACTGATTAACCATGAACAAAACAAGCAATTTCAAAACTAGGTCTCTGGGAGATTATGAAGATTTCTGACATCTTACAGACTGACTAAATAATTTATTAAAAATGAAATAAACAGTAGGATGTTGCAGTCTTATGATGAGACAAAAACACTATGAATAACTAATGTGCTAAGCATATATTTGGGCTCACAGATTAGCAGTTATAGTAGCAGAACAGCCGTATGTTTGTGTTATTCTGAGAATGTCCCCAGATATGTCTGATCTTTACTCAGCAACTTTCAGTTGCCCTCAAATGGGTGGCATGGGAGGATGCAGTGGCCTTGATGCATTTGCATGCTGAACTATCAGTGCAGGGCAGATTCCAGGAAAGGTGGGCGTTGGGTAAATTCCCCTACAGGGTCTGTCAGGAGGAAGCTACACAAAACACTGTCAGATTAGCACACTGTGGACGAAAGCTAGCAAGCAACCCACGTTATTAACAAAAGAAATCCTTTTGCAGTGCTCTTTGGGTGGATATGGAACTTAGGCTATACATTTTGCCCTCATAATCAAAATTCTTCCCGAGAGGATCATTTAAAATTTCAGCTCTTTTTTTTCCTGCAGGTCAAGGATTCACGATATCGGCTGGGTGGTTCTTGCAGTGCTGATGTTATGATTTAGATGTTAGATTTAGTATTTTACAACCCTCCTTTATATTACACTGCTGTCTCAGGCTCACTGCCATGTTGCGTATCTATAGAAAGCAAACCTCTGTTGTTTCAGGCCTGAGTGTTACTGAGAACTGAACCTCCATCTGCTGAGTGAGGAAGAAAGACTCTGTGTGTGTGTGTGTGTGTGTGTGTGTGTGTGTGTGTGTGTGTGTGTGTGTCTGACTGATTGTGTCTGTGTGTGTGTGTGTGAGTGTGATGCACATCCAGAAAAATCCTCTGCTAGTAGCTGCAGCCTAGAGAGAGTATAGTCTAATGGACATTGTAGGTTACATAACAGTGTAACCTGACAAGTCATCCTAGATAATATAAATGTGGCTCTGCGTTTTGAAAACAATTTTCTACGGGGATTTATCAGATTAACTCATGTGAAAAACGTTTTTATAGGCAGCAGGATATACAGCATCCCACATTTTACTCATATTGTTGCTATCCTATATTCCTGAGTCATGTAGAGGCTCTGCAGTTGCATCACTAATCTCCCAGCAGCCCCTCTGGCATTATCAAGGAGGTACAATGGAGTTAATAAGAGAAGACACATTCAAATGATTACTGTGGTTTAGGTTAAAGACATTCTACCAGTGTTTTTATCAGAGCAGAACAGCCAGATGAGGTTCAGATGAATTGTTTCCAGATCTAGGTCACTGTGACACAGCAGTCTAAACTGTCTTGTCTTATGTTTGCTAGCTAATTAGCCAGAATGATAATATAAGCAAAGCAGTTATTGTTAAAGGGGGCATAACATCCACATTTCCAGGTCTATATTTATATTCTGGGGCTCTACTGGAATAACTTCACAGTTCAAAAAACTCCTTATTTATCTTATACTGACCCTTTATGCAGCCCTTCAGTTCAGCCTCTGTCCGAAACAGGCCGTTTTAGCTACTGTCTCTTTAAGGGCCCCCTCTGAGCCCGCCGTTCTGATTGGTTACGTAAACAAACAATATTAGTTGAATTTTGCTTCTTTTTCTCGTTTTTTACTCAAAATACAAACTTCTCAAATACATCTGTACATGTACGAACCTGAATGTGAAATATGCGAGTGGACAACGTTAAGAGACGGCCAGTTTGTGGTCATGAGTGTACAGTCTGATAACAATTTGATGGGGAAGTGGAGGTAACTTTGCAAACAGAGCATTCACAGCAAGCTGAATCCCTGGCTTTTGACTTGAAGGTGACATTTTTACATATGTTCACCTCAAGTTTTGGATGTTTGACCATGTTTAACATAAACGTCCAACATTGTAACCGTACATAAATGACAGAAAATCACGAAAAGCATGTTATGTCCCCTTTAAGAGATGCTAGTACTAGTCACCATTAGCTTTTTCTAGATTTAGCAATTCCACAGATCAGGTGTTAACTAGAGGACTGTGACTTTTAGCTGCCTAGGTCTTCTTCCTTGCAAACTGCAATAAATTATAACTGGATAAATTCTATAAACAACTTTTTCATTAAAATAACTTTATTCTAAATTGATTCCAGTCATCCTTAGTTATTTGTGGTAAATAACAAAGGTGTAATACAAAGGTATTAATGGTAAAGATTAATTTAAATAAGTTTACTGTTTAATCACTGTAACCACATTTTTTTATGCTTACTTTTTAATTCTAAAATTAATCCTAGTCTCAAAACCACTCTTTTCACAGTTTGAGGATTTATAAAGAGGCTTGTTGTCTTTACTTTTAAAGTAAGAAAAAGAACCAGTACCATTTTTAAATGAATTTAAATCACATTTATATGTACATTACATAAACAGCCCACACATCTCTAAACAATGCATAAACAGCTTTAAAAAATCCCCTTTACTCCCACTGCATCTATGAATCAAGCCATTAACATATCCCTCAAACACCCAGCACACTGATACAGACTATTCATAGCTGTGGGTTTTTAATGAATAGGCTAATTACTCTTGATGTGATGGGGAAATTAAGGACGTTCGAGGGATAAAATAATGTCAGTTGGTTTGTAGTGAGACTCAATCATTCAGATATTGGATTAATTGTGTTTTACAAAATGTAAGCTTGGTTGCTCGCAAAGTATCAGTGATGAATTAACCAAACTTCAGTCAATATCAGCACTTAGTTTCTGTGTATTGAATTGTGTTGAGCGAGCAAAGTCACGCTTTAGTCGTCCTTCAGTATGGCCTCCAGACCAAAACTCGTTGGTAGAGTTGGAAAGAAATAGTTTTAGTTCATGTTTTGTATTTAAATTGTCAGACTTTTGTCTCATTTTGTGTCGTCCATAAAGATTATTTGAATGCTAAACTCACTTTAACGATTGTGACATTTCCTTGAATGTGTTAGTCATGATGTAAGAGATTTAGCTTGTGGTTATGGAACATAAATTTGTAGTTGAATGAGTAAAATCTGTTAAAATAGAGAAACCCACATATTATCTACACTCCCACATAGCTTGACACTTTTGCAGACAGAAGCATTTGGACACAATGTTTACAAGAATCTGCCTTTTTTTTTAAATTCCAGAAATTGGCCTTGAACTTCACAAAAGATGGCCTTGTATTAAAAGAGCACAGTCCAGTAGAACTCATTTGCAAGTTGATTACGCTCTATTATTTGCTGCAGTCTTTGGGAGCAAACAGACCATAATAGCCTTATTCTCGGATGCTTTGCGGCTGCTTTAAGGTGATCTACTTATGCTCATTGACTGTTGTATCTTTGCTTAATACTTGTGTCTAATGCATTTTAAATTCTCAGCCCTGCTTAAATGGCTTTTCAACAGCATAGCATTACTCAGCAAAAAAATGTTTATAGGCGGTCAGACAGATATTTTCAAGGGGAGGTTTACGCAGGTTTTCCTTCATGTTGCTATCATGAAAAAAAAAGTCAGAAAATCACTCATGAGGTCTCTGATTTTCTGTAATTTTCAGATGACTTTCAGTAAATGTTCATCAAAATGTTTAACTACTCAAATTTCTATCTGTAATCTTGGCCAACAGCTGTACTTAAAGTGACATAAAAACTTAATTAGCTGGTTTTATAGGACAGTAAATAAATACAATTTACTCCTCAAACAATTTTATATGCGAGCATTTCTAGCTGATACTTATTCGATCAAGTCATTTATGGTCCTCAGTCCTCTAGCAGTTGTTTAAAACTGAGTTTTTCACATTTTTAATATACTGCACAACTGTGGCTTGTATTTACAGAAGGTTTTCTATCACTGATCGTTAATGTGTGCCTGAGGATGTGTAGTTTTTAAGATAGAATGCTCAGTTGTGTGAAAGTATTATAAGGAAAATTGGTGGTAAGGTTACAGCTCATCACATCCAGATGTGGAATGTGGTTTGGGTCTCGCAGCTATTTCTGCTGACGAGGCAGAACTCCAGGCCACATTACCAGCAGCATTCCTCCTGGAGGGTTTGTTGGCCTACTTCATTAAAAGAGATGTAACGGGAAGTGTTCACTTGGCAGCTCAAACGAAATACCTTCCACTTACCTGCCTCGCATCTTCTCTAAGGAGCATCATACGTCAGGTCGATAGTCTGCCGCTGATGGGCGTCTTTGACTGCATTCAGTAGTTTTTGCAGTATGTCCAGCACTGTTGGCTTTATTTTGGACCTTGTTAGTGACTATTCTGCCAAATCAGCATGTTGAATCAGCTGGCAAGAGACGGCTCAGCCCAGTGAATCCGAGATTGAATCCTTTTAAGAGCGCAATTATGTTTATCAAAGATCTTATGCTTGTGAGTCCATATTTTGGTACTTGCTGAGGTTTATTTTGATTTTGGTATTATGTTTACCCCCATGTCCATAGCTGGCACCAAAATCCACAAAAATGTGTGAGATGCTCATGATTTAGGTTCATAAAGGTTTTTTTAATAAAAAACTTAATCTGCTGTATTACCTGTAAATGATAATAGCAATGGATCAGGAGGATGACGTGGTTTAATCAACAATAACATCAAGGTTTCAGTCCTTGCAGTATGTTGAATATTGTGAAACGCTCAGGAAACACAGCCTACCTCTACCTGAGTAGCACGTGTGTTGCTGAACTGCGTTTGACTTTGATAATGGCCATCAATAATATAATGTTTCATATCATTTCATTCTAAATTTCATTTAGATTTAGTTTAGACAGAAAAAGGTTCAGAAGTGTGTGCTCAATTGTGAAAAATAAATAATAATATGTGAGGTGAAAGCAGCTTTCTTTCTGACAGGCATGGTGGGGTCTGGTTGGGGCTACTTCTGTGTCAGCAACATCCTCTCTGGGTTTTTTTAATTGATTATATTGATTATTCAGCCAGTTAAACCCCTGCTGTCACCGCTCCAAGTGAAGAAAACCCCTCCACGACAACACCAAAATCCCTAAATGAGCCAAACACACAACTCCAAACTAAGTGTCAGGAGGGAAACTGACAACAAATAAAGAAAATAAGAACAGCAGATCTCCACCTGGATGCAGGTCAAATAACAGACTTTGAACTTATATCACAGAAAACGAGCAGAAGCCGAGAAAAGAAGCTCAATGTGTCACCGACTCTCTGCGCTGGAGTTCCCTGCCAGAGAGGCAACACTTTATATTTTTTTCATGTCTGTGACATATTCTTCAGATTGAAACTATAGTGAAAGGTTCAATGTTGTTATCATGTCAATATAACTATCAACGGATCATTTTCACTGTCTGTTTTTGCTGAGAACCAAAAAAAATAGGCGAGACACCAAATCTCTTTCCTTTTAGTTCTGTTTAGACCTTCATCAACTCTTGAGGGAAATATCTAGATCTTTAGCAGCTTAATACTCCACTACGTTCACTAGCTAGTTGCTAACTTTGTCTGTCTGTTGTTCTGCATGGCAGGTAGCATAAAGTGGGTTTTTAGAGCTTTTTCCCTGAAAACAGATGCCTGCTGGAAATGACGCTGATGAGAGCGGTGAGAGTGAACAAAAACAATAAAGTCATGGGCTGTAATGCCAAAACAAGGAGCTGAAAGAGGCTAAAAGGGGAACCTCAAAGTTGGGTGATAATTCTCTTTGGGTTCGTCATTCCTTATGAATTACACAAATATGATGGATAACAGGGTTTTATCTGACTATTCTTTGGAAAAATTACAGCATTTGATGATTTCAATTAGGATTTGCTGAGAAAAGGTTATTTTTACAACCATGGAGGTTTAAGGTGTGCTATTTTTTTTAATTGTTAGTATAAAGTTCATGTTTCATGTCCAGTGTACTTTGAGCTGTTGGAAAACCCCTCTGACTCCTCTGGGGGAGAAAAAGAAGTGTATCTCAGAGCAATGAGCAAAAAATAACTTTAAATACCAGTGTGTTTGGTGAATCAAGGGGATTGCTAAATTCCACAGTTGATACTGATCCTGCGCCCTTGGCACCAGTTTTATTTCGGAGAGAGTCTCTTCTGTCTGGCACTGATACCACCCAGGCTCACGCAGCCCCACAGAGACTGATGCTGGATAAAATAGGTTGATAGCCTACTTGTCTTGTGTAATTTCAGCCCTGTCCTGCCTTGAAGGGTGGTTTCTGGGGATCGACTCGTTCCACGGAAGACATATACTTTGTAAGCCGAAGCCTAGAATAAGACTTCTGGAAGAGTGAATTTTCCTGTCTACTCCTCAGTGGATCAGGGAGGGAGGGAGGAGGGAAGGAGGGAGGAGGGGGGGTGGATGAGGAGACAGTGTCATGCTGGGTTGGGGTGGAGTGTTGTGATTTCCTGTTTTTGCAAGATGGGGAAGCAGATATGCAGTTATGCTCTGCAGCTCTGGAATGGGTTTGTTTATGAAAAGATGAATTCTATGTAGACTCCCACAAATCCTAAAAAATCAGGCAGAACATTTTGATTACGAAGATTGTTGTGGTTCAGAGATGTTCATGAGCTATTCAGTGGATGTCTATAGCCCAAAATGCTTTACAGTATGAAGCTTGTTGTACTATTCAGGTATCTGTGTGGGATGATGCTTTTGGGACAGTGGGTCCTCTTCAGTAACAGACTGTGCTCCGCTAGAATACGAGGGCTTCGAGATGTGGGCCGCTGCTTTTGTCTGTGTTGCAGTTTCTGTATTTAGGCCTCATGTCATTTTACTTACATTCACATTTGTTATTGTCGGACTTGTTTATGCGTCACATGACCCACAAACCCAGGTGCATGTACAGTCCATAAATAGGCCTGAAACTCTTTTGCATCGTCTTCAAAAATAAAAGATATTAGCGCAGCTTTTGAATTTTTTTTTTGAAGTCAGCAGAAGCAGATGTGTGTTGTTTTTCTTTACAACTCAACCTTTTCATTTTGGACAGAATCTTATTATAATTCTCTATGCATCATTCAACTTCATACTAAAATCTAACCGCACAAATGCAAATAAGTCACACATGTGCAGGTTTTTCGCTCCGTGCTCTTCTCGGATATGAAAAAGTTGAGGCTAGAAGGGAGGTGGTTGAAAGATCCTTTGAGAATAAGTGCCCTAAATTGCAATCCCTGGATGGTCGACTGCATGATGACAGTAGTAGTAGCTGTAGGTTTGCAAAAAAAACCCAACAACCTTACATAGCTCACCGGTGCTGTGTTTGGAATGTGAACCCCACCTTGGCTACAGGGAGTTGCCTGTCGTGTCAGGAGGAGGACTGATACTATTGTTAGAGCATCAATGTGAAATTCGAGTCCACACCTAACAGGCATTTGAGGTAGAAGCACTGTTATACAACTTTAGACACCTTTAGCAAGAGTCTACTCAAAAATCTTTGTGTTGCTTGGATGCCTCCTTAAAAAAATCTTTGGAATTTGTTTGGTTTATCTGGATGATCTGAATTTGATTGAATGAAATGCTCCAATATAAATACCTTACTGGATTAGAGGAATTCAGCCTTTGTCAAAAAATGTAATACCGCATATTTCACTGCTTTCTCCAATGCCATATTTCCTGTGTCTAATGAAAACAACAACAAAAGCAGACATTTTTCATGTCTGTTCATGTGGCACATTTCCATTGTCGTCTATTTACTGGAAATGAAATGTTTGTTGTTCCTTTAGAGCTATAAAAAGCATCAGCATTCCTTTCTCTGACCTCGGGCTCCACCTGCGAGAATCATTTTGCGATTCTCAGAGTGAAGGAGTTTGATAGCTAATTGTTTTCACTGGCATTCTTCTTGGGTGTTACCGTGTTTTCAGGGCTGAAGTTGAGGTCGGTGGCAGGATGGTGATGACTTTTCTTTTCTCTACAGCCTACAATTATGTCAGTGTTTTTGCTGGAGCAGGAAATTATCCTGCCTTTTTTTTCCTATGTAGTCAAACAGCTAGAAGCAAGAATTGAATCATGATACCAGGTTTGTTTGTGGGTGGAAAAAGTTCACACAGAACTCAATTGTATGTGTGAATCCCAAGTTTACAGCTACGAATCAAGTCTATGAGGACAAATCAAACCTACAAGTACAAATACTTTTGTCCCACATTTGAAGCTTCCTCCTGAATAGCCAATGGGGATGCTCTAAAACTCTGGGGGCTTGTCCACTGAAGGCGGCCCAACTGAACAGCCTCTGAGCCTCTGAACTTGCTCATTATAAAAATACACAATTTAAAAGAGACCTTGTGTGTAGCTGTAGGACAAACAACATGGATGATATTTTAAAAATGAAGTAACGTTAGCAGTCACTGTTTAATTCAGCACTTATTTTGTAGGTAAATGTGGACTTGTTTCAGTAAAAATGTAAATCATTATGTTAAATTGTCAGTTTTTTCAATGGAGTTCAGTGTTAATGGTGTTGCTGAGCAAAAGAAAGGGAACTGAGCAGCCACACATTTCTCTGTTCTCTATTTCTCTGCTTAGTGTCTTCAGGTTAGGCTAACCCACTGTTTCTAACTTTGGAGCTAACCCCCTTCACTTTTCTAGCAGTTGGGGAAACAACAGACGTCACTTTTGGTCTTGACAAGCCACAGCATTTATTAACTGACACACTGTAATCTGTACTGTACATTTACTGCCAGACTGACAACTTCCTGCTAACCTTTTCCTCTGCTGCGCTTGCATTCACTGTCACTTTTCTTCCGCTCGCTCAAGGGGAAACACTAGTGATACACAACTACAATACATATGACCCTAATTTTATTCCATAGATACCTCAAACTGAATTAATCAGTTTCAGACATATTAAATAATTGTAACATCAGCATGTTATGTTTGGCTAGTTTGCTAAATGTTTCATGCTAACTGCACACATTGGATGCTAACATGCTAATGGCGGCATTCACACAATCAGTAGAATAGGAAGAACAGAAAATTAGACTTGTGGCCTTGTAGTCACACCAGATAAATGTCCTATTTTAGATATTTTTTAATTATGTTACATATTTGTAAAACCAGATACAAACAATATTTAGCTTTGACACAAAATGTCTACTTAATAGCTTTTCCTTGGGCTTTCAATCGCATCTCATAATATTCATGAGTGGAAAAAGCTCTTGTCAAAGCTAGTAAATTGACCTTAAGATTATTTTGTCCAACTACTATTTCCAAGGTTTGAAATTTACTTCACGCTCACCAGTATAAAGCTCCTGTTTAACAGCATTAAATTCAATTCAGTTTTATTTAGCCACCATTGCTGGCCATTACAGCCATGTTTGCCACATGTTTGTTGACTCTTCAGTAGTTCTTATCTCCAAGTGGGAGATATTTTAGCTGCCAGAGATTCCTGATATCTCACACTCAGAATTATAACCAAGAGGCTGACATTAATGTTTAGTTCCACTCGGCTGCTTTGTAATTTGCGGTCTGTGCTCTATGATGTGAATGTGGCATAACTGTTAGTTTTCATCAGGATCAGTAAGTTCACATAACGATTAATAGCAGAGGAGGGAGGGTCATTTTTGCCTTACAAAGCTGCAAACCAAGAATTTAGAATTTCATTCATTTGGGTGTCTTTGGAGAGTTTTAGTTGTCCAAATGCTGTTCTCAGAGGTTTTATACACTGTGCAGAATAAAGGGACAACTTTAATTGTTTTAGTATGACATTTATCAAACAATATTGGCACAAATAAGGGGAACCTTAATACACAATATTAATTTACGCATCATTTTTCAAAATCACATTGTGAACTACAAAGAGATCAGCAGACAAACTGACTGGCAAATTGAATTAACATTCCAGCTGCAGCCTGTTTGTGGCTTGTGACTTGTGTTAATTTCCTGCTTGAGCTTCTGCATAGTCATACTGTAGGTTTGCAGAAAAAGGAAAAAGACTCCTGTGGGGGAAATAAAAAAAGCTTTCTGGTTTCTAAGTCAACAATGCAGTTGATGTGTCAGATTCGTTTGTCATATCGTAAATACATCAGAGGGTTTGATGTAGTTTCTGTTCTCTTTCATGTAGGAGCTTTTATCTCATGTCTTTTAAGTTTAAATCTCTGATCATGATTTTTCTTTTTTTATACACCTGCACATTTAGTGACTTTCCACAGCATGACATTTAGTTTTTCTTGTGAAATCATTCAGCAGTGCAGGATCTTGTAGCTGCCAGCTGCATTTAGGCTACTTCACCTCTAGCCTTCAACCTCTCTGACATCCTGTTTATTTGTACAATAAAACTGAAGTCAGTACAGTTGAAGATCTCTTATCACAGTTTCACAATAACATAAAGTCATTACAAATAATGACATGTAATTGCACTCATTTAAAATTCAGTTAGACACAGTTTAAACCCTATTTTCAGCAATGGTTCGTGTTTGGTAAACGTGTGAATTTTAACATTATTCACAGTTTAGTGTGACCCACTGGAGTCAGAGTGAGGTTCGTTTTGTCACGTATTTTTGACCATTTAATCGTTTTCCTCTTTAATAAGAATTACATAATGATTATGATCTTTGGGCAGGTATGTGTCACTCATTATACCTATGCTAAACAATAGAGAAAGGCACTGTGGTCAGCGTGTAAGGTGAAAATGACTTCACAGCGCAGGAAGTCAAAAGATGAAAGCAGGTCTTGGTTTCAGGTCTGGGTTTCAGTCGTTCTCCCTGCACCGACAACTTCCTGTTGGCAGTACGAAGTGTCACAAACACATGTTTGAGTGGGGAATTTTTCTCAGTCATTATCTTTTTTTTTTTTTTTTTTAAAAGAACTGTCACGGCAGACCAGATGAGATTTTCCCATGAGTCATGGTGCGATCAACTCGTTGGCGACGCTCCACCCACTGCTGCACAGCATTTCTAAGAACTGCTCCTGCCTGTTTATTAAAGGAATTTACAGTTGGGCCGGTTTGTTTTTCAGTCTGAATCCGTTACATTTATTTAGGACGGTCACTGTAAAATCATAAATGATCATTGTCTTGCTTCATTGTTCTTGCTCAGCGGGTCTGATGAGTCCCCCCCCTGCCCCCCCCACCCAAAAAAAGTATATTGTGGGATGTCTGGCCACACACAGCCCCAAACATACACAGTAACACTCACACACACACACAAACTCTTACTCTGTGTGAGGACAGATTGGCCCCATTCATAGTAACAATACAGTCATTCACATTGTTTCACGACCCCACTCAATGTTGAACTAATTGATGACTCTGTGAAGTGTTTTGGAGAGTTGATTTTGTCTTGTGTGTGTGTGTGTGTGTGTTTGTTTTGTAGTTTGAAATGGTCAAAATATGTGTATTAATTAATTAAATTATTTTAATACCTGTTGTTTCCACCCTGAACTCAGCTGAAGCAGGCAGCCATGTTTTCAAAATCACACTAAGACGACTACAGCTGCGACGATTAGTCGATCGACACAAAATTCAACAGCAACTATTTTGATAATTGATAAATTAATTAATTAATTCTCTAGTTCCAGCCTCTTAAATGTGATAATTTGTGTTTTTTTCTTAGACATATGTAACAGTTAATTGAATATCTCAAGATTGTGGACTGTTGGTTGGACAAAACAAGCAAATCAAAGGCAGCCATTTTTTTTTTTTTTTAACATTTCATAGACAACAATCAATTAATTGAGAAAATAATGGGCAGATTAATCGATAATGAAAATAATCATTAGTTGCAGCCCTGATGATGTCCCTTCTGTTGTCTTAAGGGTCAAACATGTGACAAGACAAAATAATGAGAATTTTTCAGCATGATATTTGATGACTTGTCATGGACTAACCTCATCACTAGGATTTACATTTTACCAAAGCTGCCTACCATCAGGGTACAAAGATTGTCTCTAAGTTTTCTGACCTGGCATTTATAAAATCAATTACAGACGAAGTGAAGTGTAGATAAAAGATATAGCAACTATAAGTGTAGTAAAGAACACACCCAACCTCGCCTGCAGCCCTCACACATGCAAGCAATGCATCAGTATCTCAATTTAGCCATAAGTGTCAAAGTACAGGGCGGCACCTGAACAGAAGCCCAGTTTAGATATTAAAAGAATGATAATAGAGCTACAACAATTATTTTCATTAGTGTTCAATCTGTTGCTATGTTGCTGTTTTTGAGTAGTGATGAAACATTTATGCTATGAAATATCATAAAATGATTAAAACTGGCCATCACAGAGCCTAAAGCTTAAAGATTAAAGCTGCTTGTTTTGTCCAACCAACAAACCAAAGCCTAAGATATTAAATTTACAATGATGTAAAACAGAAAACACTGGAACCAGCATTTTTTTTGCTTAATACTGTAAAAAACTTGACCAGAATGGTTGCAGATTAATTATTTATTTAATTGATTGATTAACTAATTGTATGCACAGTGTATCCATTAATGTTGCTGATGTTAATGGATGAATCTGTGTTACAGGTGGTACAGGCTCAACTCCAAGACGGGGAAGAAGGAGAAGGAACGAGGAGACATTCAAGTCACCGTGCAGTTCACCAGAAACAACCTGACAGCGAGCATGTACGACCTCGTCATGAAGGACAAGAGCGCCTCCACGTTCCGCAAGCTGAAAGAGCGCATGAAGGGGAAGAGGAGATCCAGCGAAGAGGACTCCTCGTCGGCCGTCGTACCAAGCGGCTACGGGTCCGTGTACCGCATGCGCCACCGGCTGCCCAGCGACGGAGGCGGCGAGGAGGATTACGAGGACGACGAAGGGGGTGAGGCCCGTCGGAGCAAGATGAGGAACTTTTTCCTGAGAGGGAAGCTGAGGAAGTCGTCGGACACTCGCTCCAGCACGTCACTAGGTTCAGAGAGCAGCGAGTCATCGTCGCGAGGAGGGAGTCTCAGCCCCACAGCTGGCATCAGTGTGGTGGTCTCTGACCTCTCCAACTCGCCCAGTAACAGCAGCAACCTGACAGCGGATAACAGTCCAGGTGAGAATGACCAGCAGACGAGCTGTGTTAACACTCACTAAAGAATATGTGAAGTCTTCTTTTCTTTATTTATTATTTATACTGCAATTATAAGTGCTCAGCATGTCACAAACACATCATTTATGTAAAATACAAGGAAATACAAAAAAAACCCCACTTCCTTATAATTATTTCACACCAGTCTCCAGCTCACTCTGACTGTGTGAAAACTTCACAAGTAGCTCGAGAAGTTGTTTTTGATCTGTCCTTTATGAAGCTGTCAAACGTTTTTAACTCAAAAATGAATCTACAGTCGTGCGTCTACGGCTGTAAAAAGGATGGATGACTGTGAAACTGAAACTCATCTTGTGTGTGCTGCAGCAGTGCAGAGTGTAAAACAGGAATATGTTCCGAATACTCCCTCATATTCCTTTAATTATCTCTGCCTGTGAAGCTTAATGGAGTTTGTGTTTTCACTCCGTTCTGTTTGTTTGCTTGACGATGATCTAAAAAGGTTAGGAATGCATTTGCACAACAGTTTGTGCAACAGTCGAGCACTGGGCAAGAAGAAAAAGAAATTTCACAATTAAAGGCTCAAAATGGGAGGATGACATGTGGTGAAGAGATTTTATGAACACTTTGCTTTTCTATTGGCAGAAAGAAACTTTATGACCCAGTCAAAAAAAAACAAAAAAACAAAAACAGGGCACTTTTGCACTTATTTCTAACTGGAACATTATCACCGTGCAAATGTTTCTTCTTACTTCATGCTGTGGTTGAAGGGAAGCCTTAAAACCACACAGGGCTTGGCAATAAGTCAAAAGTAAATATTGTGACATATGGATATAGAACAAATACTGTCACAATATTAATTTTGTCCATACTATCCACCAGTGTTGCCATTATAGAATTTGAGTGTAAAGTCATGAACTGTGTGCACCTCCTGATATGAAAAAAGTTGATAATGGGCCATAATTAATTAACTTGAAGGGAAAGTCCAACATGTGGAGCTGCTATACTTTGACAGTTGCACATAGAAAGCAGGACTGGAGAGATGTTACACTTGAAAGGGCAGAGCAACATTTCCTATTATACTAGAAAACATCCAGCAACAACACAGAGGTAAATTAATCTATTTCAAGTGATTCTTGCACTGACATCTACAGGTGATACTGTCCAGTGCTGCTGTGAAAAACACAAAAACATTAACCTGTATCCATTTTTCCTCGCTCTCCATCTTTTTGTCTCACTACTCTTTCTTTTCCTTTTAATTAATCTTTAATCTTTTCATTTCCTCCACTTTTGCAGAGCACACAGCAGACATATCACCCAAGTCTCCTTCTCTCAGATGTGAGTTCGGTGATGAGCCCGGTGAGATCACCATCGCAGTGCCTCAGCCCACTGTGTGCGTTAACGGAAGCCATGCTTACCACGTCCAACACCTGGACCCAGGCTCAGGAAAACCTGCAGGTTCTTTAGGCGTGGGACTGTTGCAGAAGTCGTTGCCTCTCTCAATGTCTCTACAGAACCTCAGCCCGCGAGCCGCCACAGACCTCCCCAAAGGCACCGTCGGAGACGGACGCCGCTGGTCTTTTGACAAACCCGGCGAGGAGGAGAAAGCTGCCATAGCGGCGGCCCTGGAGCAAAGCGGACCCATGGTGGGTGACGAAGAGGAGTGCTTGGAACAGACTGCTCCGCCCTCCTCTTCCTCCTCCACGGCCGAGTCGGAGAGTCAGGGGAAAAAGCAGAAGAGGAACTTGTTCTCCCATGGGAGGAGTGAGTCTGCGGGGAAAAGGACGAGTCAGTCCAAGGATGAGTCTGAACAGGCCTCCGCTGGCGCTGAGGAGAAACACAAGGGATGGTTCGGATCAAAGGACTCACACAGCAAACCTAGGTGAGATACACACTGTGATCACAGAGACGACTAATCACTCACTGACAGGTTCGTTTGTTACTACATCAAACAGATGATGAATTATCATTTCAACATGAATATGAATCGATTCAGGAAGGTCAACAGCAGCCAACATGCTCACGAGTTTGTGCCTGCTGTTTAGATTTCTGCCCATCATCTGTCATAAGTTGAGGTGTCTAATTGCGTTAAACCCGTATACTTTGGTTTATTTGGTATAAATAGGGGCATGAAAGAATGTTTTTGATGTTTATTATTTTATATATTAGCAGCAGAGTTTAATACTGAGGTGTTTTATCACTTATAAGATAAAATTCCTTATTGGTTTGTTTGTTTTCCCAAACTTTCATGCTCATAATTTAAAAGCAGGAAAAGTAGCGTGGCTGAATTTGAATGAGCCATGCAAACAAAAAAACAAGACCCTTAAACTTTTACCATGAAGTTACATCCATCACCTCACTGACAGTCTAAACAACCATTTAACTTTAAAAAAAAAAAAAAGCAGTATGTATTGTAGGATTATTGCGTTGGTTGCTTAACACTGGTGCATCTTTCTGTTATTTTGTCCATCCTTCTAGATTCCTTGTAGGGACAGTCATCACCAAAGCTGTGGTACTTTTCACTAGTTTGACTAAAAAAAAAAAAAAATTTCCACTTACTAGCTTTTTCCAGAGCTATCAACTTTATCTCAGTGTTCCTCAGTGGATGGAGATAGCTTATCATGTGACATAAGTATGGAATTTGGGTCCCGTGATAACAAGTGGTTGTATATGGGAGGAGATCATAACTGAGGAAGAAATGAACTGATTGTAAATGAGGGAGACTGTGAGATGCGACTGAAAGCTCTTGAAAAAGCTAGTAAGTGGACCTTAAATTGGTTATGATTAGTTTGACAGTTTCCAAAATCAAGAATGAACTGAGGTGAAAGTCCAGATTATCTGTCGCGTACAAACAGTTTCCAATAAAACTTAGAGAAGCTAAAACTGAAGTATTGTAAGTAAGATACATTTGAATACAGTAACATTACATGTAAACAGTCACTAGAGTAGTTGTAAGTAGTTACGCTTCACTTCCTGTCTGCCAGCATGGCTACTAGAAGTTGTTTCCAGCTCTGTACATATCCGTCCTGGTCTCAGTCTCTGGTTACAGCAGGTATCTGCATTGCAGATGGGGGTGGGGAGCTGCTCCTGTGAAATTAGCTCTATCAAGCTAAAGCCTTGTGCACGCTGTAATATGGTTCAGTAATAATGTCAATTTCATTGGAAAGATGATGATGTGAGCTGGAACAAGCCACGGTCTCTTACAGATTTTGTGTGTGTGTGTGTGGGGTTTTGTGTGTATGCATTTGTAACGTGTGTGTGTGTGTGTATGTTTGTATGTGTGGGAGCAGATAAAGGAGGGAAGGAAACCCAATCTAATTTTATTTCCACTTCTAACACAAGCACATTCTTAAGTGGGTAATTTATTTGGGGGTGTCACATGCTGCACTGTACTCTCTCTCTCTCTCAGACTGCTTGAGTGTATCGCTCCTGCGCTTTGTATTGGAGTCTTATTTCAAATGAATCTTTAACTCAGATTTACAAAAATACTTAAACAGTTACTTTTATTTTTTATTTTTTTTATCAGTACTCTACCAGGACCAAAAAAACAAGCATCATAGTATTTTCATACACTGAGCAAAAACAGAATATTGGACATATAAGCACCGGCTGATTGAAGCGAGGTCAGCTATTCTGGACCATAGTACACTCAGTACTTTTCTGCCAGCTCTGTAACTATACATTTTCACAGCCTACACATCCACATAATCTCAGATCCTTGGGGAAGAATGCCAAGTTGGCACCAGGAGCACTAAGTAATCACTACACCCAGCTGCATCAACTTTTCATGCTAAATATTACATAATGGGCCAATGACAACACAGAGGAGACGTAGAAATTCATGCTTTGGATGCAGATATCAAAACATGTGTGATTGATTCCAACTGTTAATATTGTTTTAAACTTTTAGTGTTTGCTTAGCTGCTAAAGATTTATTTAATTATAACATTTTCCCAATTACTAAGTTTTTTAGTCTATAGAAAGAAAAATCCTGGTGAAAGTTCTCAGTCCATTCATCTCAGCATTAGGGTTAAATCTGTGGGTGGCAGTGGGCTAAAATCAAAAATGTTCCAATATTATACACAGGGGCTTTAAAGCTGCATTAATCAGTATTTATATATAGATACAATGCATTAAATGGCGATCCGTAACTGAGTGCTTTAGCGTCTTTTAGCTCATTGTTTTGGTTAGACTGACCACAACTTTACTATTTTGATTCACTCCCACTGCTCTTATCAACCTTGATTCCAGCTGCAGACAGCTGTCATCATAATAAAAAGCTCTGATAAACCCTAAAACTCAGCAAGAAACAGCCAAAGACAGACTCAGCCACTAGCTGGTGAACATAAAGGAATATTTTACCTGCTGAAGAGCCAATCGATATCGTGTTAACAGCTTGTTGCCCCCAAGTGGCAAAAAAGTAATTTATGCAGGTTTAAAGGTGATTTACAGACAGTGAAGCTGCAATAAACAAAACCTCTATTATAAGCAACAAAACAGGGTTTCAAATACTAAAAAGGGCTGTATATTAAGAATAAAATGGCTAAAAACAGATGAAACACAAGCCAGTCTGTATAATGCATAATGACGATTGAATATTTGGGACGGGGAAACCTTCTGCAGGCCTTTAGTTCAGCTGTGTGAACAATCCCCACTAATCAAGAGGACTGTGTGCCCTTCCTTTCACAGCCTGGTGGTGTCACCTAAACTAAAGCCCAGCACTGACCCTCACCCTCCACCTCTCCCACCTAGTCACCACCCTCCGGGTCCCCCCGTAGATCCTGCCTCTGCACTGCATCACTCTAACCCATTCTGTCACTCACAGACCACACCACCTCCCATATCCCCCTGCAACCCTTTCTTCTCTCTCCTCCAGCACAACCCTTTCTATGAAGACATGCTAACTGCTCAGCCCCTAAAACCTCTGCTGCCTCCTCTGCCCTATCTTTCCAGTTCCCGGCCCCCTATAGCTCAACTCTTTCCGCAGGCGAGTAAGCCTAACCCCACCCTGACCCACGACAGCCCAACCACAGGGAGCTCCATCACTGGCTCTGATACAAAGGGTGACGTGATGGCTAAAGTTGCGCAACGACCCCTTCCTCCTCCTCCCACACAAGAGGACAAACCTTTAAGAAAGAAGTTGTCCAACCCTTTTATGTCTGTTGGGGAGCTGGAACCGGATTCAGAGTGGGACGAATCCTTTGAAGCGTTTGCAGCTGGCAGGCTGCAGTCTCCCGAGGATCTGGCCACGGATTGCAGAACACAGCAAAACACACCCAGTGGCCGTTCACTGGAACACTGCAATAATAAAGGAACCTCATTAGCCAGAACAGGTGCTGATCAAATCAAAAATGTAAATGACTCACTACATCAGCGACCTTTAGGAATCACTTTAAGTAGTTGCACAGAATCCTCTTTCGAAGCACATAAAGCCACTTGTGTGGTGACCAACACTAACACGCATCACTTTGACACATTTCTGCAATATCTTGACACAATCCCAGAATATGGGAGCTTTGAGGATGACAACAAAATTTTCACTACTTCGGCTAACCCGCCAGAACTCGATGCTTGCACTGAAACTTCTCAGGCTAACAGCACTACTAACACAAACGTTTTAACCGACACTAATATGCATCAAGCCCCGTGCCACGCCTCGTCTCTAAAACTCAACAGCAACTCCCCAGATCCTGGTTCTTCAGGACTCGGCAGTTCAGCAGAAGATGATTTCTTCTCCTGCCTCTCTTCGTCAGACAAGTTCTCAGCATCCTCTTCAGACGATGCCGAGACGCAGAACTTCTTCGGCTTTGAGACGTCCGCTGAGTCAACTGTGGTAAAAAATCTAAAGCCATCAGAATCTGAAGATGACATTACTGACAGGTCCAATGAGCTGTCTTTAGTTGATGTAGACCAGCAAACTGTTACTCCGCACCAGGATGGTGACGGAAAGGTAGATTCGAACAATCCGGAAGGGTCTTTGGCACCACAGTCACCAGTCCTTACATATCAGCAGCCAATAATCACTGCAAAGGAGACAGAAAGTGAAAGTGCAGATACTCAGACATCAAACTTTTCCAATGTCATGTATCTTGACCTGCTGCCAAAACTCTCAGTCTCTTCAGAATCGGAACTACAGCCGAAATCTGACGTCTCTTTACGGTCTGACAATGAAAACGGAGAGAAAAGCAAAGGTGAATCTGTAGTGGATCTTTCAAAAGAGTTAAATGATTCCTCTGTAACTGCAAATAGCAACACAGATAAGACGATATCTTCCACTCCAGATGACGAACTCTGCTCCACACATCCATCATTGTACATCATAACCTCCTCCCCCGGTGTCAGCCAGAGTTTGTCAGAGTCACCCTTTGAGAGCACTAGCTTAGGAGGGCAGGCTGCCAGCCAGCACTCTCCTGTGCCATTCGGGCTTTTTGATGATTTCCTCGACACCAGTCATATCGAGAACAGTCCTGGACATGACTTTGACAGCAGACTCTCGCACATGTCCGATCAAATCGCCAGCAGCCTTCTCCAAAGCTTGTACGTGAGCACCGACTCGCAGCATTACCAAAGCTGCCAGTCTCACCAATCCTCCAAATGCTCCAGCGTCTCAGAGCCGGCCGAGACGCTGCACTCGACGCTCTGCGGCGAGTCGAGCGAAATTCAGACACCTGCCGACACCGCTTTAGGCCTTGACGATTCCACTAGTTGCAGACCATCTAATGGAGAAATAAACCACACTGACCCCTTTGAAGAATCCCACTGCGGGGTGGAGGACAGAACGGCAACACTTGAGCCGAGTTTCACAATAGGGGATGATTTAAGTTTACAGCTACTCCCTGCGGCACCAACAGACTCTTACATTAGCTGTAATCCAAAGCTGAGTGAAGGAGTTGTGGAGAGTCAGCACGCTGTCTTAGATGACATGTTCTCGCAATGCCCGAAGGCGCAACGTGCTACACTACACCGCTCCCAGTCTGAGGGCACGCTGATGACTGCTTTTGATGAACTCCTCCTGCCCTCCTTCGGGAGTGAACCCTGTGCGCTACAAGCCCGGCCGCGCTCTGACCTCCCCTCTCTGACCTCCTTTGCTCCTTTTCTAACTCCTGAAAGTAGTAGCTCCCCTTTAGCGCTGTGCCCCCTTTCTCCCTTTGCCAATGCCTCAGCGGGGTCACCACCCAGCATGGCAAGAGCCGCCGTGCCAGCTCTCGCCAATGCAAAGCCAATGCCTCAGGAGACGCAGCAGCAGCAGCAGCAGCAGCAGCAGCAGCAGGCAGCCAATCAGCAGAACAGGTGAGGTTGCACATGCTCAGTGCTCAGTAAAACGGTGGAGGAAGCACTTTTTCCCACTTCAGGAAATTTCTATCCTGTCTTCTCGTCTCTTCGGTCTCCCTCCGCCACTCTGCTTCCACCTGCTTTTCTCCTGTGCCGCCGACTCCCAAGAGGTTTCTCTTTTGTGGTGTGACCCACCCACAACACACACACACACACACACACCGATATACACATATACACACACACATCCTGGTGTTAACAGGACTCCGCTGCAGGTGTCTTGTGTGTGTCCTGGCTCTGTGGTTACGGGAGGGGAAACAGAGCCTCAGGCCAATTAGCAGTTATTATTTTGCCCTGATTCCTACCACACAACCCCTCCCTGTAACACACATACACATTCACACACACACACACACACCACCCCCCCTCCCCACAGGGCCAGCTACTGTTCTCACACAGACACACTCATTTGCCAGACTCTCAAGCAGAAACCAGGCTTTATTCGAGACAAAATAGGTGTTGTTGTGTCACTGATAGCATTTCCTTTTCACCTCGGGGTAATAACACACTTAACACATTTCTACATGTTTGATTGCACAAAGGCATGCAATTAAGTCTTTCAGTTTCATGCTAATTTAATTTCAATTTTCACTAGTATTTCTTTTTAACGGGGAGTCTTACAACTGTCTAATCTGAGTTTCTGGGGTTTTAAAAGGTCGACCTTTGGCGTCCAAGTCTGGTGTCATCCTCGAGGTCTGTAGGATCATCTATTGTGCTCAAATTACGGGATAATCTATAATAAATGGGCTAAATATGGTATGTGATGAAGATTGAGGTTGTATGAGTGCAAGTCACTGTAGTTATCATGAAAGTGAATGGTCTGCTATATATTTCCTCGTAAATGTAGGTCACTGACACAGGAAACTGTCTTTCCTGTGTTGTTGCGTTTTTGTCAGATAAGATTCAATCAAGTTAAGCCGAACAAAGAGCTGGTTTATGATTGTTTACCAGGTAACTGACCAGCAGGTACATGATTAATTAAACAGCAAGGCAGCAGCAGCGTCTTTTTTTTTTTTTAGCTGATTTAAGATTTTCAGTGTCAAAAAAAAAGAAAACAAAATTAATTTGATGATGTGATTTGTGTGACTTTGAGATTAGAAGCTCCCCTCTGTGTCTAAACCACTAAAGCTCCCTTTTTAGTGTTTTAGCTTCTGACCTGTTTGTACACAGTAATGTTTACTTGTCACCTCACCACAGGTTATTGCATCGGTGTGGACATGACTCATGATCACTTTGGAGAGTGAATATTGTCAGATATTTTCATTTAAAGCATTATCAGGTATGACAAAGTTAAAGAATCCAGTTTTTCGTGAAAAAAAACACTTTTTTAGTAAGAAATATATGTAGAAATGTAGTTTTCAGACTACTTATCCTTTTATTATCTTGGGGCCCTCTGAGGGGCCCCAGCAACTTCTGCTATGATCAAATAACATCTGAGGTTGAGACGAAAAAAGATGAAAAATGCTTGTACTGCAGCTTGGTGGTTAACTGTAATATGAATTCATTTAAATTAATGTTTATATGAAAATTAAATGTTAATCAGCACTAAAAGAATTAAAACATTATATTCTACATTTATCAAAATGAAGTATCATGAACAGTCACAAGCATGTTTAGTCTTTTTGAGTCTTAACTATGTGCTGTCTAAAAATCACGTACTATACAAAACAGAGGAAGGAAAAAATGATCACACATCCAATTATCTTCTTCATCAAGTGAATTTTGTACAATAGTTACATACACAGGATGAGATGCCCAAAATGTACATTGCTGAAATATATCTGGCAGTTTTCAGCTATGAATGTCCAAGAGACCTCCAGAATGACAACCAGACAGGATCCCTGACTGTACATCCCCCTCAGAGTCGCTGATATAAAACCTAAAAGCAACAGAGGTGTTGCAGTTGCATGAAGAGGGACACCTGACCGTCTGTATTGTACCTGTTGTTGTTGTCATCCCGTCCAGCCCCCACCTAGTGAAGCCCCTGACCACTGCCACGCAGGCTGAGGAGAAGCGGACCGAAGGCCGATCAGTGCTGGCCACCGGCCTGGAGAAGCTCAAGTCCACCATCCACCCGGGGAGGAGCAGCCAGCTCAGCGAGCAGGAGACAGACCGGAAGAAGGTAGAGTATCTTCAAATAATAAAACTACTGCAATACTGCCTTTCAGAGGCAAAGGGCAGTAACTACTGTATGTTTTTGTATTTTAAACGGTCAGCAATCATAACTCAGGAAGAGTTTAAGTCACTTGTCTCTTGTCACTTGTTTCACTACTCACACAAATATCTGCATACATTTTAATTCAAATCAAATTATATTTATATCACATTTGTTTAAATTATCAGAGGGAGGTAACTATAATATGAGAGGTGGTGAATAAGACAAGTAAGAGGTAAACAAAAACAGTGAGTTGTTACAATGAACCACTGATGTAAACAAAAATCTGTTTTATCTTCATGAAAATGTAATGATTCACGTATTCTCTTTTGTTAAATGACCATATTCTCATAATTTACAGTTTAATGATTATAGTATGATGTCCAGCAGCTGAAGACAGTAGTTAAAACCATTAATGTCATAAGGGACAGGGAGATGCTGCTTTGTTTGTTTGTTGACTCCAATGAAATGTAATAGACATCACCCTGCTCTTATAATTTGTTATCGCTTTCCTCCTTCTCCCCTCCTGTCCATCTGTTTCTCTCTGTCGTCAGCCTCTGACAGAAGGAGCGGGCTCGTACTACCACCTCACCCACAGCGAACTGGTGGCCCTGCTGGTGCAGCGGGAGTCGGAGCTGGAGAGGCAGAAGGCTGAGTTCCAGCGTCAGAGAGCTCTGCTGGCCAAGCGGGAGGTGGAGCTGAAGAAGCTGAAGCCGCAGGTCAGAGATCTGGAGGACTACATTGACACGCTGCTGGTGCGCATCATGGAGCAGAAACCCACTCTCCTGCAAGTGCGCTCCAAGTTGAAGTGACGAAAGGGGGGGAGGGGGGAAAAAGGGTTTGCGGTTCAGTCCACATCTGTTCACTCTAACCTCCACAACAGCTCTTTAGTCTTTTCACTGCTATGCTGTCCTTTTTGATACAAATATTTAGGCACTGAGAGATGTCGAGGCGATGTTTTCCAGCCGGCATGCTTTACTGTACTGAAACACGTCCTCGTCGAAGGGTTCGGTTCGGGCTGTTCTGAATGTAGCGGGTCCTCAGGTTGTTTTCAGGTCACACAGCCAGTTGGTTTTAAGCTCACGGAGAAGTGAGCCCAGTGGGTTCGAAAAAAAAAAACCCAGATGCTTCCATTATCGGGATCGTGATTTATAGAAACCTCGATTCCTCCTTTTCACCTCACCTGTCACTTCTATCACCTTATCACAAAAGAGAGAAATTGTAGGGTTTCAGTCCATAACGCTGTATATCCAACTGACTCCTCACTCAGTTTAAAAAAAAAAAAAAAGTGTTGATATTTTGGAAAGAGCTCACGACTTAAAGGCTGCACTGGTGGTTTGTGTTTTTTAGCCCATTTATTACAAATTATGAATGCTGTACATCAATGCTGACCGTTATCCAAAGCATGCCGTCAGCTTTGAGCCTGATGTCCTTCCTTCGAGGCAGACGTCAGTTCTGTGCGGCATGAAAATCAACTGGCAGACACTTGAAGTCTGCTCAGGACAATTATTATCTATAACAGTGAACATTTTGTCGGCTTTGTTTTTCTTTTTTTTTGTCATCGTTGTGTCTTCAAGGTTGTAACGCAGTTGAGAACATGCAAGAACACAATGACAACACATCACTGACCAAAAATAAATAAAGGCAACTAAATGTTCACTTCAAATGCTTTCAAATGAAGTTACTAAATTAGTCTCTGCAAGTTAATGTTCATGCTTAACTTAACCAATGGTGTGCTTTGGAAAAAGGTCGGCATGAATGTCTATTTAATGAGGTAAAACATATAAAACAACATTTATGTTTCGTGTCTCTTTAATAACTTCTCCCTCCGTGATTAGGTGTCACTTCCAGATGGTGTATATGATGTTTTGGATTGACTCTCTAGTAAATATCGAACGCTCTGACTAGTTTTCGAAACTATAAAACCAAATGTGAGACATTATTGGGAACCGATTGTAGCTCATGAATGTTCAAAAGTGTTCTTAGCCAGCCAGCAAGTGAATGGTTCTTACTTTGACACACATGTTGAGTGCTGTTTATCTTTTGCTTGTTCCTTCTTTTTTTTTTTTTCCCTTCCCCTCCTTCTTTCTTTTCAATGGGCATGTCTTGAAATTACCCATAATGCTCAGCCACATAAGCTAACTGATTCTTGTTCAGGTGTTATCAGGTGTGAAGACAGAATCACTCAGTATCCAATCAGTATCAAGATCAGCCGTCACAGCTTCTCAGATCTCATGCTTCTGCCTTCTCACGTGTGCGTTATCAACAACGACTCCACCACGTCGAGAAGATGCCTGCGATATATTCCGGTACTTGACTTCACCCCCCCCCCCACCCTCCCCCCTCCCTCGGTGTCTCCTGCGTCACACCCACTTTGGCTCAAGCATGCGTATTTGCTACCGCTTTCAGGTGTTACAAAGGGATATATACCGCATTTACAGCATATATGCCGTATTGAAATGCCAAATGCTGCCTTATTTTTGTTTTTGTTTTGACGTTCATTAAGTTCGTTCGGATCTAGCACTTCATTTTACTCGTCAGGGCTCGACGGGGAGGGGGGGGGGAGGTTTTGAAGAAGAAAAGCCATGTGTTCACTGAAGGTTTGTTTTTTTTTTAAATTCTTCTGATGCATACTATTGTTTAGATCACTGCACAATAATAAATTGTATGCATACCAATAGAAAATTAGCCGTTACAGTGATTTCCTGTGAAATGCCAAAAAAGGAAGAAAAAAAAAACAAACAAACTAAAAAAAAAAAATAGAAAAAGAAGAAACAAAAAAAAAAAAAAGAAGCCAAGCCTTGAAACTTCCTCTACGGAGCAGATTGATACACCATAAAGTATTCTGATATGATGCCACTTTTAACAGCATTTGTGGATGTTCTTGCACTACTTAATCGTCAGAACATAACTCTACTGTACCCGTCTGTTTGATAATCGGTATAGTCAGATCTACTTCACACCATACTGCACTTTCTAATCGCTCTGTATTTTAAGCACTTGGCCTACTCCCGACAACACGACGACGATTAGCCAGTGAGCTTGAAGCATACAAAAACATCCGAAACCGTCTTCGTCATCTCAGTTCTGCTGTGTGATCGCAATATCAAGTGCATAGATGACTAGAGACATATTAAATGTGACTCGGCACTTAACGAAGCGCAAGAAATAAACGTCCTCTTCCATGTCTTCCATTTTAAATGTTTTTTTTTTTTTTTTTATTTAAGTTTAAAAGTTTGATTGTGTTTTTGTCCTCGATTTTGTAGCCGGTGGAACGTGCTTAAGGTAGTATGTAAGATTGGAAAGTTTACAATTCGTGATGCAATTCTGTTTCACAAATTTTGTATATTTAATAAAGAATATTTTGTGTTTCTTGCTCACCATATGTTTGTCTGTAAATCTTTCTTTGGGGGGTGTGTGTTTGTGTGTTTTCCTGCAGGGCTGACATGTTGCATTCAGGGTTGGATTGTAACAGTTGGCTCCGTTTTTTTGCATCCGGTTTCAAGTTAATACCTGAGTTTGTTGAGCTCAGACGAGTCTATTGTCTTATTGTTTTTTCTTTCATATTAGCAGAGAAAAATGTACAAGACATTCAGGTAATAATTTAACTAAACAAGTTATCAGATTTAGTTATTTTAATGTGAAGTTATTAATTATTATCTCAAAGCTACATGTTCCTAAAATAAAGGATCATTGTTATAGGATTTATTAAAATGCTGTATGCATCGTTTAGCTTTAACTCAGTTCTGCTGTAAAAATAGGTCCACTCAATGTTCTCACTTTGATGTTTGATGCACTGATAGGCAGACCTGTTGCAATACTGACAGTGACTGTCTGAGAAATGCTGTGATTACATCTGAGTGAAAGTTTCTTTTTTATTAGTTCTTTAGTGAGGAGGGCCGATCAAAATCAAGTCTGGTTGGGATGTTTTGACTGGAAAAAGGTGATATAAGACGTTGGGTAATATCTTTAAATTCAAGCACTCACACTAAATGAAATTTAAACCCTAACCCTACACACATACACACACACACGTATTTTTTTCAAATGTGAAAAAAACACGTTCTTGTATGAAACGTGAAAATTGTGTATTATTAAATGTGATTTTTTTTGTTTTTGTTGAAATATCAGAAAATCACTTTTTTCTCCTCGTGTGATACGTGAAATGTGTTTCACATGATATGATAATTACTGGAAATAGCCAAAATAAACTTACCTCTATATGTAAGTTTTTAATTTTATAATATAAATCCCCCCCATCAGCAGAAAACTAACCCTGTTTACAGTTGCTCCAGCATACCACTGCTGCTAATTTCTACCTACAGTACAATAAAACCTAACACAGCTTACAGTGAATGATGATAATTTGACATTTATAAATCTAGTTGAGACTGGTGGGGAGAGATGTTTAATGTACTTTGTTGTACTGTGATCATTTTTGAGGCTGTAGTTTGGAAATATTGTTAGGTGTTGAAGATATTGTGTTCACCTCCTGCAGACTTTACTATGAATGGTTTTGATCCACAACCACCACTAGGGGGCTATGTTCTCCTCTCTAAACTCAAACAGCTTCCTTCATCGCTCCTAACAACAACATTATGACTCTAAATGTCTTTTTGATCTGTCATACTCAAACTGATGCACCTTTTCCCCTTTTGATCAAATGAAAACAATGCACGTTCTCCTGGGAAATGTAGTCAACTTTCCAACGATTCAAACCGCATCCTCTCCGGTCAAAGCAGCCTGGGAAAACTACATTACCCTTCATGCACCGCGGCCACTGAACAGCTGAATGTTGGCCGCGCAGCCCTGCAGCTGCAGACTCATAAACTGTTGATGGACAGTGTTTTATAATCGTTCAAAACTGGACTTGTTTGTTTTTGCAGCAGCATGTCTGAATATCCGACCTTCCTGTTTGGCAAGTCTCGTTTCGATCAGGTATTTTTTAATTTTAACTCGACTAAAGTGTGAAACAGGAACTCCTTCATACATGTGCACAGGCAGCAGCAGACATGTTATCTGTAAAGCATAAAAAACTCACATTTAGTAGTTTGACAAGTTGGCTGCTACCGTCTGTTTTTGCCGCAAGCCGCAGCTGAGGTACTAACACTGAATAAAAGTAAAACTCTTTTGTGGTGGTACAGTTTGCCTCTCTGCAGTATCTAATCCCAGTAAACAGTCTACACTTCTCACATCAGCAGGCAGGGGCGGATTTAGTGATTTGGGGGGCCCAGTCGGGCAAATGCTGTCTTGCTTTATTTCACCCTTTCTCTAACTGGGAATGTTGGTATTTGCAGTGGTAGAAGTACTCAAAACTTTTCTCCTAAGTAAAACCATTAACTATAAGTAGTTAATCTAATAATACCGCACAGTAAAAATACTGTAAAAGTGAAAGTCCTGCATTCATTTTATACTTAAATGTGAAAAGTAAAAGGGGTATTATTAGTACCATATATTTAAAGGACCAGTGTGTAGGATTAAGTGGCAACTAGCGGTGAGGTTGCAGATACAAACCAACTGAATACCCCTCCCCTCCACTTCCAAGCGTGTAGGAGAACCTACGGTGGCTGCAAAAAAACACGAAAGGCCCTCTCTAGAGCCAGTGTTTGGTTTGTCCGTTCTGGGCTACTGTAGAAACATGGCGGCCTCCATCTCTCTATGTAGATGTAAAGGGCTCATTCTAAGGTAATAAAAACACAACAATTCTTATTTTCAGGTGATTATACACTAATTGAAACATATTTATGAATATTATATTCCATTTCTGCCAATATAGCATCCTAAATCCGACACACTGATCCTTTAAATTGCTTAACATCTGTTCAAAGTGGACCTTTTCATTCTAATTATTTTATATAATGCAGGATAGTTTCATGAATAATAATTAGGGCCTGACGGTTACTGGATTTTTGGGGCAGATTCTGACATTAGAGAATAAAAAAAAAAATTCTGTCAATATATATCAGCTGATAATCTTATATATACCGAATATATAGAAATTAGTCAAAGCAGATATCTTTCAACGTTACAGTCTTTATAGTGTCCATGTCCCTCTTTTTGTTACTATACTTCCACCGCAGCTCAACAGGGAAACACTGTCTGAGGAAACACAAAGAGAGAATTTGATGCTAAAAAGACTGTAAATGTGTCAGATATCCACTTGATACGACCAACTCAGACTGCTGAAGCCTCATATAAGCTTCAGCATCTTTGCACGAAATGACTGTGTGGACACACTGTGGATTTTGGCCTCCATCAGTTACACTGAAAGCACATTTGAAGACGATCTTTTAACAGCCAGTATGAACAGGAGGAACGATTACAGCGAGGAAAAACCTTTTCTTAGCCAAGACAATTATCAGGTTAATATCATAGTAGTGCTTAGACTTAGAGTATTCATGGAATAAACATGGAAACTGAACAACACATGTTCAAAACATAGAGCAAAGTCAGGAAGGATAAAGTCTATAATGAAATGCTAATATCAGACCAAAATTAGCATATATGAGAATGTTTTGAGCACTGAAACCACAAAGTTACATTCATCATCAATATCACATTTAAAGTTTAGCATGTATCAGTGCAGTTTGAGTGACACATATGAAGCTGCTCTCCAGCTTTGGAGTGAAGAAGGTAAGACGAGTCCCTCTCCACCACTCTCACCAGTGTCAGCTCAAACTGGTCAAACTGGAGTATCACTCATAAATAATTGATTGTAACAGCTTTAAAAAAAAACTATTAGCCCACTCCATGTTTTTACCAACCATCCATATGTTCAGAAAGTCACAAGGCGCAGCAGTGAGTCAGATACCAGATTTTCATCCAAATTAGCAGTTAGTATAATTAAACCCCAAGTTAGTGAGGAATGGGTGTCTTTCAAGCCTGCATGCTGTGTTGCTGTGTATCTGAAATGATTCCTTATGCTCAGTTATGAATAAATGATCAAAAAGATATTTCTGGCACAGTCATTATAGAAGTAATTGCGAATGGTTTGAGTGGATTTTGGGTCCCTAAAAGATGCAGATAGGAAACAGTTTGTCAGATGTATTAATGAGGAGGCTCCACCTGGTGTGTGAAAACAGCTGGCACGCTGTAATATCACTGTTTACCGGGCGACAGCTGGAATCTCTCTCACTCTCACTTAAAGAAACAACCCAGAATTTGATTTGGCTGCTTAGCAAAAAAAAATTAATTGATTCAACCTGAATAATACATTAAACGTAGCGTTTTCTGAAGTTTTTGAGCACGTACTTGTGATTCCAGTGATTACACAGAGCCCACGGTGCATCTAATATCTCATCTTTATGCTTCGTTAATAAGTTTAGATGAAAAATAATTGTTCCAAATAAATGTTTTAGTGGACTCTCATTTTTGATCAGTGTGGCTTTTATTGTAAAATGTTTCTTTGGTGTTTTTTCTTCTTCTCTTAGAACACATTTCTTGGTCGGTTCAGACACTTCCTGGATGTGATTGACCCCAGCACTCTCTTCGTGACAGAGGTACACAGAATGCATTATTCACTGCATAGATCCACTTCAATGAAAATACACCAATATTTTGCTTTTTTTTAAAAAAGAAAAAACTGTACTTCTACATCTGAGGGATTGTAGGTAGCCCCTCCAACATGTGCAAACACACACACACACACACACACAATCTTTGGGAGTATCACTTGAATATGATCAAGTTTATTATTGTTCATACATATACATTATTCAGTCATATGACATCCTCTGGTCATTGACCCTCAAATCATGAAAAGTAAAGGGAGAAACTTCAAGTAGAGCATCAGAGTAGAGATCTCTCTCTTTCAGGACGGATAGAGATGCAACAGGTGTCTCATAAACACAGTAGACAGACGTAGCAATGATTGAATTACAAAGTAGAGAAGCAGAGGTTTACAGCCAAGAACTACAAAGTCGTAGAACTACGAGTACCAGAAAAGCAGAAAAACAGGATTTTATATACAACTGAATATTATCTGTATCAATGACCTCGACCTTGAAACCAGCTCTGTACCGCTGAGGTTTGGAAAAAGGATAAAGTAACTGTTTTTTGTTTGGAAATGACATTCAGATGTTGTCATGATGAATATGGTTGATTTGGAAATATGTACTAAACTCCATGTTCATGTCAGATGAAAGACTTGTTACAGTTTGAGAGGCCACTATCTTGTCTTTTTCACTTTACCTCCAGTAATAAATGCAGCTGTGCTGAGTTTTTGAGACATTCAGATGAAACCTGCAGAGGATCAGGAAGCTTTAAGCAACTTCCTGATCATTCCTGAACTGTTGCTCATAAAATGATTCCACATTGGTTGTGACAGGAGGAAAAACAGGAATCTGATTGGTTGTTGATGGCTGATGGCAGTGAGAATCTCAGCTGAGGATGGGCTTTGATTGTGATGTATGTCATCCACACATTATTATGAACAACAGGCAGGCATTCACCCTCATTTCTGAGTTTATTTAAAGGCCCAATATGCAACTTTTCCGCGTTAAAATGTCTAAAAACGACTAGACCTATGTTTATGTTGTGTTCTTCAATTATCTCAAATGTTTCCAACGATGTTCAAACGCAGAGAAATCTGTTTTTTTAATCAAGGTAAGGGTCTGTTTCATTTGGTTGCCTGTCAATGGTGCATGTGTTAGTGTTGTGGCTGACCGCCAGAAGCGGTTGATTTCTTTTATCCAGTTTTAAGCCACATTTTTACATGACACTTTTCAGATCTTTGTCGTTTTTAACTATATCTTTTAAACGGATGAAGGATTTAGTCATCAGACATCTGGATCTTCAGTCATCAGAGGAACAAGCTGAGCAAAACGTGGGGGGGGGGCAACTGGGTTCACAGCCCCTCCGGACATCCTGCGTCCGCTGAACTGTGTGGGAGAAACACTGGTTTTTAATGTGAAACTGCTTTATTCAGTGTTTTTTTTTTTTACAGTTTTTAGTCACCAGGTCCGTTTGTTTTGGAGAGGAGGAGATCTCTGTGGATAATTCGGCTCCTGGTAAAAACCTGCTGAGTGATGAAGGAATCCAAACTGGGAGAAGCAGACTGCAATGAAGGTGGCTGTTTAACACTGAAGACAACAACTCCCGTGATCCCACGCGGCTGCGCAACGTCATCAAACTCCGTCTTCTGTTATTGTTTTGATCGAGAGACCCACAGCGGCAGAAAATGACATACATGAAACAACATTTACTGAAGAAGGAAGGCATTGAATTGTCTTAAAATGTCCTCGACCTTGATTTTAAAACCTTTAAAAGGGGTTCCTCGCTATTTTCTCTAAAAGCTGGGCTGCCGTGTAACATTTCCCAGGTCTTGGGTGTGTTGTGGTAACTCTGTTCACGGAGTCATCAGTGTTCTGGTGCTCTGGGTAATGAAGCTGTTAGCGGGCTCTTTGGTGACAGTAATAGCGGCAGTAGCTCCTGGGATGTGATGAGGTGTGGACATGTAGGGCAGCTGTGAGGTGTGGAGAGCGTGCACAGTCACACACACACACACACACACACACACACACACACACACACTTCTTGCACCCTGCTGGGCCAGGCGTAGCCTCAACTTGCCCCTAATGACGAGAGTGGAACAGGGATGGTCGGGATTTTTGCATACGATCACACACACACGACCTCGTGTGCACACCCAACTCTGTCACACATAAATGCAGAGAAAGGAACACACACACACACACACACACACACACACACACACACACACAGAGACGGCGAGCTAATTAGAACAAATTGGGCTGCACGACCTTGTGTTTTGCTCAGCATTAGACAGCGATCGCACCGCAGAAAACGCTGCTCATTACCTTTTAGGAAACTCATTTGTCAACCGAAAATCAGCATGAAAGTTTTAGTGAAACACAGTCGTCGCACGTTGAGCCGTGTGGCTTAAATAGAGACGGAAAAAATATCTAAGCTGACTAAAACTGTCCAAGGAAACTTCTTTGACTTGACTTTACATGTTACTGACTTCCCCCCCTCCTTTTTTTTTTTCCCAAATCAGAAACGACTCCAGGAGTGTGTGGAGCTGCTTGACCGTTTCAAGCAAGGAACTCTGCCTCCAGGAGTGACAGATGCTCAGGTAAAGACACAGAAACCTGAGTTGACAAACTCTTTTAGGAGCAAGTAAGTGAGTTTCATCTGTTGTGGGTAAAGATATTTTTTTCTTTAAGACCCTTTTTGATGAGTGTAGTAAGAGCTCGGCCTCTTTCTCTCCTCCCGTGTTGTTTTTGAAAAAGGACACTGTGGTGCGTTCAGGCTTTGTAGAACCAGGTGTGTGTGAAGCATTTATCAGCCAAATATTTCCTACATAGACATTTAAATGCTACAACTTCTTTTTTTTTTTTACGTATTTAACAGACCTACTGTAGATGTCCAGTTTCCTGCCTCTGAGTTCCAAGATTACAAATATAAAACTGACTAGAAATACTCTCCACTACTGACAAATTAATGTTTTTTTCTAATGGAAGATATGTGTTATTTATCTTTACAGCTATGGCAGGCTCAGAAAATAAAGCAGGTGAGATTTCTTTCACTTCCTCTGACTCTCTCACTCTCTCCGTCCCTAACACATAAAGATAGTGATCGTAAACTGTCTTTATCGCTTTCTGCTTGTTGTCGTATGGTGTCAGTGAATGGGCAAACAAATCTGACACCATTCTTTGCACTTCAGCTCAGCACTTACCTGTTTACACAACAAATACAGCTGAGTGGACAAAAGTATGCGTTAAAAAAAAGCATCAACGTTACATTAAACAGTGAAGCAGACGAGAGATGGAAACTCTCGTGCCAATTAGCGGTGCGTGTGTGAGCTTCGAAAAGATGCCCGACAGTCTCTGAACTGCAGATGCACTCGGTCAAAGCGACAGAAAATAATTTTCGGTAATATGTGACGGGCTTTAAAGTCCTGAAAATATCTGGCAAAAAACAGGAAAACAACTTTGACATTCGAGCGCTCACTAACAGATGCTTAAAGGGACGTTTGCAAGATGGCACTAAATTACAGCTTCAAAAATAACCAAAGAGTTGAATCTTTGCCACTGTAGACTATAAATACTGTATACCTTAGATTCTATATAGCTGGTGCTGCATAAAACTTTTAGTTATTTTAAATACTGAATTAATTATTTATTGAATCTACAACTATTATCTTAGGTTTTCTTAAATGTATCAGCTACTTATTTAACATGTTCAGGTGATATGATGTAATGTCTCTCTTTTCCTTTTCTACTTTTCCACTCAATCTGTTTTGTTCAGACTGTTCTTAACACTAAAAATGCATCTGAGATTATTTGATTACAAGCTCTAAATCCTTCAGTTTAACGTTACAGAAGCAGTCAGCGTGTTCTTCACAAAAAAGACCGACCTCAACACTGGATGCAGATTTCATAGTCTCTGGGAAAGAACTACAGATTGTGTCTTGAGTTTAAATACCTTGGCATCACATGTGAAAAAAAAAAGTTGCAAGGAATGTTAGATTTAATCTGGTTTATTTCAAATTCACAAGGAACTGCATGACTACTAATGCGGCTAAAATGTTCATGAATACAATGATCCTCCCGCGCATCATGTACTGTTGACACGTCAATAAAACCACACTAAAGCCAATAGAATCCGTGTACAAACAAACAATAAAAACCCCCAGACAAGAAGCCACAAGGATACCATCATTGCAATACTTTGAAAAAGCAAAGCTTATTAAACTGGGAAAACACGGTTAAATACAGTAGACTGTGTCTCATTTTCAAGGTATTACACAACATGGCTCCTCCACCACTCCGTCCTTACATCACATTAAAAACAAGCCAAACTACCAGAGCAACAACAACTAGAGGAGACTGTCTTACTCCTGGAAGACAAAGTACTTTTGGCCAATTTTTGCTTTTTCTGTCGGAGCCTCTCGGGATTGGAACAACTTGCAGAAACACGTAAGAAACTGTGCCAACTGCCATTAATTCTCCACAACATTAAGATTCTGGTTCATTAGAAATCCAACTTGTGAACGCTTGAACAGTGAGGTGTTTTCATGTTGTTTGTTGTCTTATTTGCCATTATTATGCTTAGTTTAAGAACTGCTCCTGCTTAGCATAGGTTCTGTACATAATATCCACACTTCACCGGTCCTAACATTGTGTTGTCATGCTATTTGTTGATTTAATGATTGTTGTCATGTTATTTGTTGAATGTGCTGTCATGCTATTTGTAGATTTAATGATTGTTGTCATGCTATTTGTTGATTGTTGTCATGCAATTTGTTGATTGTTGTCATACTATTGTCGATTTTGTGTCTTAAAAGCCATCTTTCTTGTCGCTATGTAGCACACGCTCTGTTTGTGTCTGCATATTTTCGCTGCTTTTGCTGTTGATTCTATTTTCAATGTTTTTATTTGTAACATCTAGGTTTCCAACTACTTGCCTGCTCAGGAACTACAGATGAAAATGAGTCTTTCTGGCTAACTCTGGGATATTTTCAGAAATGTTATTAACATGCAAAAAATAAAATAAAATAAATACAGATATGAATGCACCCAAATCACATTCAGGAAGCATTGTGAGCTGATTGTTAAAACCACATTTAGGGTTGATCTGGGATGTATTGGACCGTAAAACAGTATGTTGTGAACATAAATATGTCTGTGGCTTCAATTAAAGTGCTGCCTAGTCAACAACTTCAGTGAGTCCATACATGAAGTGACTTCTGCTCTACCAACTGCATATGGCTGAGTATAAATGTGTCATTTTTAGCCATAGTAGTGGCAATGTCGGTCTGCCGGTTAGCTGGACATTCATGGTTTCCAGATGATGTATCCCACGACTTTGGTGATCTGATGATTGTACCACATGAGCCACCATGAGGTTTAAATTTGTGGTTTTAAGTGAAATATCTCCCCAGTTTCTGGGTGGATCACCATAAAACGTGTTACAGATATTTATGTCCCTCTCAGGATGAATTGTAATAACTTTGAAGATGCTGTAACTTTTCCTCTTGCGCCATCATCAGGTACCTGATATGTATTGTTTGACGTCAAAATGATTAATCCAGCCAGTGGAGACTATCTTTTAAATAGACTAACACGTAACCTGAATGTACTGTATCTAGATTCAAGACATTAGGTTTCAATGAGGCAAATGGTAGCTGCCAACGACTAAACATGTTAGTTGATCTTTAGTGTTGTAGGTTATTTTACAATACTATGTATATCCTATGAGGAAAACCTCCCATATTCAGACATGATAAAGCCCTCATACATGCTACTTCAAGAGTGGCTCTGTGAGCGCCAGGAAGAACCCTTGCGTTCCTCTCCAAACAGCAGATCTTATCGTCACTGAAGCACTAGGGGAAACAGATTTCCATCTGTCTTATCTTATGACAGAGAGGATACTGCGTTAACCGGATGCTGCTGTCTTAAGTGCGTACGTACAGTATAAAAAGACTTAAAAAACAAGAAAAATAGGTCAAAAAACAGTCATGTAGCTGAGATTTTTTTAAAAAAACGTACGCACCTTTACTTGGCTACGCAAGTGCTCTGTTGTACAAAAAAAGAGGTTAAAATGACTACAGCATGTCAGACTTTCATCAGTTCTTATACAGTAGATTCAGGGTTTCAGGTTATTCAATTATAGAAGACACAGGTGCAACCGATTAGACAATCAGCTCTGTTAATTGGAGAGAGGAAGTACTGTAATAGCACAAATATGTACAGTGGATTTTGAATGTTTTAATAGACTTGAAAGGCCCCTATTGATCTCCCAAATTAATAATGATTGCTAAATCATGTTAAAGCGACATTGTCATAATGCTATAGATCAAAACTGGTCACGGTTGCATATGATTTTGGCTAATGGACTATTGTTACACAAAAATTTTGGAAACAGGAAGTGTACAGAGACAAATGAAACTCATATTGTAAGTTCAGCATTTAAGTGGTTTAAATTGTTTCCTTTTCAAGATGGTGAATGATTTTGTGTTTCCTGTCTGTCTAAGTGGTGCTACAAGGACCAAGAAAAGACCAGACAGAAATGGAAAATGTAATTTTCATGGGCTCTGACGTTTTATGAAAACAACTGACTAACTCAGAGCTTTCAGACGGTTCTTGCTCAGACAGTTGTGAAACCACATCAGTAGGTTGTTCAAATGTTACCACAATAGACACAACTACCAACTAAAGGCACCATTTCCCAAAGAACTGGAGGCTTCTTGAAAAAAATTTCCCAATTTCCCGCTGCATTTCAGGAGCCTTAACAGCATCAACAACAGTTGAGTTAAAGGTGCCATATACTGTACGACACTCAGCCCCACTAGACGTCAGCAAACAACTATTTGCTATGTAAAGATATAGTGGAGTAATGGCGTCCTGAGCAGAGAATGAAGTCACGCTCCCTCGGTGTGCGTTGTTATCCGAGCTTCTCTGTTCATTTTTTTGATAGCCGGCCCGGCTGTGTGTCCATGTTAGTGCATGTGAGTCCCTCTCTGTCCTCCCAGCATCCGTCTTCAACATGGTGGCCAGGTCACAAACTTTCTCCCATTACAGCTAAACAATACACTAAAATATGTTTCTGAAAACATTTGAGGCAATAAATAGGCAATGCAGTAACAGAATCTTGATCTAGTTTGACAGATTGCTCTGAGTTTCGTGAACAGTGTGTTCAGATGCCGCTGTTTTTTTTTTTCTCCAACTTTATTGAGTAAACGACGTGTGCTCTAGTGTGACATCTAGTGGGGCTGAATGTCGTATATAGTACCTTTAAGTAATAGTCTTTTTCTTTTTTTTACTCCTGTGAATATCTGACCTAGTTTTTAGAGGTTTAAATGTACTTAAGGTTATGTTAATCCATTTTCAATAGAACACAAAACCTTCCTTCAAAATTTCACCACAGCTCAGAGAGCAACACTCTCTTCCTAATCCTCTTGAAGTGAATCAGCCCAAATCATTCTGCACTCATTACAGTCTGATTCTAATCATTATGCTCTTATTACAGGCTATCATCCACCCCGACACAGGGGAGAAGATCTTCATGCCCTTTCGGATGTCAGGTACAGTATCTTGGTGTGGAAGCCTTGAGGGGGGTGGGGGGGGGTTCTAGGGGCTTGTTATGTGGTCCAATATGGAGGCGTTGTTCGCCCTGGGAACTGTCACGGCTCAACGGGGCTCTTCAGGTTGTCTCAGGTCTGGAAAAGGTCACACTCAGCTGGGCGCTGATTAAAGGCTCGTTCCCACGGTGACAGAGAAGTTTTTGAGGCCCCCGGAAGAAGCAAACATAAGTATTTTGGTCTAGTCTCAAGGCACCTTTTTCAAATTCACTTTGAAGTGTTGGGAAGAAGGTTAGAGAGAGAGAGAGAGAGAGCGAGGGAGGAAGAGACAGCAGCGATTAACATGTAAGGACCAAAATACTGTATATGACAAATGGGAGTGTAGGCGCAGAATATTAGTGTGCTTTCTAACCTGGACAGAGAAACACACAGGTTAAGACAAACAGAACTGATGTGTTTTTGAGGAACTTGTAGAATTCTGGAAAATCACTGAACAAAGACTTGAAATATCAGAACAATTAGAAGAACTGTTACAAATATTAGATGAACCTAAAAGCAAACATTTATGATCATAAGGTGGTGGTGGTGATGACATCAACTCTCATCTCTTAACAGGTTTTATTCCATTTGGCACACCTGTGGTAAGACTTCTTTACATACATTTAAATAATGCAAAGCTACTCATCATGTTCATTTTAATCAGTCCAAATTCCAACCAAAGCTACAAAGACGTTTCTCAGCATATTGCATAACATAAACTGAGGAATATATATATAAATATCTCAATTAAAAGCCAATATTGGCCATTTTTTCTTTTTTGAAAAACATATTGTACTTTTGATCTTTGTGTAGGTTGTTGGCCTCCTCCTGCCAAATCAAACCTTGATGTCAACCATCTTCTGGCAGGTACGATAAAGTAAACCTCAGACTGATGTAATATTATCAAATGATCAATTTCATGTAATTTATTTTATTTTTAAGGACAACACACATTAATCAACATTTCTGTGGATGTGCCAGTGATAGCCAGACAATTAATTTTTGAACTGCAGTCCTTTGCAACATATTCTAAAACCAATGAAGTGACAAGTTAAGAAATGCAAACATAGGAAAGAAAGATGCTAAAGTGACAACAATGGTAATGAAATTGCGACAGAAAGCACCTTTCATCCACTTGACAATGATGTTCAACACATTCATTATAATACATACTGTATATTGGCATTTTGGCAATTTTCTCTGAATGCAATTTTGAACATAGTCCATCATCGAGCAGTGGTGTTCATGGGAAATGAAGTTTTAATTCAAAAAAATGGTACTGGTGAGAGACTATGACTGCTATTTTATGAATCATGGTCTCATTTCTGTGATTTAAATGTGAAACTAAACCACACTCAAAGCTTACTTACTAACTTTCTGGGAGCTTTCAACTGTTTCATTTGTCAGAAAAGGCTGTGCAATTTAGAATATTTTATTACAGATATGTAATGATTTTCCCAAATTGTTGTTACAGTAATTATATAAAGCATCACCTTTAATCAGGAAAGGCTAACTGTTGAAAATGTTAAATGTGCCACCTGTCATCAAAGACTGAGAAGCTCCTTACAGGTGTACAAACACATTTACTATCAAGTTCCTCTACTTGTCACTCTCTCCTCTCTTTAACAGTGGTTAAACCAGAGTCACAACGCTTGTGTTAACTACAGCAACCGCAACGCCTCCAAGGTACAGAATCTGCAATAAAACGATCCAGACGAATACTGAATGACATGTTTTCATATTATAATCTCACTTCCCCTCCTCCTCTTTCACTTTAGCCGGCTCCAGTTTCCAAATTCGTCCAGGGATACCTCGGAGCGGTGACCAGTGCAGTCTCGATTGCTGTGAGTTTCTCTCTGACTGAACAGGCCTTGTGACTTGAAAGATATGATGTCATCAGCTGGCAGTTGCTGAGACACTTATTGATCCATTATGTCAGCTGATATGTCTTTGAATCTGGGGGCAGACCAATATATCACTCTGGTGCTGGAGTTTTGTCTGCTGCAAACAGAGCTGGAAGCTTCTCCTCACATAAAGTCAGCACAGCTTGCAATCAAATTGACCTATTTTGCAGACTCACTGTTATATATGCCAAAGGTTCCCCTTGTCATCCTGCTAATCCAATAAAAATGTTATTGATCTGGGCTTCAGTTGCAATTTTGGAGGTTTTACTGTTGCTTTCTAGGTGAAACGCAAAAATATTTTTACTTGATTTGACAGGAAAGTTGTCAAATTTAAAGAATTCAAATATAAGCATGAACCTTTTAATGTCGGCCTTTAAATTACTCTCATCAGTTCAACCTTTTTTCTTAACTTCATGTCATCAAAGACTCAAATGTCAAGAGTATAATACAAGTTCGCACACCTGCCTGACACAGCCTTAGTGTGGACACGGGGCTCAAACCGAGCCAATTACTGGTCCCGCTGGGCGCTCATCCGGCTGCTGCCCTCAGGCTCGACAATGACAACAAGCACAGAAAAAAATCGCGGGGTGTCTGGAGGGCGGAACGACAGGCCGGGAGGGGGGCACGAGCTCTCCAATTAAACGACCGCTCTGGTGACGAACCCCTGCCGGGCTGAGGGGAGGCAGCGGGCTGGAGTGGAGTGGTGGCGTGTTATCTGAGAGCACATTTTGACTTCAGCTCTCAAGTGTATTAAAATACAGTAAAGTCACATTATTTAATCGGTTATGCACAGTGCTAAAAATATCTGCCAATCAAACCATTTCTGACATTTGAAGTTTGCTTTCCTGTGCTGAAAGGATGTTTCACAGCATTCTGCAGGACAGAAAACCTATTTATTGACATATATATTCCAAATATTCAGTGTCTGTATCATCGGCTTTTTGAAATAGAGTCAGTGACTGATTTGTTTGTGCTATTTGTGTCTGGTTTTCCCCTCAGGTGGGGCTGAATGTTTTAATCCAGAGAGCCAGCCGCTTCAGCCCAACCACCAGGCTTTTGGTGCAGAGATTCATCCCCTTCCCAGCAGTGGGTATGTTGTTCGAAAAGCTCAGTGAAACACTTCATGGCTCTGTTTTTGAGGTTGTTATCCATGTACAAAGAAATTATATGCTGAAGCTCAAACTGCATTAGCAAGCTAAAGTTAGAATGTTGAAATGTTAAGATATTAATATGCCTGTAGTTAGTAAGTGAACTATTGGATGTTGATGTTTAATATGTATTATTTAGAATGGTTATGTTGGCAAAATACACAGTAACAAGCTCACAGTCTACATAACATTTGACAAAACTGGTGGCAAAAACCATTTTAACTCAAGGTCGTTTAGTTCAGACTGAGGTAAGATTATTTGGTGACACGACTGTTTCTAAGTTCAGGAGTGAATTTTCACGCTCAGTTTAGTGTTTAACTTTAGCGTTAACCTTTTGCTAACAATAAGCCTATTAGTAGAACATGATAATGTTAAGCATGCCATATTAATATTAATCTCAAACTACATGAGGCTCACAGGTGTTTGATCATTAATATTATACATTACCATTACCACGTGGTGCTAGATGAAGAGTCTGGGATTATTAGGTTTTATCCTCTGGAAACCCTCGATGTCTGTCCCAAATATCACAGTTTCATTATATTTCACTCTGTAAGTGATGTGATGTATTGTTTTTAAAACATTAACAGTAGTAGTAGAGTTAAAAATGCTTGTTCTCTCTTCATGATGTGCAAAATGTAAAGAAAATCATTCTAAGACAGCAAGGAAGCTTAATATTAACCCGCAGATACAGTTTATCCTCGTCCTTAGTGCTGGTAAATGTCTCGTCTATGTTTTTATAACCGCTCTGTGATCATTGTAAATCGCTGAACGAGAGCCAAACGCAGCCGAGTCATTCGCCTCACTCCGCTCCTCGCAGTCCGTTTTCCTCTCTGCAGGGTTAGAGATGTGTTATGAGCTCGCTTTGTTAGACATGTGTGTAGCCACAAAGCCGATTTTTTTATGCCACTCTCCCGCAAACACAGTCACACCCAGGGGTATAGACCCGTGTCCCACAATGCCCCGGGCTGCTGGCTCATAATTAAATTGTTTGCCTGCCCCCCCTTCCTTGCCATGGCGGTTCTTCTAATTAAATCAACAGGTTTCTACAGCGCAGCCTTTGCCTGGTAATTGGCTGCTCGTTAGAACTCTGCTGCCGCAAACAAATTGGGTAATTACCCCTAAAGTGGCGTCTATGTCAAGGCCTCATTTACCTGATTTCTGTTTGTTCATTGTTGTTGCTGTTGTTGTTTTGGTAAGCCCATATAAAAGGTAATTAAAATGGCTAATTGAAGCGGGCAAAAGCAAAGTGCTGTTTGAATTTTCACCCGCTTGATTTTGTTTGCTTACTTAAGGCTAGATTTATTTGTAATAACCTAATCAAGCAGCGGCCTGTCATTCAATTAGATTATGAAGACCTTAACTGGAGGGGAAGCCACGCCGCCAGAAATTTGTGGGGATAATTAATTTGTTGTCTTTTGAAAATATTCATCATTATTCGTGATATTTAGGAATTAATTACGCAAAAAGTTCTTGGATGCATTTCCACGATTGTACCACTAGTTATTAGATGACAATTAGAATGTACATAAATGTAATTATTTCAAATAATTACAAATTACGGCCACATATTTTAGTATTTAGCTGTGCAGACATTGAATTCATCTATTTATAATTACTTTGATGCCTTTATTAATTTCATTTTAATCAGGTTTTTGAAAATTTGATCTGTTTGCTGTAGTTTTTGTTATTCCTTGCCAAAATTCTACTATCTGTCTCTCTATTAATTGGTCTGGAGAAAAAAAATCCCTTGTAGGTAAAAAGAGCTATTTACTCAGTCAATTGAATTCCCCTCACAAAGCGACCTGCCAGCCCTGCAGCCCTTAATAAAGATAACTCTGTACGCTGTTGTCTTAAATTAAAAAGGCTTGCGGCGCCACCACTAAACTCTCTAAAATGAGTTTTTCTTATTCCTATTAGAGTCAAGGAGAAAGGTCTATCTATATTAACATGCATTTGTGTTCATTTTGGCTTTCGTGAATAAATCACAGGGTAACAACACTGCTGTTGGTCGACCTATCAGTCACCTTGGTTACGTTGTCTGTTGCTGATGTGAGGGTTACCTGTGTCAGTGGCGTCGCGTTCAGTTTTGTGGATTATAACACAAATGTGGAAATGATGTGCTACGTTTGGGTGGTATCAGTACAGAAGGCTGTTATAGGTGATTTTCACAGTATAAATGCTTTAAATCACTTCACAGCTGCAATGATATGTCGATTAATCGACTAGTTGCTAACTTTTAAATGAATCACCAGCTATTTTTATCATCGATTTATCATTTTGAGAGATTTTTTAAGAAGAAAATTCTCTGACTCCAGCTTCTCAGATGTGAATGTTTTCTGGTTTCTTTAGTCTTCCAAGACAATAAACTGAATATCTTTGGGTTGTGGACTGTTGTTAACAAAACAAGACATTTGAGGACAGTTTTGGGAAACAGTGATCAACATTTTTCACCACTTTCTGACATCTTATGGACCAAACAACAACTTGATTGATTGAGAAAATAATTGACAGATTAATCAATAATGAAAATAATTGTTAGTTGCAGCCCTAAGCCTAAGATGTTTACAAATACAATGATAACATGCTGATGTTTAGCTGATGTAATGTATACTAATTAGCATATTAACATGCTAACACTTGCTAATCAGCACTAAACTCATTTGTTTTATGGGTATTTGGTCATAAACCAAAGTGTTTATGATGGTGCTGGATGAAAAGTTAAGGGATCACCAAAAATATCACAAAAGTCAACCTCTTGTTAGCGCTGGAGGAACAGTCAAGGCATCACCGAAGTCCAGTAGGATTCATCCGCTGGGAACCATGAATGTCTGTTCAAAATATAACTGGAAACCATCCAATAGTTGTTGACATATAACAGACTGACGTACATTGCTATTCACAGAGCCGTGTAGCAAGTGTGGCTAAAAATATTTGATCTCATCATAGCAGGCTTGTTTTCTTGAAGTCACAAAATAATTATTTCATAAACACAAGAGAACATTTTGTCCTGTTATTTCTCAGCATAACAAATAGTTGTTTTGTAAGCTGTCAAACGCATTTTCTCTTGGCTAAAGAATAATTATTTTGTCAGCTCAAAATATTGCCAGAACGTTATGTCTGGAGTTCTGAATAATTACTTCATGATGACTGCAAATACAAAAAAAATGTGATGGTGAGATCATGAAATACTGTAATTACTTTGTGAAAAAATAAAATCTGCGTATCCCACATCCTTACACTACCAGCCACAGTACCCTTGAGCAAGGGACTGAATCCCCTCTCTGCACTGCACGAGCAAGAGGGTGAAAAGACAATTTGCTCATTTGTGAAATAATAAAATATCTCAAATTTTCTCGAGTTGAGACACTTCACTTTCATCTTTATACATATTCTCACCTCTCCACAGCGAGCGCAAACGTCTGCAACGTGGTGCTCATGAGACACTCCGAGCTGTCGGAGGGCATCAGCGTGCTCGACGACAACGGGAACGTGGTGGGAACGTCAAAAGTGGCTGCCAGGCATGTACGTCGCTGAGCTCTGAAAACTTAATATCTGATGTAAATTCATCACGTGCTGTTTAGTTGGTTTATTGTTGTTGATCAGTAAGAATTGTAACGTCTGTAAATGCAACATAGTTTTAACTGTAAATCATTTTTGCATTTTTCTGACAGGCGCTTCTCGAGACGGCGCTGACCAGAGTGGTCCTGCCCATGCCGATCCTGGTGCTGCCTCCCATGATCATGGCTGCACTGGAAAAGTAAGAAATACTCCATCACTTAGTTTTTACAGCCTTTGTTTTTACAGAGCAACAATATTAGAGTTAGACTGATAATTTATTGAGCAATATTAGCTTATCAATGTATACATCAGCTGATAAGTGAAGAGGAAATCCAGAAGAGAAATACCACAAAATATGTTTGAGGTCCTTTAGAAACAGTTTCCCTGTTAGGTAGTTTTTCCACCAGAGAGCACTGACAAGTTAACTCATCGCACATCTTGGTCACAAGTGATCCTTAAAAAAAACCTGACTGTATACTGATATATCGTCCTCAAGAATCCAGTATCGGTCGGGCTATAAACAACAACCAAAATCTGATGGTTACGCTCTTGATGTGCTCTTTGGAGGTGACAGAGCTTCAGTGATGGAAGACAACCCCATTTTAACCTCAATGAAATACCTCTACTGCTATTTCCTGACTGTACAATCTGGATTCAAAGTTGGTTTAAACATTTTTTGGTTTCCTTCATTTGGTGTCACTGCTGTAGAGTTCTTCTGTGTAGACAGATAAATGGAGACACTCAGTAAAGACTGTGGCTGATAAACAACAGCAGATGTACCAGAGAGATAGAGCTACGTTTGTTTCGATCCAAAGGCGACGCAGGATTTCTAGTTTAGCTCCTCAAATATGAACCCATTTACTTTCCTGTGGGTTTTCTGCTGATGGAGTTTCTGTAGGTGGCGCCTTATTTGTTTGTCCATTCAGCTGTTGGTGTCTTTTGTTACTCTTTCTGTCTGTTTCAAATACTGATGTTGCTGCTGTTTGACGCATTGAACGCATCACTTGATGCGCCCCAGAGGATTTTTACAGGACAGAGAGACCAACGATTTCATTAACTCAGTATAATCTGAGTCATTGTTTGTATCAGTCCTAGAAAGTGTCAATGTGATTTAGAGGAATAAAAAATGAATTATTGCTTTTGTGGCAGTAATAAAAAAAAGACTTCTAATTAATAAATGAATAATAAAACTTTCTTTAAAAACTTTATTAAAAAATATGAGTATTAAAGAACTTCAGCTTCCTTCATCATTGGCTTTGCTGTTGTTTAATAAACCCACATAGTCAATGAACCCTTCTCAGCACTGAGATCCAGTGTTGTGTGATATGACTGTAATGATGTCTTAATGATGCAACGTGTTTATATGGACGTCCTGTGATCGATGGCCTGAATGTGCCTGCGGTGTGTCGAGGAATGCAGCCATCTTTGTAAATCCTTGACAGCACTTGTCCCGACCGCTCCGAGCAGGCGGGCTCAGGCAGCGGGGCCGGCTGCCCAGGTGTGTTTGGGATTCCTGGCAGTTGAATGACTGAACGGCGGGCGGGGGGAGGAGATGGAGAAAGAGGTAGAGTGTGTGTGTGTGTGTGTGTGTGTGAGAGAGAGAGAGAGGGAGAGGGAGGTGGGGGAGAAGGGGGGGGGTTGTGAGGTTGTGGCTGCAGGTGAGTAGTCCTCAGCTATCCTCGATGTCAGCTCGCCTTCACTGGCTCTCAATGGAGCGAGAACAAGGGGACAGAGATGGGTGCCTGGTCGGCCCCTCAATGATGGATTACACTGCTGAGAGCAGATTCAAGGCAGTGACAGCAGGTTCTATCCTCCATGTGCTGCGGTGGGAGTAAGAGGTTACAGACCCGTAATTGTACTTCTATTTATTTATTTTGTGTGTGTGTCTTTCGCTACGTCTACGTGCGCTGAGAATCTCAAGAAACAGTCTGTGCGTTTCTGTTAACAGCTTTACAAAAGAGGAGCGGGCAATATGGAAACAATCTCACAGTAGTTTTTTTTTTATTTTATATGGTTGTTACAATATATATCATGATATAGTTTAGTAGATAAAATACAACTGGTCTGTTTTCTGCCAAATCCTGCAAATATAACACCAGAAAAATCACAATTAAGTCCTCAATCAGACCCTGGAAAAACATATATACTTCTGTAAATTCAGAAGAGTGTGAGGTCTTATCTCTTGCTGCAGAAGTATAGGCTGTTGCTCCCAAACTCCACCAATTTAGGATTCTGATCTTTAGAGTTAGAGCTATGGTCATGTGTAGGCTGATAGGCATACCTGTCTGGAAAGCCTAACTAATAGGATTGGATAAATAAAGGGAACAAAGGTTGATGAACCATGAGCTCAGTTTAGGTTGTAATTACTAGGTTAGTTTTTCTCCTTTTGGCTTAATAATGTATCAGGAAGAACCCTGAAACACTCTAAAACACTGGAGTTTTCTTTTGAACAAACAAATACTTTGTGTCTATCAGTTGAGGCCTAACAAATGTGTTGAATGCTTTGTCTTCTTCGTGACAGATTTTTAAAAAATATGTTAAATCCTACATTGTTTACATCCATGTTTGCCAGCTTGCAATTTTCTTCTTCCTCACTTTTGCTGGCACATTGTAACGCTTGTCAGTGGTTTAGTGTGTGTGGCACTGCAAATGCATAACACACAAAAAAAAAAAAACAGTTACACTCTCAACAACATCACCCCGTACTGCTACTAGTAGCCATAAACTCTGTGGGGTACCTTTTAATGTTGCATAAGCAAATAAGCAAAATAAGCTACTGAAAAGAACTCGTCTCTAAAACAACCACAACATTTGAATAACGTTTTTTTCTGCAGCCAACAAAGAAACACTTTCTGACTTTTGCGTGTCATGTTTGAATCACCACCTCCGCCTCCTTCAGGAGCTGCTGGGTTGGTGTCGAAAAGATTTACCTGGTCGACAGTGTGATTGTTCCTATTCACACACATCTGTATATATAATATAGCTGGGTCCACAAGACTAGAACATAGCTGAACTAAAGCTGAAACAAAAGTTTAAAAATCACCATATTCAATAAAGGCTTTATTTCCTCCACTTTGTTTGTTGTCATAGACTAACACTTTGTTCGCCAACAGTAGCAGAATTTGGAAAAATTAGTGTTTTGTGATGCTCATTTGTTGGCATTTTGTTGTTTCTGTGTTCAGCACAACACAAGTCAGCATTGACACTCTATTAATTGTTTTTTTCATGCTAACAGAGGCTCAGTCACAGCATCAGAGGTTCATTTAAAACAGTTAAATCAAAGTGAGACCTCAACCAGAGTGTTGCCACTAGCCAGTTTATTCAGTGCATGTGAAGGCAGCTGCACAGAATTCTGTTATTACTTTTGTATAATATCAATTTTTTTTACCTGATTGTAAGATTTTCAAACTGCCCGAACCTCACCGCTCACATCTCACATACCTCACAACTTTCTCCCATTGACTTTTCTCTTTGTAATGCGGTTCCCTCTAAGATGTGTATCTGCACGTTTTGTGTGTGTGTAGCCTAATTAAACCATGGCAGCCATATGTGTTAATGAGCTCCCTCATTAGGCAGTAGCTCTCCTCGTTAGGGGGAGAGGCGTTGCTGGTGGAGGAGCGGCTCTTTCTCAAGCTCCTGCTGAGTTCGCTGTCCCACACACTGAAGAGGGGATTATCCTACGGAGGGCAGCGAGGAGGGAGGAGAAACATGGGCTGGAGAAAACATATTCCTAGATATATATCTGTAAAACCTCCTTAAAATGTCTTTTCTGATAGAGAGAGATGAGATGTGTTTTTGAAACTGATATATTTATAAGGGATTATACAGACTAAAGAGTCAATACACAAAACAAATGGCCGTGTAAAAATCAGAAGGAATGACAATAAAAGCAAAATTGCTTTCATGATCTCTCTACCTCAGACTGGTAGTGTAGCAACAAGCACACATTGAACTCTAAACTGGGATTTTAAGAACTTAAAGACAACTTTTTTTACTGTAGTATCGTTGTGCATTTCATTGGAGGTTGGCTGTAGAAGAAAAACCAGTATGTATTTATTTTGCAAACTCTAAAAAGAAAACTTGAGCTGTACAGATCCACATTCAAGAAATGTACCATTTCCACTACACCGTGGGGCGACCATATGACTTTTCCTCACTATGGGTTGATCATCTAGGGAAGACATCCTGACTTTGAAGTGTCACTTAATGACATTAATAATTTACTGACTGGAATGTTTGATATTTCCGCAATTTGGCTTAAATGGAGGGCGTACTTTGCTCAGATGCAACATGTTCTGCCAATGACCACACCTGACTCCTGAGATTGTTCTTGGCAGATCGAGCGAATCACCTTGGTTCACTCCTTTTAATGACATCTTAACATGAAGAAAAATAATAGCTATACCCTCTGAAAGCCTTATTTTTTGAGATATTTGTCTGCCTTGATGAATGAACTTTAAAATTACGATCTCCTGAATGCACATCATCATTGATTAGTGAATCAGCCCACCATAAATTGAACTGTGTCTCCTCCTTGTCCCACCAGACTTCCTCTCCTGCAGAGACAGCGCAGGCTTGTCCTGCCCGTCCACAGCCTGGTGTGCCTCGCTGCCTTCGGCCTGGCGCTGCCTCTCGCCATCAGCCTCTTTCCACAGATGTCAGAGGTACTTCATCTCAAAACCTTTCTTCTCCAATCCGCCAGACAACAGTGAATTGTGTTGATGATGAAAGAAAGCTGATCGTAGCGATGCAGCGTTGTAGTTGTGCTGTTTTTCTGTGAGATTATTGTTTTATTTCCTGCTGTTGTGCAGCCATACTGTCTGTCAGTCCTCATACTTGCTAGTGGGCTCTTCTTTGATTCATTATAAACAACTGTTGCTATTTTTTTGTCTTTGATAAAGCTGCCAGACACTAAAAACCAAATGTAAAAGCTTTCATGAGCTGGGTGGAACTATGAGGTACAGATTTAATGAGTTTAATGAGTTTTTGTTATATCAGTTGGATATAAGGGCAGCAAACAAGACAGAATGATATTAAATGTCTTGGATTCCCACTTTGAAACAAATTAATTGTGACACCCACTGTGGTGGTTATAATTACATTTTAATTAACAGTGATGCTCAGAGAAAAATTGTCTTAAAACAATGATTTAAGGTATTAAATACCAGAATACCAAGAGCTACTTCTGTGAATTCCTTGTTGTTGCCTCTTCAGATCCTGAAGATATTGAATATCTGCTTTGCTCTCAGGTCTGCCGTGACTCGGTTTCAGTGACTGATGCTGATGACCGAAGTCTCCTGACCTTCTTTAACGTTACCCACTGAGCTTCACAGAGCCGCCCTCTTAATGAGGCGTTTCCCTCTGAGACTGAACCTGCCCTGTTATGATCTGCCCAGAGCCTCTATTGCCTTCATTCATTGATGCTATCCAGGCTAGCAGGCTGAGATCTAACTTTAGCCTTCTCGCCTCAGTATTTGTCGTTCTACTCATTAAGTGGCCGTGGCATGATTTTGTTTTTCACTCCATCTCTCTCTCTCTTTGTCCTCTCTTTGCCAAATGACTTGCTGACACAAGCCAACCAGTTCTGGCTTTAAAATGTTTAGGATTTAATTACCACTGGAAATAGCTCAGACAGCCATATGGCGAAAAACTTCAGACATATGTGCCGCCAACAGTCTTGTGAAAAGCTGCCTCCCGTTTCATGGAGGGGCCTGTTTTTCTCTCACTACTCCTTTTTGCACTTTTGCAAGGATAGCAGATGAAAAAAAAAAGAACTCCCCAAAAAGCAACATGAATGCCCCGCTCCCCCCAGACCCCCGCCTTCTCAATTTGTCCCACTTCCCCATTTCACACCTTCCAAGATGTCTGATTAGGATTCTGCCTCCAACTCCGACAGCCATCTGTCTCTGGTTCAAATATTAGGAGATGCGAACCTCAAATTAGACTTTAATCTGCCAAATTGGCTCTTTTTGCACATTAGCGGTAAATACAGAACATTTACAGCCTTTAAGAATGATTTAGTTACAAATTAAACGCTTTGAAATCTTTAAGTAGCGGTTCATGTAGATGATTATGTACAGCATACACATACAGTATGTAAGCTTGCTATATCTGTCAGCTTGTGCCAAGTATTCCCATTCGCACTATTGACCTTTTTGTTCTGCTTTGACTCCCATAGATCAGCGTGAGTCAGCTAGAGCCGGAGATCGCCATGGCAACACATTGTAAGATTGTGACATACAATAAAGGGCTTTAAATGATCTCTACTACCCGACACATGAAGATATAACCTGCTGCTCATCATGGTTCAAGCCCTCTGAAGCTGCCAGAGGAAATGGATTATGGTAAATCTGGCTAACACAATGATGTCATGTCGTAATATAAGAAAATATACATCATCTCAGAGGGCATCTCACTGTTATACTGTCACAGCTCTGATCACGTGGTACGTCATAATCACTGCGGGAGAAAATATTTTAGGAAATCAGTAACCAATGTAAAAAAAAATGGTGCTTCTCAATGACTCAGTAACTTTTTGGAGTTTGATTCACTGATATTAAATTGGTTAGAAAGTCTTCAGTCTGTCGCCCAGTTGGCCTCAGAATTGTTTATTGTTGGTGGACAAGGTGAAAACAGGACTTTCAATTATTTCTCTCAATTAATCTCATCAAACTATTTTCTATGACTTTACATTCGACTGCAGTGTTCTCTCTCAATTTGGTCTGTTTGTGTCGAACACATGTCGAATCGAGTCTAATTATCCTAGAGTCTATTCAGGTTGCATCTTACTTTCTCTCTATTTTTTGTAAATAAATTCATGCACTGTGAGTTCAAGCAGGTTTTCCATTGGTCCATTTCGGATTGGGTCCAACATTTGAGACCTGTGAAGATCTGTACTGTGTTTTTAGGTCTAAATGATTGTAGTTGTGGTCTGGACTGCATGCATAAATAATGTGAATGAAATCAGAATCAATGACTGAAATGTATTTTTGTGAATGTTGAGGTCATAAACCGGAAAATGTTGTTTTCCTGTTTATAATTTAAAGGACCAGTGTGTAGGATTTAGTGGCATCTAGTGGTGACGTGGCAGATTGCAACAAACTGAACCTATGGGGGGCCGCGAAACTCACAAAAAATGTGAAAGGCCCTCTCTAGAGCCAGTGTTTGGTTTGTCCACTCTGGGCTACTGTAGAAACATGGCGATTCTTATTTTCAGGTGATTATACACGAGTTAAAACATACTTATGAATATTATATTCCATTTCTGCCAAGTCCATTCCACTAGATGCCACTAAATTCTACACACTGCACCTTTAATTCAGGGCTTTGCAACCCTTTTTTGCTTGTTACATTAATATGAAGCAATGTTTCCTTGTGACCTAATGTCATGTCTACATTGTAAGTTGTGAGCAGTTTGTTTCAACTATGTTATTTCACAAGAAAGAAGCAATGATTAGAGATTTTTTAAAAAACCCCAACACATTTTACATAACTTTCCTTAGAAGAATTACATTTTTCTTATTTCCTACCTGGGCAATTGTCATGTGACCCACTAGATTCATCTCTTTTTGTAAGGGTCTCAACCCCCAGACTGGACCCACCAATTTAACATCATCACTTTATTATCTGTTACATGATTTAAGAGCCTGTTAAACTAATCCTTATACTTCTACTAACAGTAACTTTGCACTTAAGATATGCTGCGTGATTTTGTAATAGTGCCCGAAAATGTGAAAAATTCCATTGACTGTTGTATTGTGACTTTTACTTTTTTACTACTAAGCCAGGTGGTGAAAATTATCATCGTTGAGTAACTTCAAATCCCAATATTTGCTTTGGCCTCCAGTTGGAATCATGTCATGTAGTAAAACAACTGTGGTTGTTCCAAGTTTGGTGCCAAGTGAAAAGATTCATCTTTTACTTTAGTTTCCGCCTGTGTGGAACGTTCATTTACTGTCTATAATCTGTAATTTTTTTCTTAACCAAACAAAAATTAAGTGTATTTGTGAACAAAGAATGTAAACAAATTTATCTTTAAATTCATCTTAACCTGAAGTAAGTTGTATTTCTTCTAAGTGTCCTCTGGTAGCGCTACATTAAAAATCCTGCTCTGTCTTTGTGTTTGTATTTGCACTTGATTTATACAAATTTTCTGTCTACACGTATTATCTTTTGTCATGATCTGTATGATTAGCATGTTTGAACGGTTGCCGAGGGAACGCAGCACGGTAGGCTGCGATGTGGTGTAATTCGACAAGAAGCCACATGCAGGATCAGTGGAGGATGCTGGGTGGAAGTTGTGCCACACAACCCGCCTAAGACAAATAAAAACAAAACCTCATTCATAAAATACATGGCAGATCACATAAAGTACATCAGAAGTGTTTTCCTGTGTCTTAAGCTGATAATTATGAATATCACTTTTACCTCTACCTGAAGGATTTCGCTCTATAATGGTAATAATTAGCTTATACTTAACATATGAATCCATGGTGAGTTCAGCTTTCATTTCAATAAACGCCAGTTGATGTTTTTTGCATTTTTAAAATGATGAATATCTTGAACAAATGTGTAGTTTTAACTGAGTGGTTTCAATATTCTGTACATTTAGGTAGAAGAAATGTAACCTGGTATCTAGAGGACTATAAATCAATAATCAACATATATCTGAAGTTTTGAATTGTACTCAAATATCAGAAACAATCCATAGTGAGCTGAATTATTTAGAAACTGTTTAGACATTCATATTCAAAAGTATTTAAAATGAGAATCTTTCATATCATTAATTAGGTTGGGATTTATAATTCAGTGATCTTACTGCTGCTTGACTGAAACCGATGCAATGTGACAACTGTGACTACACTGCATGATTTATCACTCAACATGCAATTTCATAACCAACAATAAAACACGTGTAATTTTTTTTAGTGCTAGCTGAGAAAACAGAAGCACTCAATCATACCACAAAAAAAACAAGTAACCAGATAATAATGATTAAACCAGTCACTGTGTTTCAAACTCAGCCTTCCAACACCTTCGCAGCAGCAGCAGCAAGGATCAGCCGGCTCCTCTTCCCACCTCGCAGCGCTCTGCTCCTCTGGAGAGACGCTTGTTTTTCACGGCGGATTCCCGTTCTCATCCTGAACTCTCCTCTCTGCTGACTCAGGCGACAGGAGACGCAGTGTTTAGGGAGACAGGCGTGATTTTCCTCTTAATTGTTTTCTTAACAGACAACTGAGAGGTGCAGCTCCGGATAATCGAGCTGACCTTTTACCTGACCTACATGTGACTGGCCTAAACCGCACCTGCTCTTCGAGGAGATGACCGTAGAGGTACTGTACTGGTTAAAATACACCTTTGATGTTGTTTATTTAGATAATGAGGAATGCTGAATCCCCTTTTTACTATGTATTTGCACCTGCAGTGAGTGTAGGATATCCTGAAACTCAAAACAAGCCATGTGGCCCCTTTGCAACTGCAGATGTCTGACATTTTGTGCGCCTGTGCTCTTTGTAAAAAGGTGAGAATACTGCAGCGTATTTTACTTTTCCGCCTCCTCCCCCTTGTTCTTTGCTGTCTCTCCACCTCTTAGCTTACAAAACAAGACATCAGGGTCAGACGTCAGGGCTCATCTCTAAAGCCTCGGGGTCATTAGGCGGAGATTCCTTCCGTTTCTTTTGACAGGTGATTACTGAGGCGGTTGGTGAAAGGACCGCAGCACAATAGTAACTACTTTCTCTCTTTTTTTCCAGAGGTTGCACCCTCTGGATGGGAATTATTTCTACGTCCCCCTTCTGCTGGAATTCTGAGGAAATACCGGCCGATAGGTAACACACCTGACACCTGTGCAACTGTCCTGCAACATTCCTGACACCTTAGTGGTTCCCGATCAGGGGGCCAAAAACCCTCCTGAGAGGTTTTGAAATATTTTGTCATCAAACATGTGTATGCTGTTCAAATTTGTTTTTACATTTTTTTTTTTTTTCCCTGAATTTCACTTTTTTGGTGGGAGGAATTTTATTTTAATGGAAAAAAAGTGTTCATGAGGAAAGGGGGGGCCCCGATGTCTGCAGGTTTTCATTCTAATCAAACACTACAGCAGCATTTTTCACACTGATTTGCACGTGCACCTTCAGCTGGAGAGGTGGAACAAATTGGTGAAATCCGCTCCTGTAATAGCTGATTGAGATGAAAACCTCCAGATTCTCGAGCCCGGTCGACATGATGTACAAAGCACACCTGAAATATACAAAAGCATTTCCCATCAGAGAAATAGTTTTGTTTTTATTTCTAAAACATCTTTTTTGTAATTACATGTTCTGCTTGAAAATTATGTTCTTATATATGTTTTATACTACACACGGAAATCTGCAAACATTCAGCAAATGGAGAAGAACATCAGGCCATGACTTCATCCATCACCCAACGTTGACAAATGTGGCATGGCAGAAGAAGCACATAGCTGCAAACTTGCTTTCATTATGTGGCACAACTCGCCCCTAACACCAGAGGTCTCTGCAGCTTCTCATCTGTCCCACAGTCATGCACAGCTAGTCATGAATCCCCCCTTCTGTGGAGGAGCTTCATTGGGAAACATAACAGAGAACAGAGCGCCGTAATGGCTGTCAAGTCACCAAGTAAAAATAAAAATCATGCAGAGGGTGATAAATTTGGATCTCCTTTGACACATGGTTAATTTCCTGTTTTGTTCTTATGGCCAGCCTGTGCTCCGACTCACTGGGCGGACTGAAAGTGTGCGACAACACATGCTCGTCACTGAGGAGAAATTTAAATTAACATGGTACACAGGTGGCGGAGTGGGTGGGGTGAGCAATGAAGTGTTAATGACCTAAGCAGGTGGTAAAAACAGCTTTAATGAAACAAATAGCCTCTTTCAAAAACAACCTTTTTTTTAAGTGGCCTATGTACAATTAAAAAAAAAAAAAAAAACAAACACTATGATAGAGGTTGACGTTGTTTCTCTTCATCTTTGGTTGTCAGACACCAAAGATCAATAAATGATGGAAGGATCTCTCCTCATCCAGAGACATTCAGGATGGATGTCATTAAATAAGATTTTAGTTTTTTTTTCCAGTGTCACTGAGTATAGCACCTTGATGAAGAGATGTGTGGTGATCACATATTTAGTCCTCGTGTCTTCCTCTAATGTGTCTAATTATACTTAATAATATTACATAATAAATAGCGTTGGTCCTCTTATGCGTCAGAAGGGGACGCAGGGCGTGGGGCAGCATTGTCGGAGGTTGGACCGAGGTTTTAGTCCTCTGAGGTCACGTCAATGTCCTCGGAGCTGGCCTGCTTGGTGGCGATGCGCCATCTGTTGATGTGGTGGTTGCCCTTCTTCTTCTGCTGGCTCTCGGGTCCCTCCTCCTCCAGCTTCTGTCTCTTGTACTTGGTCCGTCTGTTCTGGAACCACACCTTCACCTAAACAGAGGAAGAAATAGGTTTAATAATGACAATTTCACCAGACTGTAGTGTCATTTCAGAGAAGTGAACTCAGCGGTGGAGTTAAAGGTTCAGTCTGTGACCCAAGTGTAAACAACATGCTATTTAGAGCTGGAGTCGGCTAATGGATATTTCTCAAGGTGGACTTGTCGATGTGTTTAGTGGTTAACTTTATTTTTTACCATTGCATAAGAACTCCAAACCAATATAACCACCAGAATTTTTAAGAACCTTAGTCCTCCAATCACTCCCTCAGTCTCTCCCTAATTGACCCCTCCACTGACTTATACTTTTAATTCTAAACTTATTATACTATTTTTTTTTCTCCTTGCATCATATATCACCTCATCATCCCCTTTCACATGATGTACATCCATTTAATGAATTTAAATGCTGTCAAAATCATAATTTAAATCTTAAATATCAAAGAAAGGGCTCTAGTCTTAAAACAACTCTTTACATTCATGACTGAGCATGACATTAATGCATGTCAACGTGCTAAATAGCTTCCTGATTGGCTAGTGCTGCTATTATGACCTTGGAATATGAGCTTGGCTGCCTAACCTTATGTGGCCAAGATGCATTTTTCAAATAGCAACAAGAGCACTCGGCTTCATATTATCACCTTCCGCCTCTCGCACATCTCTCCGGGCTTCGGGCTAATTTTACATTGCAATAACTTGTTTCCACTCTCAAAGAGCAGCGATACAGTAGACTTTTAGACCATGAGAATTAAAGTGATGACTAGTTACTTGCCAAAGAGTTCATTCACCAGTCAAAGAGAAGGTTGTAGCAGTATTTGATCTCTCATTTTGATGACCATTTGAATCCAATTTCACTGCATTTTATAGTGTTTTACTTTGGTATCCATTATTTTTTCTCAGTTTGACCACTCCTTTACCTACTGTACTGTTACTTTGTGCAAGTTAATTAATATTCAGTTCACTGCTGTTATAATTTGCATAGTGCAATTGGTGTTTAATTGCAAGCTTTTACTTTTGACTGGTACAAAACTTTGACCTGCAAGCAGCATTTATCCATATAAAGCTGACTCAGGAAATATCTCTTTATATTGCCTATTAGGCCTAATTGACACCCAGATAGTGTTGACTCATTAAACTTCAGCATCAATAATATTTACACTCCTTTATCCTATAGCTTGCATGAATTAAACGCCTTTAAGAGAGGCTTTGACTGATTGAACTGCATCCATGTCTGGTGTGCTTGGAGGGAGGGGACTTTTCAAATTAATTAATATTTATATCTTAAAAGGTGTCTATAAATAGCATTTGATTTGCACTGACAGCATGAATTAGCAGTAATTTTCAGTATGCATAATAACTTCACACTGTTAATTTATTATTTTCTTTGTCAGTAACTTTACAATACACCCTCACATAATATGTTTAGATGATTTATAAAGATGTTTGTAGGCTAAATATCAATTAAACTGTAAATCGAATAACTGTAGTCTTTGTAACAACTAAATAAACAATTTAAAATGTCCAACAGATGTCAACAGTGTTAAAAGTAAAAATAAAAATGACCTTTAGTTAAGCTTGCTATCATTAATGTTGCTTGTTTAAATTAAATGAACAACATGGTGGTCATATTATTATTGACATTACAGGAGTCAGGGGTTATCTGGCCTATGCCACCTTTGATGGTAAACGTTTGATGTAAAACCACTTTGTTTGAATATATTTAACTTTGGCCACAACTTTGGCTAAATATGCAAAAATAATAATAATAATAGTAAAAGATTAATTTCCCCCAACATACAGTATATTAATTGTCTCCATGATTAGAAATGATTAGAAAGATTAGGCTAATTTCCTCAACGTTGAAATATTCGCGCCGTTTTGGTTTTAACGTACAAATAAATAATACATTTTTTTGTTTGTTTGAGTTATCGCGATATTTGACCGTAACGAGAACACCAACGGTTCAATTTAAGGGTGTAAAGGAAAGTAAGGTTGTCAGTATCCTTTGGTGCTTTAAAGGTCAGCCGTTATTTTTTGTTTTTGTTTTTGAAACAATTAGCAAACAACCAATAAAACAAACATGCTAGCATAAAGTTAGCTTAACCTACCTGTGTTTCAGATAAACTCAAGCTGTTCGCCAGCTGCTTCCTCTCGGCACCGACGACATAGTGGTTCTTCTCGAAGGCTCTTTCCAGCCGGAGCAGCTGGGACGGAGAGAAGGCGGTCCGGATGCGTTTGGGCTTCCTGGCAAAAGGACCGTGGAGGAGCAGGCTGTCCTGGGACACATCATTACCTGTTGAAAGACAAAAGAAGAAGTGGCCGTCAGTTTGGACTGAAAGGTAATGTTATTTTAACACCTAATCTGGAGTGGACGGTACGGTGCTGATTGGCTGTCAGTGTGTTGAACCTGTGTTATTGTTATTATTATTATTATTATAGGCGACTCAATCAGAAACAATATTAAAAGTATAAATTCGGCTAATGTTACTCTAATGCGAAGTGTAATACTGTGCGTAAAGACCAAAGGATGTTTTCTGTGGTGGTGTCAAGCAAATGTCAAGCAAAATTTTAAAAAATCATTTGCTACTATTATTATCATTATTATTAATCAACAACAATAATCTAATAGCTTTACTTTGCCCTGAAATTTAGTCTTAATTTAGCTGGTAAGTGGCATTAGAAACAATTCTCAATTCCTGAACTGACCCCCTGTCAGCGGTTTTAACAAAGCAGAGTGTAATTAAAAGTTACTGTTCTACTGCTTTTCCTCTTTTCCACCACTGTGAATTCATGCATTTTAACCCACCGTTCATATTCTGACCCTTCACAGGATCCTCTCATAATTAGTCTCTATCACAAATGTATTTTTCATTCATAAATACCTCATCAGGCGATAATAAAATGGTGATTAATCCATAATGACGTTTTTAGAGCGTTTTACATTATTTGTTTATGGAGAGAAAAAACTATTTACTATCACACTACCGTACGGCCGTATTTAACATAAAACAGGAGAACACGACAGCCATCATGATTTCATTGAATTTTATTGGATGTGAAATTTCTCAATGGTGATTTTAGAATTTTAATAAATACAGGTCAGATTTAACCAGATTTAAGCCTACTCTATGTATGTTATAAAACTGTGAACTAGCTGCACAAAAATAAAGCTGAAATATTTAAATTTTTGTGTATTCTGGGTCATTTCAGTACGTCATCAAAAGTCCTGCTAAAAGAAGGGTGTTTGGTAGTTTTTACTGCTCTTCTTTAATGCACGTAAAGCTAAATAGAAAAACCTTCTAACAGTAAAACATTGTAAGTTTCATAACATTTTGTAACTATAGTTAAGAGTGACAAAACAAAAATATTCTTTTGATAACGTCTATTATGTATGTGTGTAAATAGGCCGGTTACTTTTTAACCTCTTGAAAGAAATTCATCCATATTCATTTATGACCTCCGTGCGTAAAACGGATTTCCAGCGGTTGAAGAAATGCACAACAGATAACAACAAGCCCATCATAAATTGTCTATATTTATACAGTAATATAAATAGTTGAAAGTACTGGAGAATACGGCGAATAAATAAAGATAAAGCGATCGACTGTCTGTTGTTTGAGCGACTTCTAAATATCCAACAGTGAACATGTTTAATTAACTGACAACTTATTTGTTTTCACCCAGATCTCTTTCATAAGATTTTGTCAGGAAGGTGTCAGAGGTGAAGCTGAGAATATGTTTGGAGATGAGAAGTTTATTGTATGATAAAATATTCCTGAGGACTTCTGTGATTTTTGAATATTACAAACGTCTTTCTCATTTGGAGACTTCTTATTTTTATATTTATTTTTGTCCTTTCTCGTGAGAAAGTCTACAACAAAATCCACCACAGGTCATTGTAGGATATTAATTAATTATCTTATATTGTAATAAGGATACATTTGTGAAAATAAACAATAATTTTGCAGTTTTATGAGTTATCATCGTTCTGCTATTATTGTAATATAAACAAATAAAAAACATGTTCTTTCTAGACCTTTAGTAATACAATAAATGTCAATAATAAATATGAGTGAAACTACAATTTGTCTCAAGCAGTAATCATGCTATAATAGACACTAGAGTTGCATTTATAGGCCAGTAGTTCCTGCACAAGAGCGCTGACATTTTGCCATTTTAGCTTTCTTCTTTTTCCTGTCTAAATAAACCACTGCAGGCTCTGTTCAAATCCTTTCCTGCTAATACCTGTGTTGGATTTTCCTTCCCATTATACTGAAATTATTATCATGGATTTGATCTGTTTTGCATCTATAGCCTGGCTGCTGTTGTGCAGGATTTTTTTTTTTCTGAATGAAATGAAAAAACTGTAGCCTAACCTAGGGCGAGTTTCCTTGTATGAGGGGGAAAAAACAGTTCTTATCTTCTCCTGGCTGTAGCTTTGAGAGAGTAGCTGCAGGGCGAACGAGAGTGGAAATATGAGAGCAGCCTGCTGCAAACTGTCGGTGGCCTTGTTGTTTAAGCTATCTTTGGCTGTAATTTATTGTTCAGTTGAAAATATATTATCAGTGTAAACAGTCGTATCTTGTTCAAAATGTCATGAACGAGAACTGTCGTCATTAAAATGAGGAGAGACTGAAGCACGCTTTTAATTATCTAGAATCACACACACGCGCCTTGTGTGTTTATGCAGTAAACCAGTGAATCTAAATCCAGTTTACTCATCATTTTACATGCAAAAAATGTTTAATTTTAAGGCAGATTATTCATGTATGAATAAGAGCAGACATCCAAATGTTCTAAGGTGTATATTAGAAGATCTAAAGTGAAATAAAAGTCAGTTTTATTATATATTGATGCACTATAATTACTGCCTCTTCACTCACCTTGAAATCTGTGTCCGAAAAACCTGTTCCTGAGGACCCACGGGTAGAAGTTCAGCGGGTCTCGGTGTTGTGTCCCGAAGAAGTGCGGATGTTGAAGGTGGGAACCTCCCAGCTGGTGAGGAGCCACGGTGAGGGAGGGGTGGTTAACCGTCTCTGGGAACACTAGATCCGGGCTCTGGTAGAGGGATCTGGCCGGCGGAGCCTGGTAACTGTTCATTAAGGCGTCTGTCGTCGGGTTGGAGTAACTTAAAGCCGTCGGACGGATGGGATCCTCAGCGGTTAGAGGGTTCTCTTTGGCGACCAGAGACTCTATCGTGAAGCAACGCTTCCCTGCAGACGAAAACATCATCTCTTGATAGAAACAGAAACCAATACGAAAAGAAAGTGATCAGTCTTTTTTTTTTTCCTTCCTTCCTCTTGCTGGAGAAGATCACCTCCCTCTCAGAGATGCATGATGATCAAATATGGAGGGGTGTGGGGGTTTGCCTACACAAGCTCGCTGCTCTGGAGATGCTGCTACAAAAGTCAACAGAGCTGCAAATTGCTCTGATCCATGGAGTCTGTGCGCACTCGGTGGGTTTCTGTGCGCCAAGTAAAGTGCCTCCAACCTTCCATGTGGCTTGACGTTGCGCATGGAGAGAGCTGATTGGATCAGAGCACCTGCCAATAAGTCTTCTCAAGTACCTGCTTCATAGATCACACACGACCGGGCAGCTTAGTTACAGAAGCACGCTGAGAAACCATGTGTGCTCCAATTAAAGGGTCATTGTGTGTCGTATTCAGCCTTAATATCTCGTTTTTTTTTCTAAAGAGAAAACAAGCTGCCGGTGGGGGTGAGAAACTTGTTTCAGTGCAGCCGTCTCAGGAATTCTCTACAAGAGTCAATATCTGCCACTAACTGCACTGATTCATGAAAATGTGTGTCTCAAAGAAAGCATTGGATTTTTTACGCAATTGGCTGACTGATTGGCTGTTTTTCCAGATGTTATAAAAACCTTTATACCATTTCTTTCACCCGTATCATATAGCGTTATCACAGCAATGAATGGCCTTTAACTAGCTGAAATACTATGCGTCAAAAATATTAGATACAATGAAGGTTGATTTGCGGAAAGGTCACTTCCTTTTTGTGTCCGCTCGGTTCTTTCTTATCAGTTATAATTTGCGAGTTAAGGTTAGAAAACATCATGTAATCCATTCATATTTTACCAACAATAATCATTTGATCTCTTAAATCCGCATAAAACAATTTAAGCACAGTTTTGTCTTTTCTTTATTGTGCAGATATTTATGTTTGTTGCACTTTGATATTGTGCATCACATGTTCGACTTTACTTCTTTTTAACAAAAGGAAAAAATAACGAAACATTTGACCTGTATGCCAAAAAAATGCTGATAAGGAGTATGCAATAAAATAATAATAACAATGCATTTATTTTACCCTTGAAAATAATTCAAATTGTCACTCACTTAAATGACGATAATACATTTGCAGCTGGTGACAATAAAAAACAAACAAAAAAATCCTTCTTTTGAAATGTGTCCAAAGTTAGCGGGATGCTGGTTGCCTGCAGAGTCCATCCCAAGATATCATCTAGTTATTTAAGATTTTATTGTGTCACAACATTTAGTTTCGACCGTAACAAGTGGAAGATAAAGAGGTAATGGAGGGAGTTTTCTCTGAGTTTAAGCACACATGGACCTCTTGTAAAATCAGCTAAATAAATCCCATCACTCCACTGGTTTTCAAGAATTCGACTCATGCCCGCTTTTCTAAAAATGACCCCTGAGTTTCTCCTTTATGAGAACACTTTCCCAGCATGTAGTCCTGCAGGAGAAAGCAGCAGTTAAGAGGCAGCTTGTAATTGTCATTGGTGCTCCACGGCCTCCTTTCCCCCCTTATCCCTCGGCGCTGCGCTTCCAGCTTGGTGCACTAACAAAGTTAATAATTAGACTCTTAATGCGCTCGTTTGCGGAAAGGTTGCATTAGAAAATCATTACCGATGGAAATTATGAGGTAAAACAAGTTGTTGATTAGGCGTTTAGAGCTAAAGGCTTCTAAAGACAGCAGTCAGTGGGTTCTGGAAATGGGTCGATGTCCAAAAAAACTGCCCATTTCTTTCTCCCCTGATGTAATTATTCATTCCAACGCAGTCATCACTTGTAAGGATTGTTTGGACAGATAAATATCTACATTTATTTTTCTGGGTGTTTCTGATCTCTGAACTCTTAAGTGCGGTTTCCCTGGAAATGTTTTCCTTTGTTGTACAATATGACTCATAGCAGCCACGGTTGATAGCAGGCCTATAAATCATTTGTAATCCATTCAAAATGCTTGTTTATGTGTCCATCACGATTGCCAAAAAAAAAAAAAAAAGCCAAAAAATAACTGTTGCGTGTAAACAGGTTCTGTTGGAGTTATTTGCTTCAGAATGCTTTTTTATTTATTTGTACAGTGTATGAATATGTTTTGTGATAAAACGCCACCTTCTATTTTTTTGCAGTGACGGATAATAAGATTACAGAAGATTGTGGGGGGGGGGGGGGGGGGGGGGGGGGGGGGGGGGGGGAATTAAAGATCGACCAAAATCTCCAGGATTTTATATTTAAACCGTCTTTAACTCAGAGTGCAGCAGCAGCAGGAACTTGAGGGCTGACCGAGCCGGTTGAAAATGCAGCAGAGTTTAATGATGAAACCCTGTGGGCCTTTACGCACTGACCCTGATCGCTGCTGGTTAATAGGTGGCCAAATCGCTGCGCATTAACAAAAACAAAGCAGAGCAGTCTACCGTTGTTCCGTAGCTGTGTTGATTTTCCCCCCGAGGCTCCAGGGGGGAGAGTCACTGAGAGTGATCTTCAGCCAAGAACACGAGAAGCTCTTCTTCTTTACTAGATTGAACTTCTTCTATTTTTGATACAGTTAAATATCCTTGAAATATTCATGTGGACTGGATGTCCTCGCTGTTTTATCAATGAGTTTATCATTTACTTTCCTTGAACATTCCTGGGGAAGAAATATAATATGTTGTAATTAGAATTGTATGTTGTATGTGTTACACACTGGATGTTATAATGTCCTCAGATTATATATTAATTGTAGAGTCACTGCAGGGAGAACGCAGGTTACACATTGTACAATTAAGTAAACTAAAAGAGAGAAAATATGGCGAAGAATAGGTGACATCCACATTTCTTCTTTATTTTCACTAAAACATAAGTGTCACTGTTTTATGGTAAAGTAATTAATAAACGTGTTAATTAAGTCGTTTTGAAATCTGAGCTTCCCCAAAACTGCTGCATGTTTTTTTTTTCTTTCATAAACACACCGTCTCATCTTTGTGTGAGAAAGCCAGACATTTATGGGAAAGAAAGGGTCTTTAAACCGTCTGATTTTACACAACAATTACGAATAATTTGAATAGTTTAACGAGGAAATAACGCTGAGAACATCGGCACAGACACAGATCACACATTTCAGGTATCTGTATTTTCCCCTCAAATGATGTTACAATCGATCCCTGGAGATGTGTGACATGTAAAACTGTTCAATTTAGCATCTTCGCACATTGTAGAAAAGACGTGTGGTTGTAATTTATAAGACTTCAATTTACTTAATTTTACCAGGATAATTAGCTCAGTACTTCATTACAGGGATTATGGATCCATATCTTAAAACAAATATAAAAAGACAACTAAAACACACTAAACAGTCACAGTCTGTTGATCAAATGAGCAAAGGTTTGATTTTTCTGCTGATTTATGTCTTCTAATATTTTAGTAAAATGTTAAAGAGTCTTACAAATTACACTGAGCTTCCTTATCAATTATTGTCAATAGGAGATAACCAAATTACAGATATGATATATGTTTCTGTAATGTAACCTAATGTAACTCTTCCACCACACAACTGTTCAAAAATATTTACACATTTAAATACATTTCATAAGTGTATTCACAGATATTCTGCAATTTGTAAACTTCAAATATCTACAATGTTTTGGGGGATAAAAAGAAAGAAACGGCTACAAACAAGAGAAGAAGGCAGATGGTTGAGTTTAATAGAGGTGCTGCCCTCTGCTGGTGCTGTCTGATCAAAGTGATTGATGATCGAGAGTTTAATGACTTTTGCAGATGTTCTTACTGATGAAAACTATAACAGTGACAGTACTACAAGTAAAAGTTGTGAATTCAAAATTTTACATAGAAGTACAAAAGGATCAGCTTCTAAATAAAGTAACAAAAGCAAAAGTACTCATTCAGAATAATGTACCGGTATAATATTATTGGGTTATAATTTCTGGTGTATTACATCACTTTGATGTTGCAGCTGGTAAAGATGGGGTTAATTTTAATAACTACTGGGAAGCTTGCAAACTTCCTCCTTGGATCAATCAAGTCTTAGCTTATAATAATACACCATAATTTATTTGTTGATTGTATTTTAATTAACATGAATCTGCAAAGTAACTATTTAATAAATGTTGTAGAGTAAAAAGTACAATATTTTCCTCTGAAAAAATGGAAATACTCAAATAAACACAATTACCTACAAATTGTACTTTTGTCTAGTGACTGTGAGTTTATAGTGACTTTACATGACTTAATTTAATCTGCTACAGTAGTGGGACTGGATGTTTCTGTGATCCTTACATCACTCCTTATGTATTACTGTATTACCTATAAATGACTGGCTATTAATAATGATGTTTACAGTTATGTCTTACACCGTCTCTTTATTTTATGATATAGTTTAGACACGACAATCTTTCTACATAACACAGAAATGTTCCTAATTACTCTAAAAAGTGGCTAAAAGTATTAAGACAAGACGCCTTGATTAACATGATTTCTAATATCAAAGGTTTGCAACTTCTGTTCAGACAGTAGGAAGAAAATCATGTCCTGCTAGTTCACCAGCAGTTAATCCACACAGTTCATTGTGTTTTTAGATCAATGCTGCCATCTGGTGGTTATACTGAGGCAGAGCATGGTTAGGTCAGTGGGAGCCTTTGACCTCACTGGTTCCAGTTTGGTGCCCCAGCTGTGTCTGAGTGAAAAGAGGGATAGTTGTTATAACCCTGATAAGACAAAAACTAGGTTAAACTAAGTTTGTACAATACAAATGAATGGAAGTCATGTTATTTTTCTTAAAATGACAGGGCCCGTACTTACCCCAACTTTAAAAACTAAACCAAAACAGCCAAAATGTCACTCCTTATTGGATATGATATCACAATTTGTAGTTTTCATATGTACAATGAGCCAATGGTCATCAGAATATGTTTATAATGTTCATGTTTTCCTGCAGACATATCAATCTCAGTGCCAAACTATGTAAAAGATGAAATCTCCAACCGAGACCTTGTTGTCAACCTCATCATCATCATCATCATCATTTTTTTTTTTTTTTAGAAAAAGGCTCTAATTGAACTAAAAAACATATTAAGCTCTCTAGGAGAAATTATATTCCACTAACAGCTGTTGAAGAAGGGAGACTAGATCATCCAAATTCACTTTAATTTATAAAGCATTTTCTCCTGCTTTGCTCAGTTAACACAAACTTCTTAGCCATGAAATAATTCTACAGCAGTATTTATTTTAATACAAGACTTAATCGTTTGATTTTGAATGTTATTATTGATGTTAGACTAGTTTTTACAAGCTGTCTGATAACCTTTGACAAGGATCAATAGGACATTACTCTTCACACTTACTCATTATGGATTTATTGGCCCGTAGATATAATTGTTTTCCTGCCTGCTCTGCCTCCATAATGCTGATTAAAGCCATCAGATGAAAATCACACTCTCAGTCTGCAAGAGACCCGCTGACTCTGCACTTCTCTCTCGCGCCTCCTGCGTTCATTAATAAACTAATTGGCCATTTTGTTTCGCATTAGCGTTGTGTGTTCAGCTAATCTGTCCCACTTAAATACTTGGAAAATTTCACCCCATTATAACGAGATGGGAAAAGTAGCACATCGCTGCGTTTGTGCCACCTGCGTGAGAAGTGGGGTCGTTTAGCCACCTGTACGGCTGCAGCTCCTCCACCGGCTGCAGCTCCTCAGCATAAACAAACATCCACATTTGAACAGGGCCTACTTATCGGCTGTTTTTATGACCAAAAGTAGTGTTTTTAACCATTTTATGGCGCTAAACCCTCATTTAAAACTAGAATTTGAAGTGTATACCACTATGGCAGCCAAATGATATCCATAATATCCCATATGAGCGATATAAGAACACTTTAGTGATACTATAAGAGATAAAATGTCGTTAAAATAGCATAAAACAAAAACTACCCATATTAAGGGATTCATTATTTAGGGATAAAATAGGATAAAGGTGGTAAAAACTCATTTCAGACGGAGTGTTTTGCCTTAAAGACGCGTCGTGGATGAATTACGCGTCATTTTGGGAACCGGTTAATTCCCGGTGAGTCAGCTGCACCTCCAGCCCTCCCAACATGCTATATGTTCGGACTTTAACTCGCTTCACGGTGTCCTCTCTCGGTGAGAACCTTGTGAACAGGAACTGCAGTTTCCTACGTTTTTTTTTCAAAAGAACGAGTCTGTTCTCCAGCAACACCAGGATGACCACTTCACTTCAGGAGAGCTCTTCCAGTCAGAGCCCGTGTCAGAAGTCATTGTGCATCTCAAATGCGGCTCTTTCACGGCGACACAAAGGGCAGCTCCTACTTCAAACGCTTGTAATGAAAGCTAATGACTATTAGATGGAGTAGAGGGGCTTTGGCCTCTGCAAATAAAATGCAAAGGAGGAGGATTTTTTTTTTTTTTTTTTTACAATCGCCTGCCCTAAAACGCGCGTTGGTCAAATGAAGTGCACTCTCCTATTGGAGCGCAGGAGGTTATTGCTCTCCATGAGAACTTTCACACCTTCTCAGAGCTGCATTACAATCTGACGGTGAAGACCAAGGACTCATCTGAGTCATATGACCAGCAGCGTTTCAATTTAGGTGGAAGAAACAGAGACTTGGAGAAGTTTTAAGTGTGTTTGTTGGTATTTAAAGACACAACTGAGTCATACAGACATTTAAGATCATCATTTATTTGCTTGGAGTGCTGATAAAGAGATAAACATTCAGAAGTATGTCCTTCATTTTGTCATTTTACAATAAAGTACACATTAGAGCTGAAACAAATTTAAACAATTAGTCAATCAACAGAAATTGAATCTATTATCAATATTCTATTTATCATTTCTGTCATTTTTCAAGCATTAGTGCCAAACATTCTCAATGGCTCCAACTTCTCTTTTGCTTTCCTTCATCATATATGATAGTAAACTGAACATCTTTTGGTTTTGTTCAGACAAAACAAGCAGTTTCAATATGGTGCCTTAAATTTTGGGGAAATTATGACAAGCATTTTTAACCCTTTTCTAACATTTTATAGGAAATCAGCAGATTAATCAATAATCAAATTAATTGTTAGTTGCAGCTCTACATTAGTGCAACTAATATTTAAGAATGTATTGATTTGCTTCTCCTTTATCCCGGGTGTTAATGCCTGTGAGCTGCATGCTTTGTGATTCTGATCAATTGCTAAAAAGCTGAATATCTATATTTATATTGTTTATAGTCTGTTGTCTTTTGCATTTACTCTGAGAATGAGGTCTTGTGTCCTGGTAGCATTTATCTGTGTGACTACATATTAATATTCTTTTAGTGTAACTACACATTCTTGCCGTAAAGGGTAGGTTCACAGTTTTTCAAGTCTGTCTTAAAACAACAGTCAGGTGTCCAAATGAACACTGACACAGGTTTTGCTTACTGTAATCATTCCTCCTGTTTATACCGACCATTAGAAGATCCTCTCCAAATGTGCTTACAATTAGTAAGTGATGGGGGACAAAATCCACAGTCTTAAAAGTTTATCTTAAGCTTATACGAGGCTTCAACAGTCTGAGTTTGTCAAATCAAGTGGATATATTCCACAGATGCAGTCTTTTTAGTAAAAAAATTCCGTCTTTGTGTCTCGATGGACAGTATTTTCCTGTTCAGCTGCAGTGGAAGTAACAAAAAGACAGACTTTGGCACTAAAAACACTGTAAGTTTGAAAGATGTTGACATGATTTGACTTATTTGGACGACTGAAGCCTCATGTAAGCTTCAAGTAAACATTTTTTCACGGAAGGAGGACTGTGGATTTTGGCTCCCATCACTTACATTTTAAGTTATGAAGGGGTCATCTAATGGTCAGTATGATCAGGAGGAATGATTAAGGCAAGAAAAACATGTTTCAGTGTTCATTTGGGCTTCTGACTGGATAGTCATTTCAGATTTTTTGAGTGTGTCTAGACCTGAATTACAGCACAATTTAGAGACAATATGAGTCAAGATAACAGAAAATAGAGTACAATCCAGCATAGACATAATATAATACACCTAATGTCTCTGCTACCACAACACATTATTGTGTTTTAGTTGTGTAAAGGGCTGAAATGCAACTTATACAAGTTAATAAGAGCAACAAGTCAAGAGGCAAATGAAGATGTAACAGTTTCCTTTCATAAGGAGCTTCACTTCAGACCCTGAGGAGAGCTTTAAGAAACCCAGCCAGCGTTGGCCTGTTTCCAGCCGTTAAGGTGCCCTTTGCTAATTGAGACGATGAGCCCGGTGACCCCCGCCCCTCCCCTCTCCAGGACTCTCCAGGTTTTCCCAGGCCTCTGGCTGCTTCTTTCTGTCCCTCAATGGGATTACGTCGGGCTGTGGAGAGAGGAGAGGAGGGGGGAGATCTGATTCCCGGCTGATCACATCAGAAACGGCTCTCTGGGGTTTTTACACAAATTCTGCTCCTTCAGCAGCACTGAGCAGAGGCACCGGGGGGAGAGCAGACGGGGGGTGTCGGACAAGAGAAAGAGATCAACTCTGTTACTGTTTATTAAACTTCTCTCTTTGATACTGTTATCTACTGTCTTCTGACCACTGCTTTGGAGTTTCTTTACACTTTTATGAGTTCATTTCAGCAGCAGTGAGAGAAGAGAAATCATTTCTATCTACACCAACACAGAAGCAGCCATTAGTAAAGAGTTTTAAAGTGAAAGTTTACTTTCTAAATCTTATATGATATGACTAAAATCACCTCTTCCTTTACATCTAACTGATCAGCTCTCTGCTCAGTTTCTCATCTGTTTTTAGTCAATTTATAAGAGTTTTTGCAGAGTGGATTTAATGTGCTGAGTTATGAATAAATACAGTTGTAGAAATAGGAGAAAAAAAGAGCAGATTGAGCCTTTTTGCTGTGGTTTAGTTGTCCAATAAGTAAGTTTGCTTAGTTTGCCATTTCAACTTGTGACTTTTAAACACAGTTTGTTGTTGTTTGGGTTGACAAATGATCACATTTAAAATGTCAGTGTGGATGGTTGAGACAGATTGTCAATATTATACATAACATCTGTTTACCTTTTTGATTACTCTCAATAAATCTCCTGTAGCACTGATTGCCATGAGAGAGAAATATATGTATACATATTTATAGATCTTTATATGGGTGACAAAGCAAAAGTAAAACCAGCAGTGTGTTAGTAAGGTGCACCATCAGCCTCCAGAACAGCTTCAATGATCCTTAACATAGACTCTCCAACTCAACACCATCCTTGCAAAAGATATATAGATATATAGATATATATAGAGAGCGCTGTCTGGGTTGAGATCTGGTGGCTGTGAAGGCCACAGCATATGATTTACAACATTTTCATTCTCATTAAATCATTTGGTGACCCCTTGGTCCTCGTATGGAAGCTTTAGTATTATGTTTCTGCACTCGTTTATTAATGTTTTCCTTTAATTTCTCACCTGTCTGTATAAAAGTTATTTGTTGATAGTGTCCATTTTCTCCCTCATACGAGCACTGATTATGATCATTTACATCTTCATTCATCATCAAGTCTTCTGTTACATCGTATTATGAGTAAATTAGTTGATGTTGTCTGAAAAGGGGAAACAATTCAACAAAGCGCATGTACTCAAGTGCTGCTTTTGAGCCACTTGTACTCTGAGTATTTCCATTTTCTCCCACTTAATATTTCTACTCCAGTCTACACCAGTAAGAAGTACACAACATTAATTTGGCAGCTGATACTTTGCTGAAAAATATTTTACATACAAAACATGCAATCATCTTATAAAATATGATGCATCATTGTGGATAAAACAAACATAAAACCAACAGTAGCAACATCACAGGACCAATTTTTCTGCATGATTAGTACTACTGCAGTATATGTAAATATAAATATATATATAAATATATATATAAATATATAAATACTGCAATATATTTTTGTACTTCTACTTAAGTAAGACTTTGAATGCAGGACTTTTACTTGTAATGGCGTATCTTTATATTGTTGTATTGCTACTTTAACTCAAGTAAAGGAGGTGAATATAAAAAGATTTTAGGATTAAAGAGATGGAAACCTCCGCTCTGTGTTCCCATCAGCCCTTCTTTGTTTAACGTGATGGAGTTAACCACAGGACAGGAGTTTCAGGTTGACCACCCCAATTAGCTGCTCTGATGGACTAATTTGCTACATCCCAATCCTTTATAAATGCTGTCGTCTCTCCTGTTTTATCCCTCATGTCTGCCAGGCAGACTTCGGCAGACAGCATGGGTCCCTTTCCGCCTGGAAGGAAAGACGTGGAGTTTCAATAGAGCAGAGACAGGACACCTGCCGTCGGAGGGTGGGCGTGTGGGAGTCCTGTCCATTGAGAAGCAGTGAGAACAGGCGTATTGACCATTTAAACAGATTAAACAGTGAGACCCAGCTCTCTAGCCCTGAGACAGACTGACCCCTACCACCCTGGGTTACAGATATCCCAGCTAATCCCCGAGCTGGTTATTTATTTGCTTAGCTTAATCAGAGGGGAACCAGAGTCTGTCCCAGACTTCAAGCATAAACTGATCAAACTCTGGAGGAAATGTCTTTTCCACGTCTCCATCATCTTCAAACTGGGCTCAGAGTGGGATGAGAGTGGTAATAAATGGAGGTCAAAGGGCATGATGATGATTTCATAGAGGAGGAAGGTTTTCTCTTCTTAGCAGATTAACAAATGCTCACATTTATCATTAGGCTGATATTCAGTTATAAAAGTTTTAAAAGTCTCATCTGGCTGTTCAGTGAGTTGTTTTTCCATTTTGAGAATTTTCCTAATTTGTGAAAACCTTCATCTGTTGAGAAGAAAACCAAAGAATCACTTGAACTCACTTTAAATCTCTAGTTTTAAGGTGGATTTAAGTGATGGACAGTGTGTGAGATTCTTTGTTTTGTTCTTTTTTTTGATCCTACACACCTACGCAAGACTTTGAAATTTAGTCATTTAAGTTTCTTCCTCTGAAATCTTTCTAACACTCAGTGGCTGAAGGAAAAAAGGAAACAACAGGACACATTTGCCATTAATGTCATAAAATATATTTCTGAAAATTTCATTCAAATGAACACATGAACTCATCAAAGAGCAATAAATGTAGAAAATTAAATATATAACTATACATCTATTAAATATTCATAGTTGGAGACATGAGGCCTCCTTTCTCAGCTGTATGTACAAAATGTCTTTTTAAAAAGTCCAGTGATGCTGTTGATCAACAGTGGTCAGTGGAGTCATCAGACACGTCGATATCCACGTCTGATGAGTCGGAGAACTCCTCATCGTCATCGCCTTCATCTCTGTGGCCTTGGGATCCGGGGCTTTTAGGCGGAGCAGCCAGGCCCAGTTTGGCCAGCTTGGCCTGCTGCTGCTCCAGACTCTGTTTGCGCCACTTGATGCGTCGGTTCTGGAACCAGACTTTGACCTGGAGACAGCAAATAAGATGCACATTAGAAATATTGCAGCATATTTCAGGGCTTCAGGTTTTTAAGGCTACTTTTTAAAAGCCTAAAATTCACATAGTCATCTTATATTTTTCTATTTACCTGAGCTTCTGTCAGCTGTAGAGCAGAGGCAAGGAGGAACCTCTCCGATCCGACCATGTACTGCTGCCGTGCGAACTCCTTCTCCAGCCGGGACAGCTGCTCGCTGGTGAAACTGGTGCGCATCCGTTTGGACTTCCCACCTTTGGTTTTGAACGAATGAAGGCCTGCGTTGACTTTGGACATCGAAGCTGTAAAGAATAAAAATTAAACGTTTAATCACATTGTCGCATGTTTAGGGTGTAATTTCTTACATTTACACACATCTGGCACCGATAGTTCCATTAAATAAAGACTTACCTTGTGCGTAAAATGCTCCACGGCACGATGACTGGTAGGTGAAAGGCGGGCAACAGTAGACAGAGTATCCAGGTTGCGTGTGGACCGCTGAGTGCAACATGTTTGGTGAGTAGACGTAAGGTGCTGGTGCTATCGGTAAGCTCATGTGCCCGGTGAGAGGGAGGACCTGTGCTGCTGGTTGATATTTCACTCCGCACTGAGTGGGACTCGTCCGGCCGCTGGTTGAGTCGTCCGGCTTGGCGAGCAAAGCATCAATAGTGAAAGATTTTCCACTGGGAGGCTTCGTTGAAGATAAGCACTGGCTTCCCTGGTACTGTGGGTACAGAGATGCTGGTGCGTAATTACGCACAGAGTATCCATAAGCTCCGACTGGTCTGTTCGGTACCTGCATTCTCTCAGATGTTTTAAAAAAAAAGTGGAAAAAAGAAGATGTCGAAGGTCTTTGCGGAAATCAAGTTGTTGCTCCAAGTGCAGCAGAGACGTGAATGCTGGTCCTCTGCGGAGACTCCTCATTTATACTCTGGCCGGACACAGAGGTGTCAACAGCCCCCCATCGATCCTTTGTCTTTCTAAGTAGCAGATGAGAGAAACGAACATCCCGACAACGTATCCAATTAATTGGTGGAGTAGTACAAGCTGGGATTGTCAAACATCCTAACCCTTTGAATGACAAGGCTTTTGAAGAGTCGTGGGGGCAGGGAACTCGGAGATTTACTGGGCTACAAATTCTTGCAAGGATCTTAAGTCCAAATGTAATCATTACCGCTGGGAAAGCCTTGATGTTACCAAATCATCTTATTTGGACCCTTTAAGTCCTGCCTGGCCGACAGATGCTTTAAGCAGCGTGACAAGTAGCTTCACAATTGGAGGCCGACTTCAAACTACAATTTACAGAGACTCTACTGTGTTGATTTAGTTTGACTCCTTTGTGTCTGCTTATTTTTTTTCCCCCAAAACATTTTGTCCAATTTAGGCATATTCAGTGCTTTAACTTGTATTTGTCTCGACTAGTTGCGAATGAAGAATCACTCCTGTATGTAAACAGTCCATAATGTTTTTCCTGTATAAAATGAATGCGCTCTGTTTCCAAAGTGTGTCTTTTAACAGCAGCGGTGTCGCTCTTAAAATTGAATAACTGCCCTGCGTAATTGAGGCGTCAAATTCAGCGGGTCGGGTGTGGTGACAGAATGGTGCTGCTGGTTTTACCAACTGCAACTCCACTAATCTAAGTCACTGCGTTAATCCACAGGTTGATCCATCCTTTGAATGTAGTCTCTCTGACTGGGAAAGGCCTCTGGTTGATTCCTAAAAAACAAGCAGGGACTAGTTAGTTTAAAGCCTTAAATCTGACGGTGGATTTATTTATCGTGTAGAAATACAAAAAGTGTTGTGATGTAAATGAAAGCAGGTCTCATTATAGGCTACTTAAAGTCTATAAAGACTGTCACCAACTCTGCCATTTGATCAAAACTTTACATTTACGCGTATATTCTGTTCATCATGTTCGTCATGTTGGATTATCTGCGTTTGAATTTGATCGTTATTGGAAAATCTGAAATGCATTTTTCACAGGAAATAATAACCTAAAACTGTATTTTTTTTTTTATTGGCTCCTCATTAGAGGTTTAAAGATGAAGCGCTGCGCGGCTTCTTTAAAGGAAGTGATTTTCTTTCTTACACTACCCACAGACAAAGGCATCATCTCTTTCAACTTGGATTATTGCCAGCTCTGCAAACTTTCCAGGCTCATTTCCATCATTTGGAAGTGGCGGAGAGCGTCTCCCGAGCCTTAAGTAACTGTTAAAACACATTTAAACACCGAGGCGAAGCGCTCATTCCCTTTGACCTCCGAGCGTTTTATTTATTCTCTTTAGCTGACACTAGAATGTCTAATGAAGAGGGCAAACACAGACTTTCTTGACGTTGCCTGAACAATAAAGGACGACTCTTCTGATGCCTCTACGACCGGACCACCCACCCCATGGCCGGTGTTTGCTGGCGTGCACTGCTGAAAATCTCTGTCTTGACAAGTCATTTAATTCACATTGAGTCTTGAAACCCTTTCAAACAAAGGAGGGTTTCTAATCCAAGTACTTTTTCATTGAATAAAGTTGAGTGTTTCAAGATATTCTACACGTTTCAGAATATTTTATTAGGAGAAACTAATCAAAACCAGAGAAATGATCTCAAACTTTTCATGCTTGTGTGATTTTCACATCAAATGGGAAAAGCTGAAGATGAAAAGCACATTTTCAGCCTCCATCGGTCATTCTTTCTGCATCCACTGACATGTCTTTACTCCCAGAACAGACACTTTTTTCATGATATTAGGAATGAAACCTCCAATAACTCCAGCTCTGTGTCCTCTGATGCTGCAGGAGAGAAGGCAGCATGTCCTTCTTGTGTATTGGAGCCAGACAAGGAATACACGGACCATTGTCCCGGAGAGTGTCCTCTTTTCATAGTCATAGCCTGAGAGGAGAAAGAGGCTGAAGGGCTGCTCTCTAATAGCTCGATGGGCCATCCTGCACAAATGAGGCTCTCACTAAAAGCTTGAAACTCCCCAGCAGCACTTTATTCATTCAGTATCTGTGGTGGGTTACATGGTCGAGCTCATTATTTTTTTGTCACCTCTTGGTATTTATTTTACTTCTAGGGATGGTGCAGAACTTTCACATTTAAATATGTGACTTTTCCTAAAGTAACACTCTGCACAAACCAAAGTACAGTTATAAAACCACATAAATTATAGTTTTGTATTTATTACTTAAATTGACAGCTAGTTTGTGTGATCTTACTTTCTCAGTTTTTTGCACACTGTAGTATATAAACAAAAATAAATCTTTTTGTATACGTCTGATATTAAAGGATACAGAAAGATTAATATATACAACTCAGTTAAACCCTAAAAAGTTCAATGATAAAAGAGAAAATTATATAAAAGAGAACTTTTAGCAGCTCTGACAGTTGTAATTTAACATCCTGTTGAAATGCAACTATCAATTGAGCAAGTAATTCCCTTTTTTATAATAATTTCACAATTTGTCCTGATGTAGTGTCTAACCTCTTTGCCATTTAACTTTGCTCACATTCTCATATTTTACATGTGAAATCTTGAAACTGTGGCTCTTATCTACAGCAAGGTGCCAATCCAACAGTTCATTAAAAACTTATTGTGAGAATTATAAAGATCAAAGTCATGACCTCCAAACAACTGATGCTACACATATTCTTATAGTTATGGCATATGACAGAGAAGTGAGAACCAGGAGAAACGAGAGCGACAGTAGCTAGTTCACACATGATTGAATGAAACAAAAGCATGGAGAAACACTGTCATCATTATTATTATTGAGGTGAAAGGGGATAGTTTTCTCACCTGCCCGACACATTTAACAGGCACTGTAATCTCAGCCTTTCCTGTCCACGCACATCCATCGCTAATGAGTTTATGAAGCCATTTACAGAACGATCCAGAACGGCCTGCCTCTGTCACCTTGCTGCTGGGACTGAGGGGTCATTACAGGGACCTGCTGGGCCTTGGCCCTCACCTTGACTATGAATGGGAGTCCGGTAAAAAGGCCAGGTATGGTCTGTCTGGCTCCAATACACATCCGGTCTCTGCTGTAGGCTGATACATGTGTGGTTGAGTCTTGTTTCAGCAGCAATAATGAGCCTGATTGGACTTGAAGTTGCAACTGAAACACCTGCTGGATAAAAAACACACAAACTGTTTTTTAAAATGAGTTTCTGAGCATTTTCCTTCTCACTATGTCTTTCTTTGATTTCTTGAAACAGGTTAAACAGCCACTATATTCAAAAATATACTTTGAACCTCTTTAGACAAGGTGGCAGACATCACAAGCAAGGTGCACTAACTGTAAATAAAATGTTATCTGCATACACTTAGCGAGCACTTTATTAGGAACACCTGTGCAATATAATGCAATCCAACACAACAGCTCTGCTGTAAATTCTACTTTTACGAAGTTTATACACTTTCAGTTTTTGTTGACATCGTCAGAAAGGTGATGATTCTACTTTATATTTATTAAATTACAATTATACTTTAGGGAATACTTTTCAATATATATTTATGTAGACTCCATAACAATGTTTATATAAATCACCTGGTCTTCTATTTTTTTCTAATTGGATAAGAAAAAAATGACTTTCCATGTTGTCATTGAAAGAAAATCCCCCACTTTCTTCTACCTTGATAACTCACTCAACACCTACACTCATATGTACCAAAACAATCCAAAAACATGTCTGAACACGCAAACTATGTACAGTCTACTGTATGTCCAGCTGTAACTTTTTATCGTGGCTCCATAATTATGTAAATTAAACATTTCTTCTCATGTTATATGATTTTCTTTCACAGTTTTTACATCACAGATACACAAAATACATTTTTAAAAAATCATTGCTGTCAGTTTTTTCTGAACATGTCCAGTACAAGTCTCAAGTCTTTGAGGGCCAAGCGAACAAATTGCAAATCATTTGCAAGTCTTTCAGGTCTTTGAATGTTTACCATTACAATGTGACGGCATTTGAAACTTTTCCCTTTCAAAGCTGTGTTAGTGGTGTTTTTACAAAGCTGAGACCAGAACAAAACTGTACAGACTTGAATCTCTTTAATGAGTCTCATGTAAGACAGATCTTAAAACCAAATCAAGTCTCAAGTCATATTTTTGACTTTTGATATTTGGCTTGACTTGGATTTGGAAAACTGCATCTCCATGACAACTGAGCAAATTAATCTGTCAAGGAAGGCTTTGACTTTTGTTGACTTTTGCTCCAGTAGAGCTGCAACAAAGTCCATCGACAGAAAGTTAATCTGCAACGGTTTTGATGATCAAATAATCGTTTAAGAATTTTTTTTGAGCAAAAAGAGCAAAATTTCACTGGTTCCAGCTTTCCAAATGTGAATATTTTCTGGTTTCTTTAGTCTTTGACAGTAAACGGAATATCTTTGAGTTGTGGACTATTGTGAACAAAACAAGACATTTGAGGACTTTGACACCTTTGGGAAACAATGATCAACATTTTCCACCATTTTAATTGTGGACTCTGTGCACCCTGTTGCAGCCCTGGACTCAAGTCAAGTCTCAAGTCTACAGCTCTGTTAAAAATACCTTACAAACTTGATAATTAGCACCTCATTAGCAATCAGCAGTTCATGCGTCATGCACTGTGACTGCATGTGGTTAATTTCACAGTACAGCACTGAAACTTAAAGTGATGAGAGAGAGAAGTGTGAGTTTACATCTCTCCACCAATCTTCTCAAAACTCTGCAGCTCTGCTCTGTTTTCTGTAAGATGGGCGACTGTCAGACCTGGTGTCTGTCTATTTATCTGTGAATACACTGATCATGTTTTAGTTATAGTAATGTAACTTTATGTACAGTATATATCAAGTAGAGACAAGCCGAGAAAACTGGTTAAAAGTGCTGATGTGGGGCTTTCACACAGTATCTCATTTACGTTTGTAGACCATCAAGAAATATATTTTTAACTGAAATATTTATATTTTCAGGTATAAATATGAAAAAGGCACAAAATAAAATCACATTTACAAGTAAACAGACGGTATTATAACTTAATCTCTTTTTGCTGTATTTGTATGTATGGATAGTGAAACAATATTTTTTACAACCTTGAATTGTTCCATAATAGTATTTTCAGTGATTATAATTAAAGATTCATACATTTACAGTCAAGTATTCAGACACCTTCCCTTTTTTCATATTTTGTTAGGTTGCAGCCTGATGCTAAAATCATTTAAAGGAATTTTTCCCCGCATCGTTCTACTCTCAATACCCCATAATGACAAAGCGAAAACAGGATTTTAGAAATTTTTGCAAATTAATTAAAAAGGAAAAACTGAAATATCACATTGACATAAGTATTCAGACCCTTTGCTATGACACTGGAAATTTAGCTCAGGTGCCTTCCATTTCTCTTGATCATCTTTCTACACCTTGACTGGAGTCCACATGTGGTAAATTCAATTGATTGGACATGATTTGGAAAGGAACACACCCGTGTATATAAGGTCTCATAGCTGACAATACATATAAGGAACAAAAACCAAGCTATGAGGTCGAAGGAACTGCCTGCAGAGCTTGGAGATAGGATTGTGTCGAGGCACAGACCTGGGGAAGGCTACAAAAAATGTCTGCTGCATTGAAGGTTCCCAAGACCACAGTGGCCTCCATGAGTCTTAAATGGAAGAAGTCTGGAACAACCAGGACTCTTCCTAAAGCTGGCTGCCCAGCCAAACTGAGCAAACAGGGGAGAAACTTCCAGAAGGACAACTATCACTGCACTGATCTGTGCCAGATGGATGGCCAAGACAACACAGGAGTGGCTTAGAGACAACTCTGTGAATGTCCTTAAGCGGTCCAGACAGAGCCCTGAACATCTCTGGAGAGGCCTGAAAATGGCTGTCCACGTACAGTCCCCATCCAACCTGACAGAGCTAGAGAGGATCTGCCGAGAAGAATGACAGAAAATCCTCAAATCCAGGTGTGCAAAGCTTGTCGCTTCATACCCAAGAAGACTTGCTGTAATTGCTGCCAAAGGTTCTTCAACTAAGTCCTGAGTAAAGGATCTGAATACTTATGTTGTGATATTTCAGTTTTTTCTTTCTAAATTTGCAAAAAATTTAGGGGGGGGGGGGGTTAAAGGATTTTAGCATAAGGCTGCAACATAACAAAATGTGAAAAAACTGAAGGAGTCTCACTTTATATAGGTGCCTGTGTCATTTTCTTGCAATTTGGGTTTCTGTTAGTTTTATACTTAAGTTGACATTGTTGCTATAATTTGTGGTGAAAGCAAGGACACAACTCATGTTGGGTAATGACAGTTTCAAAGGTGCTGAACAAACACCAACATAAATGCATAGAAAGTCAGCAAAAATATCTCCAGAGGGTTAACAGTGTTAGCTAAATCGTTAAAATGTGAAATGAATCGACTAATTCCGGCATTGAAAACTGTCTCTTTTGCATGTCACTATGCAGATTTTGTGTGTTTTTCATTTGCACGTGGCAGGAGGGAGGACCTCCGGTCACTGCAGCCCTGTTCTCCAACTAAGCAGCCATTAGCATCGACACCAGTGCTGTGAATTGCTACTGTACGAGCCGCTCTCCTCTGGGCTAATAGTGGCTACTTAGGCATAGAAAGTCCTCCATCCATTCACAGAAATGACCGTCCAGGTCATTACCAACTTAATGAGGGATTAACTTTCTCTCTGAACAGTATCTGTTGACTGTCCCGTCCTGGGAACGGAGCATGAGTGTATTCGAGCTGTCTGACACTAAATACAGGCCGGCACACCACCACGACCTGCAGTAACAGCTTTCTAGTAGCTTTCTGCCATCAAAAAGCAGTGGATTCAATGAGTTATTTGTATTAAAAAATCTTCAATAAAAACAGACTGATCTGAACAAAGCAGTACTTCAGTAACTTTATAGGGTAGCTTCCTTTTCAAGACAGATTTTGATAGACTGGTACTTCTGTGTTGTCTCTCAGATGATGGACAGGATTATTGGACATTTAGATAAGTAAGGGTGGTGCAGGATGGCAAATTAAGAGGAAAAAAATAGTATCCACACACTGCATGATGGTGCCCAAACTTTATTAGATGGAACAAGCAGCATTTCAACCCTTTTGCCTGATGCAAACCCAGTGGAGTCAAAATATTGTCTTAAAGGAATAGTTTGACCTTTTTGGAAATATGCTTATTTGGTTTCTTGCTGAGAGTAAATCACATTCTCATGTTGGTACACTAAATATGAAGCTAGATACCAAACAGTCAGTTTAGCTTAGCATAAAGACTCGAAACAGGGGGAAACAGCTAGCCTGGCTCTGTCCAGTTCCAATAAAAATCAGCATAGTCTGTACAAAAACTTAAGTGTAAAATTGGCAAGTTGTGGTTTTACGGGGGTTTCTGCACTGGAACAATTATTCTGAGCACACAAAATTCCAGGAAATCACTGCATCCAGCCAAGAAATAGTCTGGCACATAACCCCTTGTAAAACTACAAATTATTGTCTTTACATTCTGCTTTTACACAGATTAAACAAATGTGATATAACATGAGCTTTAAAAGATGCTGGTAGGCGGATATTTTACTTTTGGACAGGTTCATGCTAGCTGTTTCCCCTGTTTCCTGTCTTTATGCTAAACTAAGCTAAACAGCTGCTTGCTGCAGCTTCATATTTTCTATACAGACATGAGAGTCGTGTCAATCTTCTCACCTAACTCTCAGCAAGAAAGCGAGTAAGCATATTTCCAAAACTGTCAAACTATTCCTTTAGGTGTAATAAAGTTCAGGAGCCATAACTCAGTGTGCAGACAGTCTCTGTTTTTTTCCATTTTTTTCCATTTTTTTTAAGGATCAAGGTTCATGTTAATTGTCACACACGTTTCACAAATAGACAATGTATTTACAAATATTGGAATATTTTAAATTAGAATAGAATAAAACTATCAAATTGATAATAAAATAGAACAAAGTATATAAAAGTAGCACTAAAGAAGGAAAAAACTTAGATTTATAAGGATTATACAGTTACATGTTGTGTATATACTATATATATACCTAGAAGTTTTTACAGTATGTGGAAAATAAATGTAATATGCAAGTTATAGTGCAAAAAACCCCTCAGGTAGTAGTGGGAGTGTGGGTAGTGCAAATGTTATGGTTTGCAAAGTGCATAAAAAGACCAAAATAACAGAATATTTCAATATCATATATAGAAGAGTTTTCTTGTAAACTTTGGCTTTCTTTAACTTTTTCATGTCTTTACTATGCACATGCATTAACATTTGTAGGTCACAAGTATTAATGGTTTGACTGGAAAGCTTATGAAGGAGTTCATTACGCAGTTAAACCTAAAATATGGTCACTGTCAGACTGTCAAACTGTTAGTATGTGGTCAGAAAAAGCCAAAGATTTGTTTTTTTTACATGGTAGATATCAAAATTTAAATGAAAGTCAAAAATAATGACCAATGGTTTCTTGATAAATGCATATATGATATTGACATTTCATGACTTTGCTGATCTCTGAAGCTGCTTTATGAAGGGTTGGGGGGGGGGGGGGGGGTGCGCTTCCCAGGTGCTTTGAGGAGTCTGTAGAGACACCCCCTTTAATGGAGGTGAGAATTGGAGGGTTGGACTTTAACACTTGACCTCTGTTTACACTTCCTGTGGGTGTCAGGGCTTGCCCATAAACCGCTGCTTGCGGGGCTCCGCTGCATTGAAAGGAGACAGAGAAAGCGGCCGAGCACCCCGGCGCTGCGAGCTGAATGCACTACTGCTCCTGGGCTGTGATTATTAGGACAGGCCATTTCCTCTCTTCACATTCTCTGTTTGCTTATATTACTGCCACACTTCCTCGACCCCCCACACACCTCCTCAGGCCTTTTATAGGAAAACGATGACAAACCTGCATATTCAACCTGCTGTTCTCAGCCCCAGTCTGGCTGGTAATGAGGATTTAATGGATGTTTTCAGATAGAAAGTGAGGTGGGATGACTGTGACTCTTGTTTTCTGTGTAACTTCCAACAAGAAAATGAAAACATGTCTCTGTACCTGCTGTACACTTGCAGTTTGGGTGGAATCTGTGGTTGGATACCCTCCCAATTTCACCCTCCGTCCCATCATTGAGTCTCTTTGTTCGACCTCCCAACCAGCCAGTCTGAACATACGGCACAAATACACCAATAAACAATACAGAGAAAAAGTGGAAGGCCTTAATTGTCACCATGTCCACAATAAATGGCATAGAATTATTATTGTTATTTATTATTATATTATATGAAATATTTGTCCTTCAGACTACAATTGTTTAACTTCTCTTTCATCGTTTTTGCAGATGTTCAGCCAGATACTGAGCTCATGCACATCTGCTCAGAAAATCCTGAGCTGACATCTAAATAAGTCTCTAAAATATTTGGATTTTTTATTTAGATTTTATTTATTCAACTGTGCAATCACATTTTCTGCCACTTTTATTTTCCAATATAGAGGTCTTAATGCTATTCCAAAACCTTCTTTAAACTGCTGAGGCTGCAAATCTTGTGGGAAAATCCTTTGGTTTACTAATTTTAGTGGTTTGCGTGCTAGTCAAATGTAAACATATTGAGTCTAAAAACACTGGAATCAGTGAGAAATACAGGGAATATGACTTCAGTATCTTCAGCAACAAGCAATGATCCCCAATGAGTAAAAATACAAAATAGCACCAGCTGATCTTTAACATGATGTAATTTATTTGACACAGAATAGACTTATGGTGTTGAAAATGCCAAACAAAACGGTTGACAATATAATATGAAAGATGATTCTTCCTGGTTCTGGTCACCTGCAGGGTTTTTACCTGCAGGTGATGAAAACAGTTTCTGTCACACTTGTAGAAAAGTCCAGCATGTGCTGTTATTCCTCTGTGTTACAGGTTCATATTCAAAAACCTACAAACTCTGATCAGCTCTTTGTGTCCCAGCATGCAGTTTTAATAGCTTTGATTTACTATTTTAAGGCCTTGATATGTTGACTTCTTTCTGGTCAGTCCGAACAGACGAGAGACATGAAAGTGACGTTCATGTTGAAACATGTTACCAGAAAGCGTCAGAGGTTTATTTTCTGTAGTTGTTCTTTTAACCTCATTAACTCCGTTAGGACACCAGCATCCACTAGTTGTCCTTCTCTTCATCTCTTGCTTCACTACATCACACCCCATGTGTTTCTGCTGTAATCAGAAAGACCTCATGTTGACAAAAATATGGAGTCTCCAAATGTCTGTTTTGGAAATCTGCCTGAATCATTTCATAAAACAAGTACTGAATTGTCACACTTTGTGCTATTTTCTTCAAATTTGAGGCAGGTATTTACTGGTATTTTGTTTACAGCCCCACACTGCCCACAGCCTTTGCAGACAAAGCAACAGGCTATTTTTAAAACTGGAAAAACATTTTTAAAGTATAGGTGCACAATTTTTCAAGTCTGTCTTAAAACAAATGATCACTGAAAAAGGTTTTCCTTTCTGCAAATATTCCTTCAGATACACTTTGATTGTAAGTGATGGGGACCAAAATCCACAGCTTCATATTAGCTTCAGATAAACTTTCAAATACATTTTTGCACAGAAGGAGGACTTTGGATTTTTGCCCCCATCGCTTTGTAAGTGCATTATGAAGAGATCCTCTAATGTTCAGTATGGACAGGATGAATGATTACAGCAAGAAAATATTTCAGTTCATTTGGGCTCCTGACTGTTGTAAGACAGACTTTGTGAACCCGTCCTTATGTGGACAAAATCCTTCTGCTCTGTTTCTGTATCACCTTGAGTGTTTTTCACACTTTCACAAGAAACCTTAGGAGGTTTCCTTTCTGGAAAGACCTTGTTTATGCATATAGTCAATGTGGTTCAGGAGCTGCAGCCATTTTAATTTTGGTATCTTTTTATTTTTTGGAAGACGTTAAAAATGAGAAAAATTAGACATAAATCTGTCTGCAAGTTGCTTTGTGTAATTATGATACAGCTTTAAAGACCCAAATGTCTAATTGTTCTGACCACACAAATTACAAACTGTAGAGTTGAAGAGATGAAAAATAAGAGTTTTGTGGGTTTTCTCCACAGATGACAGAAAATCGAGGCCTGAAACAAACATTACATCTGGAAACAAACCTTTAACAGCAACAGAAAACATACTAAACACACCCAACTTTCAGATTTTTGTTGTTTTTATTTGAATTGTGCCTTTAAGTTGTTACTTACTCTCTCTTCAACAAGGGAGACCTGGCCAAAATGGCATAAAATAGGTAAAATAGGTAAAAACAAACTCAACTAACACCACAAAACAGGACTTGAGAGATACAAAAAGATCAAATTCGACTAAATAGAACAATTACATTCCTTGTGAAACATTTTTTGAATGTGATGCTTCAATCTCTAATTTGTAGGCAGTTTTTCTAGAAGAAGTTTATCTTGTAAATCAGCTCAGGTTTTAGGGTACAGAGTATGAAAATGCAGTTTTACCATATTCAGAGTAGAAAATTAACCATCTAAATGATCTCGTCTCTTAATGGTTTTCAGATTTCTATGTAAATCCAATGTCTTGTATGTATACTGTGTTTTCTGTTTTGAATAGATAGACCTGAGGTTTGTTGTATCCCCAGTGACAGAGGTTTACAGTCGTTCCACCTTAGCTGTAGTCTCTTGTGTGCGTCCATGAGCACAAGACAATCAGAGCCTCCAGTGAGCAGATCAAAGCGTCGGTCTCCTTGGAGAAACCCCAAACAAAGACAGATATGACTTTGTGGGCCGTGATGGACAATAATTAACACAGACAGCCCACCTAAAGGCACATTACACCTCACTTCCCTGTCTTTTAACTTATGCAAAGAGAGAGGGACACAGCAGCTAATTTAGTGTTTTTACAAGAGCAGACTGGGCACTTCAAACAAGACCACACACACACACGGGCTGACAGGTAGATGCCAGAGCTGCTGAACATCTGCTGACATCTGGTGGAGGAGATAGGGAGAGGCAGGCCGGGTGATGACAAAACTCACCGACGTCCGCTCATATAGACATGTTTTAATCTGGAGATGCTCAAATGTTTTTCACTTTACCAAAACGGAAACACTTGAAACTACACACCAACATTTTGTAAGATTTTGAACTAAAAACTAAAATATCGACAGAATTTTCTGGTAAAAGTTGAGTAAACCTCTTTCACAACACTTATCTGAAACTAATAACATCATTAATGCCATTAATTACACCTGTATCAGATTGATTTGGGAACAATAAAGTACAAGATGGAGAGACTTTTGACAGGGAAGAAAAGAAAAAACTGGTGATGCTCATGAAGCAAACATGTCACTCAAATCCAAACTATGTAGAGGCGTCTCTTCCTCCTAGGTTCACTGTTGGTATAGCGGGAGAGACTTGTGTGTTTGGGCAAAGTTTAACATTCATATTTGCATTTGCTCAACATAAACTAATGAAAAATGTGCATGAAAAGACACATGCAGTTCATGATAACTTGGCTCTTTTTGCTTCTAGTTTCTGCCTGTCTGGTTTATAAGCTGACAGAAACTGTTTGCTCTAACTTTTGTAAAATTCAACCATTCTTCATTTTCCTGGAAAGCCTCCTCTCTGTCTTTGTCTCTCTCCAGTAGAACTTTAATTGTTCTGATGGGTTTAGTTGTTGTTGTAAGAAAACTGAAACAGTTGTCCCAGAGACAACTGATCCAGTCTGTGATGCTTTCAGTCCTTTCCTACAGGAGCATTTTGCTGCCAACGTGACAGAAAACATGCTTAGGAAAATGTTGGCTATTTCCTTATTACCAAATTCCAAGTTTTCTTACAGGCCTAATAGTCGGTGCCTTTACTGTGACAAACAGACTAAAGCAAAACAGACCAGTCACTGAATGTTTAATAACAGATATTTGATCTTAACTGCTATTAAATCCATCTTCTGGACATGAACTGTCAAGGAGGAGGTCTTTATAAGTGGAATATATAACTCTGGTAACACCGTCAGCAAGTCACTTACATGGATCATTAGATTAATCTGACTTTATTTTACCAAGTTCATTTGATGTAATTATATTGTTTATGGCAAACACATTTCAACAGCACAAAATAAATGTAGTTTTCCTGATTTTATTTGTATTACCTTTATATGATGTAAAATCCCTGGTCATGTATCTAAAAGCCTGAAGGAGACAAAGAAGAAGAAGCTGTCAGATGTAAACACTCAGAACAGCACCAACACTGCCCCCATGTGGTTTTAAAACGTAATAACATTAAAATGACCGTCTTGTGTCCAACCTGTCCTGAGTAAAACTCCTGAAATAGTTGACAGAGAAATGTGTTGAAAATAGAAATCTGCATCCGGGTTTTTTTTAAATCTTTTTTAAAATGCAAATAATAATAGAAAAGTATATTATATTATATTATATTATATTATATTATATTATATTATATTATATTATATTATATTATATTATATTATATTATTGTGTTACATTACTACACAGACTTGCTTATTAAATTACTGTATATCTAAGTCACATTGGTCTTATATTAAACTGCACTAATGGTTAACTAATTGCTTCTGCTCATAATTACTGTACTTTTATGTTCACTGGTCTCATCTTGTCTAACATTTCTGCTTAGAAAAAATAATATAATTCTTCCACCAGATGTGTTGCCACAAACTGTTTCTGTTTTTATCTCTGTCTTTTGACTGAGCTGTCTTTAATTTAAGTTCTCTTTTTTATTAATTAAAATTAGGTCATTGTGTAAGTGACCTATGAGCCTCTTGCTATTTTTAAATTTATTATCTTCACTGAATATGAGCATGATCAAATGGAAATCTGGAGCCTGTTATTATGGACCAAAACTCATAAATAAAGCCCATAAATACCTGACCTGCAACATCTACAGCACCTTTTAAATTGTGCTTTTAAGGAGACTTAAATTGTTGTTGCCTATTTTACTGAGTCTCACTGAAATATTTCAATTTGTTTTTGTTTTTTTTTTACTAGTTTTATTGTATTTTATTGCTTGTTTGCAATGTTTGATTGAGTACCTTAAATGTTTTCATGTAATTTATGTGAAGTACCATGAACTGCACTTCATGTATGAAAGGTGATATACAAAGAAAAGAAAATAACAACATCAACAACAACTACTACAACTATTATTATTATTATTGTTATTATTATTATTATTATTATCATTATTATTATTATTAGTAGTAGTAGTAGTAATGTCTCTTTTTGTTAGGAAAAAAAGTGTCTGAGCTGCCACCATTTTTGTAGTCCATAATTTGTTGTAGTCCTAAATTTCGTTCTACTCAACCTGCAGTCCAGAAATTTGCCAGCAGGTGGCGCCATACTGTAAATAAATAAGTAATCAGGGCTCTGGACTGCTGCTGCTGTCACACACTGTATCACGTGTTGATTATATTCAGTCTGAAGATCAATTACATCTGGTAAATCAACCAAAAATTAATATATAGAATATCAAGAAGCATTTCCTTTGCATTGTGAATGCAGTGCTTTTGTAAAATTTACCACCTTTTTGCAACTTTATAATACAAATTACAAGTTACTAAAAAGATATTAGCAACAGTTTGGAATTTGTGTATTAATTTGTGGATAAAAGATTAATTACAGTTTAGATTACTGTTGTAATTAACAACCGGCGTTGAGTTCCCCATGAAATTAACAATAAGTAAGTTTGGTTTTCTAATCTTTTTATCAGCTGTGGTTGAGGCAGTGTGTGTTCTGTGGTTAAATGGTAGGTTCACCGTTTTTCAAGTGTGTCTTAAAACAACAGTCAGGTGTCTGAATGAACACTGAAACAGGTTTTTCTTGCTGTAATCATTCCTCCTGTTCATACTGGACATTAGAAGATCCCTTCATAATGTACTTACAATGTAACCAATGGGGGACAAAATCCACAGTCGTCGTTTTGACCAAAAATGTATTGAAAAGTATATTTGAAAATAATACGAGGCTTCAGCTGTCTGTGTTAGTCATATAAAGTGGATATCTTCCACAGTTACAGTCTTTTTAGTAAATGGACAGTGTTTTCCTGTTCAGCTGTAGTGGAAGGATCGTGACAAAAAGAGGGAATTTGGCACTAAAAAGATTGTTGGTCAAGATATTGACCTGATTTGACTAATTTGGACAGATGAAGCTTCATATTAACTTCAAATAAACTTTAAATTTTTGGTCAATATGAACAGGAAGAATGATTACAGCAAGAAAAAACAATTTCAACGTTAATTTGGGCACTAGACTATTGTTTTAGGACAGACTTGAAAAATTGTGAACTTATCCTTTAAAACATAATGTCATAATTTTATAAGTAACTCAATAAATGAGTGTTAATACCCAGATGAGGAGGCTTTCTGTGACCTTCACAATGCTCTGCTCTGGGACACTTTTACAAATTGGCTGAAGCTCTTATAAAATAAAAACACGTTACCTAAATGCCCCCTGAACAGGATGTTAAACCCCTGCAGGGAAGACTGACATTGCACCCAATTAATTCAGTATTAAATAAAGAATCAATCAGTCGGGACATTATAGTCAAGTGCTGCTAATTGTTGAGTTTATGAACATTTAATAACGTTACCTTTGATAATTGTTGAACTTATTAACTTTTAATCCCTGACTTCATCCATGATTAATAACTCGGTGTCTGATCCTTTTCAAATGAGGCCCCAGCACTGCTGCTGACAGATGGGCAGCCCAACTGCTGCCAACTGCTTTCCATGCAATATTCAAGTTAACGCGTGCATACACACACACACATACACACACACACACACACACACACACACACGTGCCCATCACTCAAATTAACAGTCCAACAAAGGGGGTAGTCTCTCTGACACAAGGCCGGAGGGTTTATTTCTGGACAGGATATCAGTCTTTTCACTGAGTTCATCAGCAAGATGGAGACACAAATGTCATTTACATATGAAAAGCTGGCAAGTGTAATAGACTATTAAAAATCAGTGCATGAGACGTTCAAGTGCATCCTTAAAGAGAAAACATGAGTTGCAATGTGAAATATGTCACCTGCATGTGTAAATAACTTCAAAACATTGACAAAATGCTTCATTTCCTCACAGGAAATCACAGGATTTTTGTAGTTTTGTAGTTTAATAAATGAAAAATGTATCCAAAACATTTTTTCCTTTTGTCACTATATGTCTGATTCACCAGGGGTGTTTTTTTTTTTTTTTTTTTTATATTAAACTAAGTTACAAGTAACAAAATGTTAAACACTTTACCCTGAGCTTAACAAACACATTTTTACCTTAAATCCCTAAAAGAAAAAGTGAAAAATTAGTGGAAGTTTTATTGTTATTTGACAAAAAAAGATCTGTGGAGTTCAGTATTTTTTTGTATGATATTGTACAAAAAAATGTGTTTTTTTGTAAGATACGTATGAAACAATCTAGGAAAAAAACGTAATAAAGTGAGACAAGACAAAATATTACAAATGGACAAATAAAGACACAATAAGGAAGCTTTTTGTTGCTCTCTGCATGTTTAACAGGTCAGGATTTTTTAATTGCAGATGTTTATATACTTTCCCAGTCTGTGCTGGTTGAAGAGACATTCAGATCCATGCATGCTGGGTGGAGCAGTAAGCATTGGGTGCTGCACGGACTAATGATCAATACATATCTGCAGCTGTACCTTTAGAGGTGGTTGCCTTTACGTTTGTCATGTTCTGAGCAAGAGGCTGTGGCAGTACCGTCCCTGAGAGAAAACTCAACTCAACAGAAGAAAAAATATACATAAAAGTTGTTAAAACTACCAGGAAAGACAATCTGTTCTCCCTCCCTGTGTCTGTTTACTCAAATCTACACATAAAAGCTGCAGAATGTGAGAAAAACAAGGAACTCCTGATCATAAAACTGTAACTACAGTTGATGATGATGGTGATCTTCCTTCATCTCTCAGAGTTTGAGCCCCCAGCACACAGGCTGCATAGATTAAGATCTGCTAATTAAAGGCTTTAAACAGCCGAGTGCTTTTACACACAAATTCTCATTGAGGCAGTTTTTTTTCAGTTCAGAGCAGCGAATCAACAGACAGATACTTAACAAGCTGCTCAACACAAACGCACCAATCCTGACTCAACACATTAGTAAATTTACAGCACAGTGAGCAGAGCGGAGGTTTTACTACACATGTACATATGAAGAGAGATGAGATGTTTGACTAATTTAAAAGGCGCCTCCTCATTAACACTAATGAAGGTAGTTTAATATTCTTGATGAGTATAAATCTTTATAAATGTTGGCTCTAAAATGGATCAAGTGTTAACTATAAATATGACTGATTTTGCATTTAAAAGATATATTTTCTATTTTTTAATTCATCTGTTATCTGTTTACTGTTTTTGGTTATATCTGCACATTTCTTCACATTCAGAACAATGAAATACTCTTATCTATATTCTGTTTTATTTTAATCTGTTTTATTGCTTTATAAATCTTACTGTTCTTATTGGTTAAAATAGTTTTTTGTTTATTTCAGTCTATGTATCTGCTTACATAAAAGCTATTGTTTTCTAGCTTTAAAGTTACTTGCTAAGTTGCTACAAAGTTTGCCTCATCTTAAAACATTATTGCTTTTTTTTACACAGATAGTAGATTGATGATAGCATATAACACAAATCTTGTGCAAATATTCCATTATTTCATATTTTTATGGCTGAGAATATTGGCATTTTTCAATGCTTGTCCCAATAAAGTTTTAGTAATGCTACTAAAATTATACTTTTGTTGATTTCTTACTTTGAGAAATATACATGTTTCTCCATCCAAATCCATTTTTTTCCATTTAATAAAAGAGAGACAGAGTTTTAAAATGTCTTGTATAATTGTATTATTGAGTTGTAAATGTCTGCAAAAACTTTGTCTGAATAAAATAGCCTGTAAGTGGCAAAATTATGGTTTCATTCAGATACTGTCTGATTTAAGAATAAGTAAAGAATAAAAAAAGCATTTATTTCTAACTTTCAGTACTCGACAGTAGTTCCTGATACTTGATTGGTACCAAAAAAAATCAGATACCTCGTCCTTCGATTGATTCTTTTGAATGTTCATCTCCATCTTCACCTTCTCTTTTTTCCTCACCGGATCATATTAAAACACGTTCACAGCTTTGTCAGGATATGTCACTTCACTCTATAAACCCCCCTCCCTCCTCCTCCTCTCCCTCCTCCTTCTCCTCTTTTCTTTATTTAGCCCCCCACATACAGCCACCACAGCCTCCCGTCTTCGTCCCCTCCTCATCTTTTGTCTGCGTTTCCCTCCAGAATTCCTGGCCGGAGGCTCGAGCTCTCTCCTTCTGTGTTGCTGTCCATCTGTCCGCTGCCGGGGCCTCCTGCAGGAGCAGATGTTTACTCCTTCCTCGACCTGAGCCTGGAGGTGAGGGGGTTGGTTGACCGGTGGAGGTTTGACCAAGAGAGAGTTTGCATTGACACTAGTAGAGACAATCAGAGGGAACAATAGTATGGATGAACACCAGGGAGGTGGAGGGGCGAAACAGTGGCTGACTGACCGTCTCCATGCATACGTACCCTCCGTTCCTCTGTGAAGTAAAGGACTGTGAAGATGTTTTGGTGGAGGAGTCAGTGTTGTTAAAGTTGTGAAAAATCTCAATCGGTCTCAATCGCAACTGGTGTCAACCCCCAAAACTGAAAAGAAACACAGATCCTACACTAAAAAACTCTGATAATTAGAATACTTTATTTTATAGGATTTCTTAAAAAGTATAGTATAAAAGACTGGGGATAATCCTGCAATAGATGGTGTCATTCCTATGCAGCAGTGGCCCAAATCTTCCTTTGGTTTACTATTCACATGAGAAACTCAATGTTTTGGCAACGTGTCTGCATTGGATCGGTTTGCAACTGCTTATCTGGAAAAAACCTCTTATCTGAAAAGTCTACAAGCAGGAAACCAGTAATCTCATTTTAAGGAATTTCTGTTAATAAGAAAACAAAACACTGCATGAAGCACCTTTTTAGGGTTGTTTTCCTCACATTTTTTTTAGGAAATACACTTGCTGCCAGCTGCTGATTAGCTTAGTTTAGCATAAAGACTGGAAACAGGAGGAAACAGCTAGCACGGCTCTGTCCAAAGTTAAAAAAAAACAAGCCTATCAGCACTTCTAATGTTTACTTATAAACAGGTTAAATCTTGTTTGTTTCATTTATGCACAAACAGAAATGTAAAACCAACAAGTTGTGGTTTTACAGGGAGTTAGATGCTAACCGGCTTAAATGCAGCTTCAGAGGTTTTCTATGTTGGCAACATTTGTGTGTTGTTTTATATTTCTGTTTTCTCATTCATAGTCAGATATGTACATGCTAGAAGTATGATTACTATCATATGTTAGCAAATGTAACTCCATGCTGTGCACTCTTGCAATTAAGTATATACAATATTTTAAAAAGTAATGGATCTGAATGCTTCTTCCATCCCTGTGCTGACCAGAGCTGCAGAAGCGTCATCTGAAAAACTTGCAATTAAAACTTTAAATGTATTTAATATAAAGCCAATATTGCTTAGAGATCTTTGATATAACATCTGCGTGTCTGAGATGAATTTCATTGGTCTTGGTTTCGTTGGACAGTTGTCACATGCGGATCTAAATGCAGCAACTTGTTGACAACAAGGATAAAACCAGCTGACACTGAATACTTGTCACAGCTGGCATGAAAATGATCAAATTTTGTCACAATTTCCAAGAGAAACAGCTCCAGCATGTACCTTCCTGTAAAACCACAACTTGCCAAAGCTGTTTGTGTATGAATTAAACAAACAAGATATAACATGTGGTCATTTGTACTTGTAACTTTGGACAGAGCTCGGCTAGCTGTTTCCCCTGTTTCTGGTCTTTCTGGTAAGCTAAGCTAATCTCCTGCTAGCACAGACAGATCCTCTCCAAAAGACAGCAAATAAGCACATTTCCCAAAATGTCAAACAATTCAAGTCCAAACGCAGTGCAACAAGAATGAAAAGTGAAACATTATGAAAAGAAGTGAAATAAAGTCACCACAGCAGTAGCAGTCCAAACTGAATACACTGTAGCACCATTTTAATGGCATTTTGAAACTTCTCAGTCTCAGTCAGCTTTTTTCTGCTATATTTCTTTGCTGTGGTCTTCATCTTGAAGCACTTATCTGGGGTTGAAAGGTGCTTTATAAATCAATAAAGAGTATAATCACTCATTCACTTGATAACGCAAAGGTCAAAGGGCTGAATTAATGCTACTTTTATGGCCGTACGGTTGATTATTGTATGAAAGAGCGTAAGGTTTTGTAGGTTAATTTTGTGATTACATAAAGGGATGGATCAACGTTGGGAAAATAAGGATTACCTCCCTGCAAAATCTGCTGCAAATCTGACTGCGGGTTGCACTGATATTGATTCATTTTTGATTGTAAAATTGTCAGTTATCAGTCAGTCCAGGGGTGAAATGCTTCATTTGCAGCTCTGGCAGAAACACAGCCATAAACAGCTTTGATCACGCCACAGAGAAAAACACACACTACTGTGGAATGAAGCTCTGAGACTTTTTTCTTTCTGAGCGGCCTCTTGATGTTAATTAGCCAAACCGTGGTGTCAACAGTTTGTGGCAGTGTCTCCTCCGTCCAGGTGAGAGTCTGGGTGCTCAGTGTTGTAGCTGCCAGTGACTGAGGTCTGTGCTAATGACCTGTTTGAACTAGCGTCAATGTTAATGCTGCTGCAACAATACATTTCCAGATAAGACAAATGCAAATACTGAAGTAAGTGTCCAATTAACTGCTCATCGATCATTCTCCCATCAGCACCCTCAAACCCTGCCTGTCAGTCCAGTGTCGATGAGAAAATCCCTCTACTGAGCCATGAGTGGAAAGTACATTTACTCAAGTTCTGCACATAAATACAGTTTTAATGTACTTGTACTTGAGAATTTCCATTTGATACATAGGAAAATGTTGTACTTTTTACCCCACTATCTAAGATGTATACTCGGTACTTTACAGATTAAGGTTTTACATTCAAAACATACAATCAGATTATGAAATATAATGTATCCTAAGAGGTTTAACTACCCAACAGTCTATAGACTAGTTAAATTACCCACCTCCCAATCAGCTACATGTTTAAATGCTGCGTAAATGTTAATGCATCCATAATAATGTTCAAAAACCATAATAGCCAGTAAAATAACACTGACATGGGCCATTCTACATGTATAAAGATTGATTTTACTTCTGATACTTTAAGTACATTTTGCTGTTAGTATTTGTTTGTACTTTTACTTAAGTAATACTTTGAATGTGTGACTTTTACTTGTGTATTTTTACATTGTGGTATTGCTACTTTTACTTAAGTACTTTTAATTAGGTCTGTTTTTTCTGTATTTTTCCCTCTTAATATATTATCTTCTTTCTTACCATTTTTTAATTCATTTTATTTCCTTGATTTCTCATTCACAACAAAATATGTAAATGCTAGGGGCATGGATGCTATCATATGTAAACAACTGTACATCTACTGTATGTGGTGCACTTTTGCAGTTAAGTATATATTTTAAAAAGTAATGGAGCTGAATACTTATTCCACCTCTGTGCTGACCAGAGGAGCAGAAACTCTATTTGACAAACTTGCAATTATACACTTTCTATTCTATTTAGATCTATTCTTTTTCTATTCTATTAATATAAAGCCAATATTATTTTTCAAAATGTCTATCAGAGGTCTCTATCTTAAGACGACATCTGCTTATCTGAGGTGAATTCCATTGGTCTTGGTTTCAGTGGATAGTTTGAGTCACATGAGGGTCTAAATGCCGCTTCAGAGGTTTTCGATGTTTACAGTAAGAATAAAACCAGCTGACTCTGAATATGTGTCATTTCTGGCACGTGAATGATCAAATCTAGTCACAGTTTTCACAAAACATCTGCAGCTTCTCTAGTAAAACTACATTTGTCATTCAACAGTCTCCTTGAGAATGGAGCTTTACACCTACAAGACTATACAGGGCAGCTAGTGAGTGTGTATGCATGAGTGTGTGTGTGTGTGTGTGTGTGTGTGTGCATGGGTGTAAACACTCCCTGCCTTGTAGCTACACTCCTAACCCACAGCTGTAAACAAAGGTTTTGAAAACAGTGCAGATTGTGGAGTAATGAGGTCATCGGAGGGGAAGAATCATTTATGAGCGTCCCGATTACAGGATACTACAATCCAACATAACTGCAGTTTGCCACTTTTATTTGTTTAAGTGAGTGACATTGTGAGATAAATAGAGATTAGATTGGGTGGAACAATAATACGCTGTAGTAATAAACTTTATCCACAAGCACTTTTTATAGCAGCATTTACGAAAGCTTAAAAGGTGATATTGATTCTGTTTCTGTTTCTGAAGCTGTTTCAAAGCCATAGTGCTGTTTGGGAAAACTATTGCTCACCTTAATTTTACAGGACCAGACAAGTGTGTTCGCAAATTTTAGCTCTTTAACAACAAATTATGTATACTTCAAATGCATGCTGTATAGTTTTAGATTGATTTTTGAGGTGGCCATTAGTTTCAGCTACACACTGACCACAAATTTATTAAAGTTTTGATCGCATTTGGAACATTTTCTTTAATTAAACATTCAAGCTCACTAGTATCGCCAATGTGTCAGCAGATAGGATCATTTAGCTTTGCAAAACCATGCTTTACAAGTGATGAATAACTCAGACAAAACAAAACTGACATCAGGCAACAAATAAAACAATACTTAAGATAACAGATAACAACAGGCTAGTATAAGTTATACAATAACAGTTAGCAAGGAACTCATTTACCACAGAATTTACAGCATTCTTGATAATATTCCCCAATTTGATGACCATTTGCAGACTATTTCAAGAGGCTGGATCAGGAAACATTTCCCTGTCCTTACATTTATCTTTACAGGGAAAGACGGAAGATATTCTGTGGGTTTTATGATCTCAGATAATGATTCCAAGGTGAACTCTGTGAAATATGTTTGCAGAGATATGATATAGTGTTTTAAATTCAAAATATAACAATGATAATACAAAAGAGATAAGTGAGTGGATGAATGAATGCCAGAACTGGGCCATGAAAGAGAGTTAAATGGTTCTAAAAGTGAATAAATAACTTTGCATACTTGTTCTGCATGGCAGCACCAGTAGCTTCAAATCAAAAAAACTGGACAAAACTGGAAATCTTGCTCCTTTGTCATTTGTGAGTTGTTGGTGTGAGCTTGTGTAAGGATATCGGTTAGCAGTGGGGAGCCAGTGCAGGTTTGGTGGGAACAGAAGGTGTCGGGAGGTTTGAGGTGGTTTTATTTGGGGTGAGTTACCGTCTTTCTCCCTCCTTTTGTCTCTTCTTTTCAGATGTGGGGTGGGGAGCCCGGAGTCACAGGCCTGTGCTCGTACCTCTCCTGGGAAGTTCATTAAACTTAATTTACATTCGTGATGCCAATCACACAGATACTTAACTGAACAAAGACTATTCCAGTGAACAGTGGTTATTCTACAATCCAAAGGTCACATCTAACACCCTTACCTCCCTGCTTATAGCCACAGGTTTGCTAAAAATGATACTGAAAGACCATCTCGTTGGAATACTAAAGCACTGTTGTTGTGCTAAAATGGGTGCTGCCTGTTTGATAAGTGATTAGATTCTGAGTCACACATAACTGCACACATAGCATGATAAATGCAATCTGAACTGTGCATGACAAAACCTGGACTTCTTGTGGAAGAATTAGAAAACAAAACGGAGACTTGAGGAAAAGTTGCAGAACCACAAACAAAGAATAAACCTCAGGCAGAATACTGAGGTGTTTTTACTGCTAACTTGTGTCTGGTTTTGTCAGTTGGACGGCCTCAGCAGGCTGGTTCAACTAGTTACAGGCAGGTATGTGTCTGTTTCTCAGTGATGTTGTGTTTGAATCTAAAAAGAGTTTTGGTCCATGTTTGTAGAGTAAATTAGTGCTAGAAACTTCCAAAATGGAGTCTTGAAATATAAGCATGTACGTGACTCTTCAGCCAGACAGCAGGGCCACATTCAGTGGAATTTCCGTGTGAAACTTCTGAAATTATTCAAACCTGCAGAGTGTATGAGTCAACAATCATTAATAGATTCAAATCAGATTGGAAACAAACAGAATAAAATGTCTGTGTTGAGACCAACAGACACAGGCAAGTAGTTTCACAATTACAATCCATGAAACTAAACTATTTAAAATCCAGTACCATATGTTCCATGCTTCAAATGAATGGGTAAAGGTATTACTTTCTTCTTTTATGAAAAACTAGGACGTGGGAATGTTTTAATTCTACTTTAACGGATTTCTGAAATTTATAGATGTAATTTCAGCCACACATGAGACAGGAAGTGGCATCAACGAAAACATAACTAAAACCACTTTAAAACTTGCTCCCCCTCAAACCACACACGTTCAGAAACAGTAAGCTGCATTCATTAGAGTTGATCTTTCAGTTCATGTAGTTAGATTTTCTCTCTATGTCCGTACTGCAATCCACAGCTTACAAATATTCATGAATTTAACATAAAGTTTTCAGAAAGGAGAAGAGTGTTGACGGGACAGAGATGAAGAAATGACAGAAACAAAGTGTTGTCCTTTATAATTCACTATATTACATCAGAAAAAAACTGATTTCCTTTGTCTGAGTCACTTTGTGTGGGAGGCATAGGCTGTCATCACGCAAGCACACAGCCAAGACATAATGTGCTTCACCAAAACTTTGTACAGATCAGAGACCCTGAGAGACAGCTACCTACCTACCTACCTATCTAGCTATCTGTTTTTCAAGATAATGCAATAAAATGATGCAATAATCTTTGATTTCCCTTGCATGTGTGAATCAGCTTAGAATCAGGTTTATTGGCCAGTATGTTGGCACACAAGGAATTTGATCCTGGTTTCTACTGGCACACAAGGACAAGATAATTAAACATAAACATATTGCTATTATATACACGCAAATATATAAAGTACATATAGAAACAACAAATGGACAACAACATACAGTGTCTATATACAAGTAAAACAGTTTCTGTAAACTGTAAACGGGATACAAATAGTGCAAAGGTGTGTAAGAGTGCAAGAAGTGCTGAAATAAATATTGTATGGGTTATAAGTTGTAAGTAAATATTGTATAAGTTACTTTATACCTGGACCTTAGTTTAGATAAATGATCAGTGTCTTTGTGGATTTGCATACAGGCATGCAAGGAAAGCCATTTTGTAATTGAGGAGAGGTTTTTTGCAAAACTCTGTCTACTTTTTGTTCAGTTTTCTTCCAAATCTCCAAGTGAACTGTATTCCACCACATTAGGTGTGTTTATCAGTTTAAAAGATTCATTTTTTAACCTATTACAGTAAGTGATAAAAGTTAGAGTCTGTGGTTCAGAGTCTGAGAACCAGAGGTGGAAGGTAACTGAGTACATCTAGTCAAGTACAAATAAGGCCTAAATAGGTAAAACTCTCCGATATTTCACAAAAATGCAAAGATTAAAGAAAAGTTCTGAAAAATTAATCCAAATTTTTGTAGCAGAACTTTGTTTTTTACAACCCAAACTATCATCTCAAGACCCCTCAGATTTATCTTATGACCCTTACAAAGCAAACCTCGAGCAGCTACTACAATAAAATGCTGCTTATGCACTGACTCATCAGTATTGATAATGTTAAATTTATTTAATATATCAGTCACAGCCTGATTTTCTGCATGATGAGCACTTTAACTTTAGTACTTTAAGTACATTTTGCTGCTAATATTTATGTACTTTTACTTAAATAGGGTTTTAAATGCAGGACTTTTACTTTTAGTACATCATTTTTACATTGCTGTATTTATACTTTTACTTAAAGTACTTTTACTTTTACTTTCTACTTGAAATACTTAACCACATAATCATACATAACCACCACAGCTGAGAACAAAAGATATGTGAGAAGAAAGATGAAAATTTAAAGGATTGTGTCACATCCTGTCTTCTCCCTCATCCGGTGAGAAAACAACAGGCAGACTCGATCCGCGCTCTGATTGGTTGGCTGGATGTAACAACGGCGCTGATTGGCTTAGAGATTGCCGCTCCTGAGCTGCTAGTTTGAACATAAATACAAGCAGCTTCGGTGTCTATTTCTCAGAAATCAGGGGCTGTCAGAGAGGGAGGACGCTGTTCTGCAGCTCTCTGACACAAGTAACAACTATGTGGCTTTAGTAGCAAGACTGAATCGAAATTTTACTCCACAAGGAACCCACCGAGTCACGTCCAGGCGGTGTTTCGGATCGTACGTTTGGAAATGTTCTGGGTTAGCTTGATGTTTGGACCGTCTTGCTAATTGGCTTTCTCTCCGACCCGAAATTCAAACCAAATCTTCCACTAAGCAGTAACGTCTGCAGGATTTAACCAAATTGGACAGCCAGAAAAACAAAACAAAAATGGAGTCGGTTAATGTTTTTGGCAACAACAGTCCTGACAAATCCGTTTTGAAAAGTAGGCCCGACGGGATCCCCGGGCTTTCCTTGCTCTCCTTGCCCGAGCTGAGTACAAAGACAACGCACTGCAGGGATCTGTTCTCCCCTGGACCCGCGACTGTCCTGTCTCCTGTCACCAATTTGGCTCTGGACATGAACAATTTGGCTGGACTGGGAAGGTATTGTTACAAGTTTAATGTGTTTTTATTCCCTCCTGTTACTCGTTTAAAACTTAAGTTACTATCGCTGCGGTTTTTCAAAGCCACTGACAAAACCTCTCGACTCGTAACGTTACCTATCATGCGAAGTCTAGTATAACATTAGTGTTTACATCACTGATTTTTCCTGTTCATCTTTTTCCCACACAGCCTATGTGATACACCGAAAAGGAGAAAGCATGCACCCCTTGAGAAGGTTCCCTCCTTTGCCTCTGACGTCTCATCTGATGCTGGTGAGGCTCCCTCAAAGCTATTGTCTGCGCTAATTGAAGCCATTACAATTGATGCCTGAGGGTCCTAATGTGTGTGTCTATATAAGTAATGTATATGGCACCTGATTTTATGGTCATGCAACTTAACTTCACATGTGGTCATGAGATTATGAGTATTGTTAATTTGTTAATCAACAACTAATCTGGCATTTTTGCCCAGAAAAAAAATATTATTATTACATAGGTCTCAGCCTCTCAATTGTGGGAATTTCTGTCTTATTTCTGTCACTCCTTTTTACAAATTGAACTAGTTTGTAGTGTAAAACTCAAATCTAGGGCTGCAACTAACGGTTATTTTCATAATTCATTAATGTGTTTATTTTGTTGATTAATCATTAGTGGTTTGGCCTAAAAAAATGTTTAACTGTTTCCAAAAGCTCAAGATGACATCCTCAAATGCCTTCTTTGTTCCAACCACCCAACCAATAGTCCACAACCCAAAGGTCTTCAGTTTACTATCATAGAGGACAAAAGAAACCAGAAAATAGTCACATTTGAGAGGTTGGAAATAATTAATCAAAATAGTTGGTGATTAATTTAATAGTTGGCAACTAATCGATTAAGCACCTAATTGTTGAAGCTATAATCAAATCCAAATTTACAGTTGAGTAAATTTACCAGCTTGAAACAGCTGAAATACCCGAGCAGTCAGCTGGTTGTCTGTGCCAGTTTCCCTTCTTGTGCTGGGCCACCTGGTGCCTGTATTGATCTGTGATAAATATCTCTTCCTTCAGGCCTCGGCATGGATCTCCCAAGCCCCATGGATGCCGTTGAAATTGAGGACACGTAAGTCGCACTGTCTTTCTCATGTCTGTTCTAATCAATCAGCCTGTGCCCCTCTTGTCTTACCCCTCCACCCCCTCCTCCACCCCTGAGCTTGGGCTCAGCTGAGCCAAGCGCCATATCTCAGCTATAGGATTATTGTTTCTACCGTTGGCTTTAAGATGACAGCTTCACTCTTTTTTTTTTTTTTTTTTCTTTTTTTTTCCTAAGCAGATTAGGTGATAAGGCGGCATGTAAGATTAACTTTCTTTGTCTTGAGGTTAAGTGAGAAAAGACATGGTGGTCTGGTTTCTTTAATGCTGTTACTGTTACTATGCTGTTTTTGGCAATTTTGTTATTTTTTCTAGAAAGTAATCCTCAAGACTTTTGACAAGATACACATGGATAAGATAAAAACGTTTAGAGGAAATTGGTTTGTACCAATTCCTATGAGCACAAAGACAATTTTCACATCTGCTCAAAACTTGACTGCTGGTCGAAAGGAAACTCGACGTACACATTAGTGCTCAGCAGTCTTATCTTGACCAGATTGTCAGCATATCATCTGCTGCCTAATCTTGGGTGGCCCTTTTTTTTTTTATAATTCTCAGTTGGGTGAGTCTCTGTAGACATCTGCCGCCGTCTGATGTGCGAGTTCCTTTACAGCAGCATTTGGTCACCAAGTCTTCATTCACCTCCTTTACAGCTGTTTGGTTGCTAGGAGTTTTGCAGGTTGGGGGGAGGACATGCCCCGCGCTTGGGGTTTAATGATAGCCCACCCCCTCTGGTTTTTGGCACACTCTTCCTATGCACTGTTATTTCAATAGGAACAAGGGGGGCTGGAGTTTTTTTTCTGCGTCAGAGTTATTGAAATGAGGGCACCCCCAGAGGACAACCGCCCTCCCTTTCTGTGGTCTGCATTGAATGGGACACGCTCCCCCCTTGACAAACAAAGGGTCCTTGCAGAAAAGGGGTTTGGCGGCGTTGGCTCCAGCAGGCATATGGTAGATTAGCTGATCTCTGCATCCCCTCCCCTGCCCTTCCTCCCCACCCTCCACCCCTGCGCTGCACACTAAAGCTCCCCACTTCACTTGTTTAGCATACAGGTGGGCATTACTCCAATGCAAGGGCAACTTCTTGCCTGTATGCATTCACCCAACTTCCTCTAGTCCAACCGTTCCTCTTGCTTTCTCAATAGAGCTCCAGATTCTTTGTCTTGTAGTTTATGAGCACAGAGTGTTACAGAGCCTTCCAGCCACTTTCCAAAGCAGATTTTATTACAAAGACATGTTCCTTTTCATTCACCGACAGTTTCTTTCAACTTTTTTTCCTCTAACTTTGAATTTTTTTCCTCTTTGTTTACAGATTTGAAAGAGCCATTCAACAGTCAAGCAGAGTTGTCAACGAGTAAGTTGCTTTCCAGTTAATAACCTAAAATTATTACCCGGTGTCTGGCTGTTATTGCCCTCCAGGGACTATATTACTCATCAAACTGAAACCACCTGTCTGCCTGTTTAATTGAATTTGTACTGACAACAGTTCCCTCCTCTCCCTTTCTACCAATTATAGCAAGATGCCAATTCGAAGAATCAACTCATTGCCAGTAAGTAGATTTGTTATATTTGTCTCATGTGTTCCTTGTTTTGAAAAGCTTATGTTTAAGAGCTGAGAGATAATGTCAGAATGTGGCCTGTTGTAGTCCTGATTCGGCTGTCATGCATCCAAAACACTAAGATGGAAGAAGAGCCAGAAGAGTTTGAAATTAGATTTTTTTTTTTTTAAAAAAAGATCAAAACACCCAAGGGACAGGAGAAAGGAGGACTGTGTAAGAAGGATTTAAAATAACTGTCTCAGCCTCAGAATACAGTAAAAAAAAATAACCTCAAACATCCAGCTGGTTTGGGTAACAAGATGTTTGTACTGCAGTTTTTCATATCAGTTCAAAATCTCCTCTATTGTAAAAACCCACCACAGGACAGCTTGTTTACAGTTGCTGAGCCCCTGCTGACTGGCTCCTTGTTGTTCCTTCCCAGCTCCACCTGCTGTGTTACAGCCCGTCTCTGAAGGGACAGGAAACAGATTCTCACCGCTACGGAATATTTGGCCAGCAACCCTCCCAGATAACCGCCTCCTCCACATCTCAGTGTGACAACAAGGAGAACATGCCGGAGGTCAGTGGTGCAGTTTGTATCTTTTTTTGGTAGAAAAACATCAATGAGAAGATGTCTGACTTGGTTAGATGCAGAAACTCCTATAGAACTTGATAGTGATGCAGGCTTAGAAAGCTGATTTGTTGCCATGGCAAAGGCATTGCATCTTTTGGCATACCATTTTAAATGGCAGTCCATCTTTAGATTTTATTTTGCAGTGTTTGTAGGTATTAAAGAGACTAACCACAACAAAATATAGTTTTCTTAAGTTAATCGATAAGGTGATTAACACTTTGTCATTGACTTATGATAGTCTATATCATAACATGTCTATATCATGTTTTGGCTTTAAATCAAAGTTACAACCAGGTGCTGTGAAATACTTCCTCAAAAGTGTTGAGCATTGATTCACTTAATTTTTTTTTTTTTTTTCTTTCAGGAGGGTTTTGAATTCAAGAAACCAACCAAGCCAGTGTCGCGGAGTCGTGTGCGCTCCTTCAACAGCGGACAGTCAAAGGACGCATTTGCCCACCGTCCCAGCTCTGCACCAGCACTCATGGTATGTAAACATCACAAGAGTCAGAGTGACATACAGTGAGAGCTACACTTCATGTTTTGTAGCTTGTGCATAATTACATTTCTATCTTCAGCATGGCAGATTAATACAAAATTAGATTGGCCAGTTTACTAAGGATGGCTTGTCAATGCTGATACTTATTGATACTCTTAATAGTTTTATGACCTGTTGTAAAGCACACAAGGTTGTGACCTGATTCCAACCCTCATATATTGATTTTTCCCTCCTGTACAGCTGTCTTCACCTCCTCCAGTGCAGCAGCTCGAGTTCTACGACTCCAGCCCCATGTTCCTGAGACGTTCCTCCCTCACCACCTCTCTAAACGACGACGACGATGACGGCTTCCTGGACGTACTCGACGACAACATGGAGGTGAGACATCCTTGGAATTATGTGTATCTTGTTAAAACCGATTTTCATCAGGGATTATCAGCTAGTGTATATATTTTTGTAATCATTCCTCTGTCCTTTGGAGAGGCTACAGTTTCAAGATGATTCAATGAGCCACATGCCCCCCCCCATCCATTTCCATCACTTATTATATGTACTATAACAGATTATTTGTCACTTTCAGAATGACTCTGAGATGCCGATGGGAATGGCCAGCTTGCTCACTGCTCCGCTGGTGGCCGACAGTATAGCAGAAGACTCTGTAAGTTTCTCTACTAACAACAGAAGAACACATGATTGGCTGATACAGATATCAATCATATTCTGATTGTTAATCATGACAACTAAAGGCCAACGAAAAGTGAACGTTGTGTTCAAATGATATTTCTCCTGCGTCATCAGCCAGTCATCCGCTGCCGGCCGCGGAGCCTGTTTCGCTCGCCGTCCATGCCCAGTCCGGTGTCCCGCCCCTCTGTGAAGCGTCCCGACCACCCTGGAGATGAAAACACACCAGTCAGAGTGAAGAGACGACGCAGCCTGGCAGGAACACAGGTCACCACCACGGAACAAGATCCTGAATCCCCGAGGATGGTGAGTCCTGACTGCCTGGAACACCGTCGTCTTTATGCTAAGCTAATTAGCTACTGGACGTAGCATCACATTTAGCATACGGACACGAAAGAAGGCAAGCAACAAAACGCATGTCCCCACAAGCGGTACCATTGCTTTTAAGCTGGGGAAAAAAACCCCTCTTGATGCTTTTGGGATTCAGAGAGTGATCAATCTGATCACTGTCAGAAACCTGTTGGTAGAATAAAGCCGCAGGGCGAAAAACAGACACTGACCATCTGTCCCTTCCTCAGTGGAAGTGGAGAGAAATGGCTTGTGAAACACCCATTGAGGCCGACTGGCTGTTATCACTGGTTTTACAGACAGTCTCATTTTTACTGCATTTTCTCCTTGACTGCCCCCTTAAGTCTCTTTCCTCCTCTCCATGCAGGGCTGTTCACTGCTCCAGAGGTCCAAGTCCTTCTGTCAGACTGAGATTGAGAAGCTGCTGGACGGCGAGGATGCTTCTCACGAGCTAATAGGAGATTTCACCAAGGTAAGGAGGACTTGAGAGTGATTGGCTGCTTATATTAGTAACTTAATTATGTGACATTACTTTTCTAATCCAATTTCCTTCCTTTTTTCGTTTTTAGCCTTTCGTACTACCAACAGTGGAGGGCAAACATCAAGACCTCAAGTACATTACCTCAGACGTGGTGAGTTTAGACGCTAATAAATCAAATCAGCAGTGTTTTTACCGCCATAATTTTTGTTTTTCAATGTGTAATGTTTCTCTGTGCTCCTCCAGATGGTGGCAGCTCTGACTGGACAGTTTAATCATCTAGTTGAGCGAGTCATTGTCATCGACTGCCGCTACCCCTACGAGTTTGAGGGAGGACACATCAAGGTGAGCTAACACCTGCCAACATGTCTGCCACTTCCTGTAGAAATGTTTATTATGTGGCACGGTACAAATGTTTCAGAAAAGGTGTTTTTCTTGACACTGTAACTCACTGACTGCACCACTACAGTACTTTTTTGATTAGTATTTCTTCTAGCTAACCTCCAGAATAACTTTCCATGTTTCTAAACAGTTTATGTAATATTGTCTCGTCATCTCAGGGCGCTCTGAACCTGCACCAGGAGGATCAGGTGCAGGACTTCCTCCTCAAGACCCCCATCACGCCGTCCTGCCCGGAGAAACGGATCGTCATCATCTTCCACTGCGAGTTCTCGTCGGAGCGCGGCCCTCGAATGTGCCGCTTTGTCAGGGAGCGAGACCGCGCCATGAACGATTATCCCAAACTCCACTACCCAGAGCTCTACATCCTGAAGGGTGGATACAAAGACTTCTTCCCTCATTTCCAGGTCAGTTTGTTTTTGTTTTTTTTAAAAGACAAATAACTTTCCATTTTCAGCCTGTGGGTTGCCAGCTTGGAGGTTTTTGTTGCTGTTTCCCGTAGCAACTGTGATTATGAGAAGGGAAACATGTAGATAGCTCAGTGTTCATCCACTGAGTCAGACTAGACATGAGAGTTGATTGAGATCAGTATACATGACAAAATCTCAACTCAAGGTTCGTTTTACTAGCTTTTTCAGAGCTTTCAACCACTTCTCATGGTCTTGAAAGCTCAGAAAATCCTAGTAAAGTGGACAATGTCACATGTAAAGAGGTTACTTTTGTTACATCCTCAAATCTCCTTTCAATATCAGACGTTTAGTAACAGTTGTCTCTCATCATAATGGCTAAACGAAACCGTTGCTATGGCTCTCCAGTGCTTTGAACTTGTCTCCTTCTCTTCCCGCGCAGTCACAATGTGAACCTCAGTCCTACCGGCCCATGCACCACGAGGACTTCAAGGAGGACCTGAGGAAGTTTCGCCTCAAGAGTCGCACCTGGGCCGGGGAGCGCAGCAAGAGAGACATGTACAGCCGTCTGAAGAAGCTGTGAGCTCGACCCTGCCTCTTCCTCTCGAAACTGCCTCTAAAACACACACACTGCCTCCCCCCCCTCCCCGAACACACTGATTTAAAACCTCCTCACAGAGCCTGAGGCCTCGCCCCGCCGACGAGGAAATACCTTGTGGGACTTTGCCAGCAATAGGGGTTTGTTTTTTTTTGTTTTTTTAAAGTCCCCGTGATTCATTTAACTATAGCAAAGTTGGATATTTATTCAAATTTAAGGAGGGAAAGACGTGAAATGATGAAGCCTTGACTGTCGATGAGGTGCAGTGAACAGATCTGTAGCAATATTGATCGTTTTAAAACCACTTGGACCTACTGCCTGTTTTACCTTTTTTGTATTATGCGGCACAAAATCACTGCCAGATTGCAATAGAACATCGTCAAACCACACTGCCAAGTCTGAAGTTTGTCTTTCAGTCTCCTCACTGGGTGTTTTTTGTTATTTTGTCATTTCCAACCTTTTTATTTAAGCACTTAATTTAAATACCTTGAAATGGTGAGGTGCTTTTTTTTTTTTTTTTTTTTTTTTGATACTGCTTTTTATATAACTTTTAATTAACTGAGTTGACCCCTGTTTAAACTTTGTGATTTGTTGAAAGCTTGCCTTTCTCTAGGCTGCCCAAATTGTAAATAGGATATTTTAAAGACATCTTGTAAAAGTGTGGGATTGATGTGCGTATTTCTTCCTGATCAGTTGCAATACTTGGTAACTTTTTTTAATTTTATTTTGGATCAGAAGATGCCAAAGCAAACAAGCTACCTGTTAACTTTGCAGTGAGATTTTTCGAATGCTGCAGGTCAGCAAGTAAGGATTTTTGATTTTTTTTTTTTTTTTTCTTAAGAAAAATACCTTGTTTGTTTGTTTTGTTTTGCTTTGAATCCCTTCATTTTCAGAGATAAAATGTCTTCCCCTGTCTGTCTATAATGAATGGGGTGGTTTGAATTTTGCTACAGGCTCGTGGGGGAGCTGATGAAATAAAGATCCAATGTGCGTTTAAATTTTGTGATGTAGCTTTTTATATCGTCATAATTTCTGTTTTGTGCTGTGGTTGTTTTCTTGGACAGGGTTCATTGTTGAAACTTTTTAAAACTATTGACAATAAGAGTTTTGATACCAAAACAAATTGTTTTCATTACCCTTTAAGGAATATAAATGTTTTCCTGAGAAGATTTTTTTTTTTTTCATTAACAAAAGAAGCAAACACACAAGTCTGAAATTCGTCAATCAGGATTTAAAATACACACACAGTCTGATCAAAGAATAAGTAAAGACAAAAATGACCAGAAATTTGGCGAGGACACAGAGTGCATAGTAAACTTGGCAGTCACACATTTCTCCGATCTGTATTTCTGTTTTGTGTCTTCAGGTTATGCTAACCCATTGTTGCTAACTTTGGAGCTAACCCCCTTTACTTTTCCAGCATTTGGGGAAACAACAGACGTGACTTTTTAGCATTTATTAACCGACACACTGTAGTCTGTACTGTACATTTCCTGCCAGACTGACAACTTACTACTAACCTTTTCCTCTGCCTCTGCTCATCCACCGTCACTTCTCTGCCCCTCGCTCTTTCCCGCTCGCTACGCAAACATACTCCTTAAGGGAGCCACGCGACCAGTGGTTTCCCAGGCAACGGCAGAGGTTGACTCACGTACCGGAACAGCGCTGCACAGAGACTCCCAAACACTATCGAATGAATATCCATTAATTCGGATATCAAATATTAAAAAAATATTTTTTTCGGCCTGGCGGGGGTTCTTCTTGTCATTATGGAGAGACACAGATTTAATAAACGTTAAGTACGTTCAGTAAACGTTGAGTTCAGTTAGACCCAGCAGTCTCCATCAGGTTGGGGAGTTCAAAGTTGTGAAAACAACGGGGGTGTTTTGAATAATTTGTTAGTCTGTCCCTCCCGCCGCAGGAAATAATGGATTACTCCTGGAAAGCTATTGATGTAGCACTTTTCTCCTTATGAAAATAACACGGAGATTATTCGACCAATGAGAATTTAGTCGGATGAGAGCATATGACCAACTAATCGACCAGTCGACCAGCAGACTACAGCCCTATTTATCTTCTGTATTAGCAGCAGAAAATACCTGAATAACTTGGTAAAGTGAAACCATTTCATTTCAACATTCTAGGTATGAAACTTTTTTACCGTATTGTGTCTTCAAAAAAATCCTCAAAAGACTTTCTGCTAAAATACTATGATCTATCAAGTTAATCAAAATACTACAACACCTGTCAGTGATTCACTAAATGATTCATAAATGCTTTACCGCTCACTAGTGTGAACTTAGTGTTTCGGCCTTGAAGCACGTCAATGTTCCAGTTTTATTCAGTTATCCAAATAATTTTTGTAAACTTGCTATCAGGCCTCGATGTGTAATTTCAGCAAACTCTAGAGCAGTGGTTATTAACCGCCTAAAATAAGTTGATATGAAATAAAAGGACACAAATTATTTTTTTCTAAATTAGTGCTTAAAATACTTGGATGATGGCAGTATGTAAAAAAAAAACTCACCAACTCCTGATTGCACCAGAGTTTTGCAGAGTCAAAAGTTCAGAAGAAAAGCCACAAGCAGGAAATATTATGAAAAGTATTTCAAGTACTTTTGTTTAACTCTTCAAATCTTTGTCAGGATCTCAACTTCTCACAATTTGTGATATTAACATTTTCCAAATGTGCACTTTTATATATAAGATACAAGTCATAGAGGGAAATCTTCTAGATCATTTCATCATTTCCTATTTTGAAACTAATTCTCAGATTCATTTTTACTCAACCAGATAGTCATCTGATTTTCATCTTCACAAGCAAGCAGAAGTAAATTTTCAGTTATCAGATCTTCATCATTGTCAGTTTTCAGTTTTAACTTCTGGAACTACTCTTCTTGTTTGAATCAGATTTCTTCCTCCTGAAAGTCTTTCTGAGCATATTTAAAAAGGTTTTTTTTCTTTTCTTATTTATATAAGTATATAACAGAGGCCTATCTAGGCTTTTTTCCACCCCGTGCATGTTTTTTTCTTATTTGTGTGTCTTGGATTTGAACCTGTCTAAATAAGCTTGACATCACATAAATTCTTCAGTGCTGATGTATCTTAAAAAAACAAGCACAGAGGCTCAACTTCCTCAAAAGGGAGTCACACTCACAAAAAAGTAAATTCTGAATCACTGGTCTGGACTAGACAGAGTATCACATGTCCTGTGTTGTTTGGTCTTGTGCTCTGCATGGCGGGGACACTGGTTTTCCTGCACACAGAGCAGTTCCTGTTTTTTCAAATTTTCCCTCTCTAGCCGACCTTGGGAGTGGCCTATCCGCTGCAGCACGTGTCCATGCGTACACACTCACTCACTCACTCACTCTCACACACACACACACATTCCTCTCTGCAGTGAGACTGTCTCCGTTGAGGGAGAACCTGGCAGCCAGCCGTTCGCCTGACATGTTCTGACAGGAGTGGGGGAAAAAAAAATCTGAGCCGCGTGTTGTAAACACGTGACCGTTCTGATGGAGAAGAGGTTATAAAAGCACAACTCCCTCCCCTCTGGCGCTTAACCAAAGTTTGAAATCAGGCAGTTTCCCAGTGGTCATGTGGGTATGGGAAAGGGGAGGGCAAGCATTTGTTTGCATAATTTACAGCCAACTGTTTCTAGCAGAAACAAGTGTCAGTGTCTTGTCTTGTGCAAGTGGGACTTAACTGAAGACACTTCTTAAACCTGGAATAAAGTGTTGGCAGTCAGGACAGTAAAGATCAAAAGTATACAGATGCTAACAAAAACCCACAGCTGAGTAGGAAGACTGCATAGAGGAAGAAGGTGCAAAATCATAAAAAAACACACACATTTTGTTTGAGTGATCTTTACATGTACTTGTCAATGGGTCTGTACTCATCTCAAGCTGGCACCTTTTTCTGAGCAAGACAGTTTCTGAGGTTTAAGGGGCCTCGCACCTTTTAGATGTGGCATACATAATGCAACACTTGCAAGAGCCTTTTCAAGACAAGCTTCCTTCTCCACTTTAGCAGTCTGTTTTAAAATGTAGATGAGTTCTTGGCAGGTCTCCAAAAAGAATAATGAGCCAGGTTTTACAAGTGGACCCATCCAATTAGGAGCTGGGGATTCAACAAATCAGCAAAGAAAGTGCGAAACACTTGAAATTTAGCAAAAAGTGGAAGAGCCTCCAGAAATGTACTGAAATAGTGTTTTTATTTAAGTTGCTTGTTCTGGTAGGTGTGCTCTATCCACATTATTAAATCTAAAATAAAAACTTGAAGTTCGATACTTGCTTGAAAAAGTTTGCAGTTGTAGTTTTGCATGTATTCCAGTGAGATGCCAAACCAGTTAGGCAGATTAGTCAGACAGTCTTGTTTTGTCTTGTCTAGTTTTTTGGCTCTTAAAATTCCCTAAATTTGATTTAGTGAAATTTGCAAACACTTGTGATCGTTTATTCAAGTTCATTCAGATTTTGAGTTGTAGCTATTTGCCTTCTTGCCTTTCTTTTACACAGGAAATGCATTGCACATATACAGTATATAAGAATACAGTGATTAGGAGTGAATGATATGGAGAAAGATCTTTCATAGTGCTATATTATGATGTATAAGACAAATAAACATTTCTAGAAATTAAATTGAGAAACTGTTAAAAGATGAAATAACCAGATGTGAGTGTTACTGATCCAGTAAAGTAAATAAATCAAGATACTTCTTTGGTTCAAAAAATCCTGTAAATACAGTATTTCCATAAAATAGTCCAGCTCATTGATTTGCAACACTGCCCACAAAAGCTTAATACAAGCAGGATAGCTACCATGGGAAAGACATTTGGCAAAATCTGTAAGAAATTTCTATTTTCTCACAGTATTTATCTTATCATCCATCTTCACTGTGAATGATGGACCTGCTCCCCACAGATCTGTCTTTCTGTCTGTCAAAGTGATTACAGCAACAACACTGAGCAGTTTTCCTGAAAACTACCTCACCCTTCCTTTAACTATTTCACCCCAGCCTGTTCTGTTTGAACCCCACCACCACCACCATCACCACCACCCTGTGATCTTGCAGGCAGCTCTGGTTCAATCAAAGCTGCCCTCACACAAAGCTCCAACCTGGGTGTCACCTTTTAAACCTCTGTTTGCTCTGACCCGTTGACACTCGCAGAAAACTGACAAACCATCCTGTAACACAAGGTGCCAACACCCCGACAAGGGCGGTGAAGCATAGAGCATAATACTGTGTTTTCAGAGGATGGGTGGGTGCAGGGGTTGTGGTTTTGTGAGATGAATGTTTATTTCAATGTTTTTGAGGATTAGAAACTTCAACCTATTTTAGTTTTTCACTCACATGTTTCTGTTTTATGCAGGCAGAGGTGATTTCATAAAAAGTTGAGGATGTTTTTTTTAATTTCCCCCTGCAGACAATGCAGAGCAGACGAAACGATATTTTTATCTTTAGTTTCCTTTATTTCAAAGTCGCGGGCTTCACCGTTATTGGTTCGTGTATGAGGCCTTCCCTTCACCCACATCCTGTTGTTGTTCTTATTCAGCTGTTCATTTCATCACAGGGAAATATGACTCATAGTTCAAAAACACTGAAACTCGCTCAGACGTTTCTTGTGGTGTTCGTGACACGAGCGGCCTCAGATTGTTCACACGCGCTGCTTTTGCTGCTCCATATTGAAAATCTGATCTTGTGCATATATGTGAAGTTGAAAAGTTGACATTAAACTCTAGCTTCACTTTCACATTGGATTCTCACAGTGATTTTGGCTAATTATTACCTGCAGTGATCTCTCTCATTCACTCCTTTATTATTGAAAGGGAATGTGTGCAAACCAGTCCAGGCTAATCATTACATATAGTTTGGGTGTTGCAGAAATACTTCTCGCCCACACACACATTTTCAGATGAAAAGCTCCATATTACCAGACTGAACATTACAGGTTAGTTTCCTGGCCATAGTGGATCAAATCAGGATCAGGTTTAATTTGAATCATCTACTAATCGGCTACAGTATCCTTGACTGAAATTAGATTCATTTCAACCACCTATGTTTGTCCTCATTAGTGAGAATACAGTATGTGTGCACAGCAAATACTGATAAAAGATGGAAGTTTTTCAAAATGTTATGGATATAATAACGAAAAACCAAAAACTGTTTTTGAGATACATTTGACAATAACACAAACCTGCGATCCAGCAAGGAAATTTGCATTTTCACCTGCAAAAATGGTCCCAGAAACTTGATTTCATCCAAATGATTAAGTGTAGATCAGTGTTTGTCTGGCAAATGTTGCTTGTTTGTCTTTATTGAAATAGTCTGAACAAGACAGACTACATTAATCTCAAGTTAAACTTGGTTCCTTGGAGGTTCTATTTAAACTGGCATCAGTCCTGGAGAAAAGTTTTGGAAATGTTTACCTGATGATGGCATTAGGTGAAAAGTCAGGGGATCACCAAAGAGATTACAGTTGAAATCTGAAGGCAAAATGTCAATGTGCTGGTGGGACTAGATGAAAAAAGTTAGGGGATCAACATAGTCATTAAAATTCATCCTCTGAAGATGTTGAATGTTACTACCAAATTTCACATTTTGACCATCAAAGAGCTGTCAGGATTATAGAGTTTGAATGCTTGTATTCAAAGATGTCTTTGACAATGCTGGTTGAAGAATGGGATGCCATCCCACAGCAATGTGTGAGCAGGCTGGTGACCAGCATGAGGAGGAGGTGCCAGGCTGTTGTGGCTGTGTATGGTTCTTCCACATGCTACTGAGGCTCCTGTTTGTTAAATGAATAAATTGTTAAATTGCCAATATGTCTTATTTCTTCAAACTTTAATCATCCAATCCACCAAACACAAAACAAGAGTCAATGGCAGAATAAGCTGTTTGGCATTGGCAGAGAAGATTTGGCAAATTTTTCATGGGCGCAACCCACATACTCAGGTCTGCTGCTCATTCCATAAATGCATGTTCCTTACAAATGTGGCACCATTTAAAAGGGAAATAAACACATTGAAACCTGATGATGGCATTAGATGAAAAGTCAGGGGATCACCAAAGAGATTATGGTTGAAATCTGAAGGCAAAATGTCAACGTGCTGGTGGGACTAGATGAAAAAAGTTAGGGGATCAACATAGTTATTAAAATTCATCCTCTGAAGACGGTGAATGTTACTACCAAATTTCATATTTCAACCATCTAAGAGCTGTCAGGATTATAGAGTTTGAATGCTTGTATTCAAAGATGTTTTAGACAAAAGCATCTGCCAAATGAATGTAACGTAACACAATAAAGACATTTCACACTACAGCCACGCTAGAGGCCCTGTAAGGTTGTCGAAAGTAGCTAAATGCTATGTTATAATGTTCACAATGGCAGTGCTAACATGCTGATGTGTTGCTTCCACCTTGATTTAGCATTTTAGGGTGCTAACATTTGCTAATTAGTACTAAACACAAACTCCAGCTGACACATAGCAATAATTTTGTAGATATTTGGCCATTAACAAAAGTATTAAAGATATTTACACTTTGACCTGCTAGATGAAAGGTCAGGGGATCACCAAAGTCATAAACATGTACCGAATTTCATGGCAATCATCCATTAGTTGTGGAGCCATTTCGACCTGCTGCTGGGACAGGTGAGGGGATCACAGAAAAGATTCACCATCAGGGAACCGTGAATGTCTGTACTAAATTTTGTCCCGATGCATATATTTCGATAGATGTCACTGAATAATTGAAGACTTTGACCTGCTGGTGACAGTAGAGGAAAAGTCAGTCATTAGGATTCATCATCTAGAGATCATGAATGTCTGTACAAAATTTTATGGCAATCCATCCAATATTTGTTGAGATATTTTATTCTGGACTAAAGTGGTACACCGACTGAATAACGACCAACATTTCCACATGTAAAGCCTCACTGCTTTCACGACTAAAAACATATGCACTCATAAGTAGCTGCTCTCATCCAGCTCTTACAGCTATAACACTGGAACAAGCAGAATATCCTCAAGAAAGAAAGGTTTCATCCAAAAAACATATGAAATCCTCCAACAAACTTGACCCGTCACGTCCTCCAGACTTGTTACAGAGTGTTTTAGTCTCAGCTGGCCTGTGCAGGGCAGAGGGTTAGGAGGTTAACGGGACAGTGGAGTGAATGTTAACAAAGCTGGGGGAATGTTTTCTTTCTTCTTTCTTTTCCCTCCATCACTGCTGTTTCTTCACACACACTCACACAGAGAGTGCACAGGCCCTCTCGGAGTAAAGAAGCGTGACCAGCAGCAGCTGTTGGCTTAGCAGCTGCTTCTGTTTGTCTGCTCGACCTTCTCTGCAGCCTCATTCTGTCTCTCTCTTCCCTGTTTTCATCTTCTTTTATTCCTACAGCCCTGTCTCACAAACACAGTTTCTCTTTGGCTCTTCGGTATTTCAGGTCCATTCGGTTCAGTTGAGGTCAGTCTGATTCAGCCGTAAAACATTCATAGAAACTGATCTCTACTGACTTGTCTGACAAACAAATCAATCAGTTCATAAAAACATTAAAACATGCCAAAGTCTCCAAAGATGTGAGGCTGTATTTTTGGAAATTTTTGCACAAAAAGGTATCTATTATGGTGAAATGGCACAGAAAAATAAATAAGATAAAATAAAATAAAACCAGTCATCATATATATGATAATAATAATAATAATAATAATAACTTTATTTGTATAGCACTCAAAATCACAATATTACAAAATGCTTCCACAATAAACATCTCTGAAGCAATAAAAGACTATAAAATTAAATTATGTAACTTCAGTGGATGTTGGCATAATTAGATATGTGTGGTGCTGTCATAATTGAGGAAATTTAAAGAAACTTAAAGTCTCCCTCCACTCAAAAATGTGGTTTCCTTCTTGTTCCATCAAGTGGATGTTTGAGCTTCTCTGTGCAGAAGGTTGACACTAGAAGGCTGTTTTCACATTCATCTGCTGAGTGAGGAAAGTGTCTCTGTGCTCATCTTAAATCTGAGTTTAAAGGACCAGTGTGTAGGATTTATTGGCATCTAGTGGTGACGCTGCAGATTGCAACTAATTGAATACCCCTCTCCCCCTCACCCTCCCCTTCCAAGCATGTAGGAGAACCTACGGTGGCCGTGAAAAACGTGAAAGGCCCTCTCTAGAGCCAGTTTTTGGTTTGTCTGTTCTGGGCCACTGTAGAAACAAGGCAGTGCAATGTGGCGGCCTCTGTGGAAGAGGACCCGCTTCCTATGTAGATTTAAAGGGCTCATTCTAAGGTAACAAAGACACAATGATTCTTATTTTCAGGTGACTAATTTTTAAGTGACTAACTAAAACATATTTCTGAATATTATACTCCATTTCTGCCAAGTTTGTTCTGCTAGATGCCACTAAATTCTACACACTGGTCCTTTAAGCCTTTTACCTACGAGCATGATTTGAAACATCACAACTAGATTAGAACCAATTGTGGTCCAATATGCAACTTACGCAAGTGTAATGTGGACACTTGAGCCACCAGTGTGCATACACTGAGAATTGAGTTTTCAGTGAAGTAGGAGACATGTTGTGTCCTGCGGTTAAACTTTTGAAATGAACAATATTTGCATATTCATAGATTCTGGAATTTTTAATGAGGCAGAAGGTGTATATCATTTTAACGATTTTAAAGTGATGCATTTTTGTGGAGGGTGTCTTTAAGGCATGTACCTATGAGAATACTTTGTGAAATCACAACTAGTTTAGAGCCAATCATGGTCCAGTATGCAACTTACACAGATGTGATGTGGAAACTTGAACTGAGAATGGACATCTTGTATCCAGCAGTGAAACATTTGAAATGAAAAATATTTCTATATTCATTCATAGACTCTGGAATTTCCAACAAGGGATATTGAGTAATTTGCAATATTTAAAGATTTTAAACTTTTTTGTGGAAAAGCCATATCAGACACAAAATATTAGTGTGAGAGTAAATTATTAAACTTAGTAATAAATTCAAATAATCACCTTCACCTTCCTAAACATCTTATTGGTACAAGAAGATGTTCACTCAGATTTACTTTATATTGTATTATTTACATTGACTGATATTATCTACAGTATATTATAATATCTACAGTTAAACACCTTTGTGATGTTATTAATGTTGTTTTTATGTTTTCACATATGTACATAAACGCTGAAAGCTCTGATAACTAAGATAAATAAAGCTTGTCCGCGAGCGCCGGCACGTGGTTTTTACAACGCCAAGCAACGGTCAGCTGACCAACGCGGAAGTGAGTAATCAGCTGACTGCGCTCCAGAAAAGAAAGTGGCATTTTTATCCACACATGACAACATGGTTCGTTGTTTCCTGATCCACACCGTCTGCCCGGTCAGTGCTCTCGCTCCCGGGGAGAGCAGAGTGCTTTACTCCCGCGTCTTCGGCCCGGACGAAGGCGTCCTGTCCGCCCAGCAGCAGGAGCTCAGCCCGGAGGAGAGACGACTCCTGCAGGAGGAGAAGCTCGCTGTGGTGGCGAGGTGAGTGAGTCTGCTCACCCCACTGCCTCTGACTCAACTTAAACATCTTCCAAATGTTATTAAAGATATAAAACGTCACTTGTCGCCTGGCTGTTATGTTTGATACTCAGATCCTTTACTTCAGTAAAAGTATCAATACAGCAATGTAAAAATACTCCATTACAAGTAAAAGTCCTGCATGAAAAATCCCACTTAATTGAAAGTACATATGTATTAGCAGCAAAATGTAGTTAAAGTATTGCAGTAAAAGTAGTGGTTTGGTCCCTCTGACTGATATATTATTATATATGACATCATTAGATTATTATTACTGAAGCATCAGTGTTAGAGCAGCATGTTACTGTTGTAGCTGCTGGAGGTGGAGCTAGTTTCAACTACTTTATATACAGTTAGCTAGTTTAGTCCAGTGGTTCCCAACCTAGGGGTCAGGCCCCTCCAAAGGGTCACCAGATAAATCTGAGGGGTCGTGAGATCTGAAAACATCTGTTTTCAGTTTTTGGACTTTTTCTTTAATCTTTGATTTTTTTGGTGAAATATTGGATCATTTGAACATTTATTGAAATGAAACCATGTGAGAAGTTTAGAGGGAAAAATCACTATTTGGTGGAGCTGTTAACAACTCCTAGACATCTGAAATGTGACCCCGACTACACACTGCTTTTTGTAAGACGTCAAAAGCCAAAAAGGTTGGAAACCACTGGTTTCATCTTTAACTATGTGTTGTATTTTAAAAGCTTGTTATATTATCCATTGTGTCAAATCTTCATCTGAAAAGTAACTAAAGCTTTCAAATAAATGTAGTGGAGTATTAAGTATAAAGTAGCATTAAATGGAAATACTCAAGTGAAGTACAAGTACCTCAGAATTTGAGTAAATGTTCTTAGGTACATTCCACCAGGGCTTATAATCAATCTCCATAAAAATACATTAACATAATTTATAAGAGTAGAAATAAGCAACATATGCAGGTTAAAGTCTTGGTATGACATTTAGCCTATTATCACTGACAGAGGAACTGTCATCCCTTTAAAACAAACAAACAAACACATGAGATTGTTGGGATGATCAGCAGCCTCAGTCTCACATTTTTAACTTCTTGAGTTAAATTTTAGGCAAATTAAAACCACAGTTCCCTTAAACCAGTGTAGGGATGCAACTAATGTACGTATTGCATACATTTAGAGCTGCAACAATTAGTTGATAACTATTAATTGATAACTGATTAATCATTGAAATCACATTTCAAGCAAAAATGCCAACCATCGTCTGGTTCCAGCTTCTCAAATGTGAAGATTTACTGTTTACTGTCACTTACATTATAGTGAATTTCTTTGTGTTTGGACTGTTGGTCAGACTAAACAAGACATTTGATGATAACAAGTTGGGACCTGATGGACATTTTTCACCGTTTCCTGTTATTTTAAAGACCAAATGATCAATCTACAAAAATATTTGGCAGACGAAAATCATCCTTAGTTGGAGCTCCACATATATTTACATATTTGATTAATCTGTCAAATATTTTTACATTTGGTTTTTGAAATTCTCATCACAGGTTCCCAGAGCTGAAGGTGATGACTTGCTGGTTTTCCTTCATTAAATTTCTCTGTAATTAAATACATTTTAAAAAGCTGGATTAACCAAATAATAAAGATAATCATTAGTAGCACTAATTCCAATAAAATGAGGGTGGTAATGGTGATTTAGTGGTGATCTCAATGTTTCTGAATGTACCGTCTCTCTGGCTCAGGCAGGTCCGCAGTGCCGTGTCTCTGTCCCGGGAGGCGTCGGGGCGGCTGCTGGTGGAGACGGTGCCGGGCGAGGAGGCGCTGGCCCTGCAGGAGGCTGACAGCGGCGTGGTACGGCTGAGGGCTGGAGACCCCTTCTCTGAGGAGATGAGTGTGCTGTGGCTGGGCGTCCAGAGTTTGGGCTTCGCTCTGGTCTGCGAGCCCCACGAGAACCTTCTGCTGGCTGAAGGAACGCTGCGCAACCTGACGCGACACTGCCTGGAGCACCTGCACATGTTGGGGCAGGGGAGCGAGGTGAGGACAACCCCAAACCCGACAGGTTTTCATCTTCTAGACGTGACTGGGACCCTTTTAGAAATTAAAATAAACAGCTGGCAAAGTATTAAAAAAATTTGGCACCAAAAGCTGCACTAGGAAACTTAATGTAACATCAGCTCCAAATAGCAGCAAGGGATAAATATTTGCATATTTTTACATAGCCCAAAATTGTTTAATTAAATTATGATGGTTGGGCTGATTATAGTTAAGTGTTGATGAGACTGTACTTGTCAGACCTGGACTAGATTATCAAAGAGACTTGATCTAGACTTGATCTGATGTGTTCTGGATGGAGAAAAACCAGTGAAATTGCCCCTTTTTCTATTTTTACAAATAGAATAAGGTTCCACAAATCTAACAGGTGATTTTAAACAGTGTTAATGCTGTTACTATGATGTGCATCTCTTTCACAACTTTAAGTGGTGTGACAACTTGGAATCAGCCTGTTTCAGACAGAGGCTGAACTGAGGGGCTGCATAAAGAACCAGTAAAAGAGAGTTTATTGAACTGCATGTTAAGATATTCCAGTAGAGCCCCAGAATATGAATATAGACCTGGAAATGTGTAGTTATGTCAACTTTAGGTTACCTAACTTTCCCACGAACTCCAACTTCAGTCTCATAGATTTTGGATAATATCTGACTGATTTTTAAAACATGTTTGCTGTTTTTTTTTTTGCTGGGGGGGGGGGGGGGAATTTTTATATAATTCTCATGGAGATCTAGAGAAAAGCTCAATAAAACAATCTGAATAGTGAGACGTTTGGACATCTTCTGGCAGCCGGCTCTAAGAAACCTCAACTGTCGTTACTATTTTAGTGGGTAAAAATAAGCCTGTATTGGCTGAAGAATAAGGTTGGTCTGCTGTGTCTCCTCCCTTTTCTAACCAGTTTTGTACTTGAATGTAACAAGATGGAGCGTTCGATTCCCTTTAACATGGGAGAGTTCAGCTCTGTCATTGCAAAAATTAAAGTACATACAGTATTTGTGGCCTGTTTTTTTTTTTTTTTTTTAAGATTAATTCATTTCTTCAGTTGGAATCAGTGGGTTTTGAAGCTGAAAGCCACAGACACGGTTGGGAAATCAGAAGGTATTGAGAGACGGGCTAATGCATTGTTGGTTTGAGTATTGATTTGTCACTCCCAAATTTTACTTGAGTAATCAAGTGAGCTGGGACATGTGGATGTATTTTCTTAAAATAATTTATTGTCTGGTACATCTATTCATATTAAACCGTTTGTGGCATCCAGACATGTTTAAAGTGCCTCATTAGACTAGAATCAATTCATCGAAACAGAAATGAACACAGACTAAGCATTGCTTGACAAATGCTCAACAGCAGCAACTCATCACATGTTCTGGAAATTAAAAAATAAAAACAGTAATGAAAGCAGATTGCAACCGTACAGATTTTATTACCATCTGTAAGTAGCTGCGATCGTTAAAAAGTCATTACTAACAACGTTTTCTCTCCAGGTCCTGCTGAAGAGCAACCGTATTGACGTTCTGCTCAGCCGCCTGCTGCCTCACGGGCAGCTCCTCTTCCTCAACCACCGCTTCGCCCAGAGTCTGGAGAAGGAAGTGGCGGCCTACATGGCCAAGTGAACCCGAGCAGCCCGGCGGACTGAGGTCACCATATCGGGGTCGCTGCTATCGCTGCACTACGACCTGACTTCCAGTCTGAGCGAGATTATTGCTAGTTTCCATGTTTGACAAACAAGCTGTTGTTTACATTTGGTGACATTTCTGCAGCAGTAGAAGAAGAATGGACTACTGGCAGCTGCTGTTTCAGATTGCATGAGGTGTAAACACATACAGTGGTAAATATCTCCCGCAGCTACTTGCAGCTCACTGTTGGCTGTTTACTGTGTGGGAGGCTTCAGTTCAAATCCTGTTTGTCAAATTGAAGAGTGGAAAGGAAAAAAAAATGTGGCAGATTAAAGAAGCAGTTGAAGAGGCCAGTTACAACCTACTTATCAACATCAAAGTGGCATTTATCTGATTCACAATACTTGAAATGTCACGATGCAACCTTGAGGAACCAGGCGCAACCTGTTTCTTGTGTTTGCATTCGATTACGTTCTTATTAACTGCCGCTAAAAGATGAAAATTCAGGGTGGACAAATGAATCTCACTGGTACATTGTGTTACTTTTTTGACTTGTAATGGACCTTTTGTTCCTGAAGAGGAGTAGGAAACCAGAGGAGGTTTTTTTTTATGTGTTTTTGCAGTATACAATACTATACATCATCTCAAAGTAACAAACAGCTGAAATGGAGTAAAGAAAGATTAAAGTTAGACCTGTTTGATGCCATTTTGAAGCAGAAATGTTATGATTGTGAGACTTTGACAATAAAAAAAGGCAAGAAATGACCTGAAATAATCATAAAACCACAAAAGATGATACATACAGAGATATTGCATGCAGAATACAGAAGAAAACAGGAACCAATGACGAATACACAATCATTAACGGAAAAACCCAGACAACAAATGACAAATACATTCCTGTGTCTTGTGAACATCTGTTGTACCTCCGACTGTGGCTCGCAGTGAAGCCAGACTCTCCTGCTCCTCCTCCTGTCCTCATAAAATCCAGTTTTGTGCTGTCAACCAAATCCAAACCAAACTGGTGATTTTTATTTTAGCAAAGGGAGGGAAGGGGATGGGGGGGTCTGTCTGGATGCCAGCGTCAGTTGCTTTGATCTTCTCTTTTTTTTATATGTATTAAAAAAAAAAAAAAACTAAAGGCACTGAGGGATAGCACATTAAAAATGATTAAACACAAAGAGGAGGATTTAGAGTTTGTGTACATCTGGTGGTGGAGGGAAAACACAAACGATGTCAGCAGCTGGATAAAAACACCTGTGAAGTAACACCAGTGAATGAGGTGACTGTTTCCACTGAGACCAGCAGAGGGCGATCTTGTTCCTGTGAGAGTCAGTCTGCAGTGGAGAAAAAACCCAACTCACCAACTTGCATTTTGAGTGTGAGTTTCCCATAAAAACAAAGTATTTGAGATTGTAAAATTTGAATTGTCCTTGCTGTGCAACTTGAGGCTATATTTTACACTATACGGCCAAAAATATGTCAACAACCCTGCATCTGTTTACGTAATTATGGTCTGTGGCTGTTTTTCATGGTTTGGTCTCGGTCCCTTAGTACCAACGAAGGGAAATCTCAATGTTACAACATCCAGAGATATTTTACACAATTGTGTTCTTCCAACTTTGTTGCAACAGTCTGGTGAAGGCCCCTTCCTCTTCCTCCCTCCTCTACAGTGTCCTCATGCAAGTGAGGCCAATAAAGAAAGGTTTTTTTTTAGAGTTTGGTGTGGAAGAACTTGACTGGCCTGCAGACACTCTTGATGAGGAATAGCTGCAAATCTCTGCAGCCAGGGTCCAAAATCTTGTGGAGAGGCTTCCCATAAGAGTGGAGGCTGTTACTGCAGCAGATTAATGCCCATAGTTTTATAATGAGATGTTCATTAGTCACATTTGGGTGTAATGTTCATGAGTCAACATACTTTTGACCATGTAGTATATGTAAAATTAGCAAAATACTACACTTTTACCAGTATTTTAAATTAGTTCATTTATTTCTAGTTCATTAACTCCTTACTCAAAGTAAAGTCATTTTTTTCTGAGCAGGTGTCACTTTGGTGAATAATAAACTAAAAGATAACATTTGGAGTGTTAATATCACCACTATAACATCTGACATCAGCTGTTTGAGCACACAAAAAAACTTTGCATTAACACATGTCAAATCCAAATAGCTTATATAAATAAAAAAATGTGTGTGGGTTTTGTCATCTTTAATCTGAATATTCAGCAATTTCTTAAATTGGATTTGACTCCTTTAGCTCACAGCACACACTTATTTGGCTTCATCTACGTGACTGTATCAAACTTTGCACAACAAAATCTTGTATGAAGACTGACAGACCTTGATTTCCCCACTAGGGGGCAGTACAGAGCCAGACAGGATGAGAGCTGCAGTCTGTATTGCTGATAAGAGACAAATAGTGACACCAAAGCAAAAAATTCACCAGGCTACAAAATCATGAATGCTGCTGCTGCTGCTTGAGACAGTTTAAAATGAGCCGGTAGACATCAAACAAGCAACACACAGATTGTTTTCACGTGTGTGGAAACAGTTTGTAATTACATCTAATTAGTGATTCACAGGCATAGGAGGCTGATCTTTGCCTGCAAACAGCTGTTTGATAAAATGCACAAGTTAATGTCAAGTGGAGATTAAAATTACAGTATCTGCTGCAGTGTGTGTGTGTGTATGTTGTGCTTTTATCCCCTGTGATTGTCATTCCAGTGCAGCGTGGTTTGTAGGCAGGATTATCAATAAAAACATGTTACACATCGCAGTGTATAGAAAAACATGAGTGGATTAGAAAAAGGGGAAATCAGGGGGGTTGAAAAAAAATTGCTCTGTATAATTGCTCAAGGAAATGACAAGGCTGGAAAATGAGCCTGTTTAGTTGTCTGCATTTTGTAAAGAGGCCACTCCAGGGTTAAAATTAAGAGATTAAATGGATTAAAGTTATGAAGAGGTTTTCAACTAAGTGCTACAGAAGCCCAAGATTGTGCAAGTTTTCATGCCAGCCAAACACTGCAGGTGATTACACCTTGATTAGCACGAGGCACAAACTCATCGGTGAAATCAGCTGCTTAAATGTGTAGTCGAAATGAAAACCTGAACACTCCTGGGCTTCAATAGCACTTACAGAGGGAATAAATGGAAGGCCATTAACTGAAGTACATACAATTCTCATAGCAAAAACAATCTTGTACCATTCACCAACTTTGCAAATTGTTTTTTAGCAGCTCAACACTGAAAAAAAAAAAAAAAACAGCCAGATGGAGAGTTGGACGAGTTTTTCGATGGGACCCAAAGGTCAAATTGCATGAGGCGGCGGTGCCAGTAGATCAAAGGCAAAATCTGGGTAGTTGCTTTGTACATGAGCTGGAGTACACTGCTGACTCACCGAGTTAAGAGGGAAGGCCTTGCAGAGCACCTGATGCTTTAAATGGAAGGGGAGCAGAGAGAAAGCTCTTCCAGGTCAAGATGTGAACCGGCAACCTTCGGGGGCTGTAAACCGTCTTCTCCAACCAATTGGCAACCACCTCCTGTTCTGCTTGTGTGCTGGAGCCCCCCCCCCCCCTCCTGCCTTTCGTCTTCAAGCAGCCCTTATATTCACTCATCGTTTGTGCACACTGACCAGACCAAAGCTGACATTGTCACAGCCCATCTCAGTCACTCACTCAATCTTTTCCTCTTCCTGCATTTTTTTTCTCTCCCCTCCCACCAGCCTGAAGCTTCAACAAAAGATTTTCTCATTGAATTTAGAGGCTGGCTATTGAATATGCCAACTGCTGAGTTTAAAGCCACTGGAAAACCAAATCCACAAGAACCTTCTAACTATGTATTTTAGAGTCTTAAGTACATAATAGTAAGCATCTAAAAAGCATAAGAAATTAGTTTCAATCCACATTTGAAATATTGTCAAATATTTAAGTTTTTGTAAACTTCCCTGATATTGGGTTTGAACTGAGTGTGGCTATGTTCAGACATTTATTATGCAAATTGCACAATTAATTTTGCAAACCAATCATAAATGATGTGACGTGCTGCAGTAAGCGTATTGTCTCATTTGCGGTTTCCAGAGTTTATTGGTAGTGTCTCTGCATCTCAACCCAGTTAATTTTGCTATATTCTTCATTACTGTGGCTAATTACCCGCCGTACATTTAAACTTACACTAGTTCTGCTCAAGCACTCTTAGCTCTCTCCTTCTTTCAGTGACTTTCTCGCCAATCACACAGCTGTTTGCACACTATCCAGATCTGCTAGTTACTTTAGCTTAGCTGCTATTGATGGCTTCCCTCTCTCCCTCTCGCTCTCCTGCTCTCTCTTACTTGGTGTGTCTTATGTTTAGCTTTTCCTCTGACTTCTTTAGTGATAATGCTGCATGTAATAAATGTAGTTTATTTACTGTGTTGGAGGTGAGGCTCAGTGAGTTAGGAATGTGGCTCTGCACCATGGAAATTGAGTCGTTAGCTACTGTAGTTAGCCAGCCCCTGCAGGTGTTATGTCACATCTCGTGATCTGTCACGTCTACAGTCTTGAGAAATGGTCTAAACAGCAAAATGAGCTTCATTTTTAACTAGATTTTCTAATAGTTATAAATGTTTATTTTCGCTCAGACCTCTGTGGTCATGAAGTCTTTTGAGCCTCTTGTACTGTCCCACCTTAAATCCATCACGGACTCACTCCTAGACCCCCTGCAGTCGCCTACAGAGCCAACAGGTCTGAGGACAATGCGGTGAACATAGTCCTCCACTTCATCCTTCAGCATCTGGACACTGCAGGAACCTACACCTGTATCCTGTTTGTGGATTTCAGCTCCGCCTTCAGTACCATCATCTCAGCCCTGCTACAGGACAAGCTCTCCCAGCTGCTCATGCCTGACTTGACCTGCAGATGGATCACCAACTTCCTGTCTGACAGGGAGCAGCACATGAAGCTGGGGAAGCACATCTCTGACTCTCTGACCATCAGCACTGGTTCCCCTCCAGGCTGTGTCCTTCCTCCACTTTGCAGATGACACGATCCTCACTGGGCTCATCTCTGGTGGAGATGAGACCACCTGGTGACTAAAGACAATGGAGATGGTTGTGGATTTCAGAAGGAATGCAGCCCCACCCACCACCATCACCCTGTGTGACTCCCCAGACGACACTGTGGAGTCCTTCCTCTTCTTGGGAACCACCATCAGCCAGAACCTCAAATGTGACCTAAACATCAGCATCTGCACCAAAAAGGCTCTGCAGAGGATGTACTTCCTGTGGCAGTTGAAGAGATTCAACCTGCCAAAGGCAATGATAATGATGCACTTCTACACCACCATCACTTGAGTCCATCCTCACCTCCTCCATCACCACCTGGTATACCTCTGCAACTGCCAAGGACAACAGCAGACTGAAGCGTATCATCAACTGTGCCAAAAAGGTGATTTGGTGCAATCTGCCGTCCCTCCAGGACCTGCACGCCTCCGGGACACTAAAGTGAGCAGGAAAGGTCATGGCTGAACCCTCCCACGCTGGACATAAACTTTTTGAAATGCTCCCCGGCAAGAGGCTGAGGTCAAGACCAAACCCTCACACAACAAGAACAGTTTCTATTTGATATTTATAATTTTAATCTGCAGCTGCTCCTCTCACCAGAACATATTTTATTTTTTATTTTTCTATTGTAAATTCTTCTTTTTATATTATGTAGGACCCATTCATTTTGTATATATTTTGGGTATATTTTTGAATATATATTTGTTATATTTTTGTAACAACACCAAGTCATATTCCTCGTATGTAATCTGGATGCTTACTGAGACACTCAACTTTTATATCATATATGCATTTTTACTATTTCAAGCTAAATTTACAGAAGCTTTAAGGACTTTCCCCTTCATATTTTTTCTCCTGACTCATTATGCTGGGCTCAGGAGTTTTGGGCTGATTTATCCATGATTCAATCCTCCTGACAATTGGAGGAGAAGTCTGGTCTGGGACCTCTGGTAATGTGAGGGGTTTACAGATCCAGTCTTAAACCTCAAGAACTGCTTCCAGACTCATCAGGGCTGCCCCCCCCCCAATAATTTCAATGATGTTTGATATTTAGGATTCAAAATCTGGATGATTACGTCACTACTTTCCAAGCGGGACCACAATAGCCATTGAGAGAGACGAGTCTATAAGGAAGTGAATGAGAGGACTTTTGAAATGGCAACTGCGAAGAAACAACAAAAGGCTGTTGAACAGGTGTGTTGGACAGCTGAGATGGAGGAAAGGCCTGTCGATATGTGGCCCCATGTAACGTGTCTCCCAAGACATACCATAACCGTACGGACAAAGAGAAGAGCTTTACTAAAGCAAGTTGTTGCACCATTGTCAATCTCCATTTTGTTTACATCTGCCTCCCCAATAGATGACTTGAGGTGGTGCATTGCTCCCTCTGGCACGATAATCCTAATAATATCCTGTAGTGTGTGAAGCGCCATCATTTTCAAATCTGTGCTTATTTGAGATTAGAGAGAAGAACATCTGTGAAGATTTTAAAACTCCTGTGGTCTGAATCCGGCTCAGACATCTCCCTGGCTATTGTGTGGCTCACGGCACAATGGAGAAAATGTGCTCAGCTCCAGCCAAGGATACAATATGAATTTCAATGCGAGTTGACGACTTATTCACTTTAGCCTCTGTCAGGGCATGCGGTGTGAAATACCTGAACGCCACAGCTCCCATTCATATACATTAGGCATCATTTCTATTCCCTTTCATGCGTACATTCCTAGAATTTCAAATATTCCTCTCACAGGCGAAAGCTAAGTGGACCTTCTATTGGAGTGGAGGTTGAGCAATGCTCAGTGATAACAGCTAAACGCCACTCATATTGGATGTCACAACAGATCTGTGTGATCTGTAAATTTCAGCATTCTTCACTGTCTGTGTAGGAGGGAGATTATATGTTTGAGGTACAGTGCGTAGGTGTTGACATAAGCTTGAATTAATGGCCTGAATGTAATAATAATAATCATAATTTCTTCTTGGTTCTTTAACATAATGTTGCAAATTATACCTGGACTTCTCTTTAAACACTTCCTCTTGCTTGTACAAACACACACACACACACACATATATACACACATTTACATAAAAACACAGAGAGAATTGCCTTTCCCTCCTAGGCTCATCGAGTCTATCAGACATCAGAAGAGAGATGTTCTCTCTTAGCATCTCAAATCGCGTTAGATTTCTAATTTCAAGGCATTTATTTCATGTTTTTCCCAGCCCCTGAAAAATGTATTTTTCCCATTTCAACCAATATGCATGAGGTGCCTGGTGTCTAAAGGTATAGCTTGTCAGTGTGAGACTATCGCACTACTTCAAACAGCTCAATTAATTGAAAATATAAGTCAATTATTCCTTAATTAAGCTCCCTCTGCAGTGTGATTCCTCTGTAGGTTTGCTGTGTTGCTCATTATCAATGAAAAAGAAGTGCTGTCTGCAGGGAAACAGTCAACTAAATAACAACCTCGCAGAAAGAAATGAAAACAAGGACTTTCATATCTTCGATTTTCTGCTTTCTCTTTGGTTCTTTTTGTTTTTCCCCCACAAATTGATTTGTTGATCTGTAAATAAGCTAAGTGATAAAGTAGTCTAGACTGAAAAAGGCCACATGCTCCAGATGCTCTGATCGCAACTCAGGGGCGATTATATGGTAAACAGGATGCCATCTGCCTTGGAATGCACGGAAGGCAGTCTTATTATTTTTCATCGTTATTTAAATCCAGACAGACAGACAGATACTTTCATACTTGTCTTTCTCTCAAAAAACACTGTGAGAGGCTTCTTCTAATACCGTGCCATCTTTAACTGCAAGCCAATTAGTCCAACATACTCATATTTTTATCATGCAAGAAGCCTTCTGCTTCTTTATTGCTTGCAATTGGTCATTAACTGCAATTTTAACAGTAATTAAAATAATTCTACAGAGGTTACGGCTTGTCTGGTAAAACACATTGTCTGGGATCATAATCTCAATAGCTCTGAGCAAATGTGATCATATCCAGTACAGAGTACCAGCTGTAAAATGTTACGACCTCTCAATAAATTTACATCCGAGAATGGCTGACTCTTTTATGGTAAAATTACAGTGAGGCTTTGTGTCACTGTATTTTACTCAGGCCTGCAGGGTTTAATGGGTCATACTCGTTTATTACATGAACGCTCCCTTAAGTCTCCTCCCTACTCCTCAGCTTCACTATGTCGGAGGCTGAGGTAGGATTAAACCGGGTGAAGTTCAGTTATCTGTAATGTTTTTTTTGAAGTAAATCCTTGTACGGTTAAATATGATACATATAATTAATAATTATCAGAAATAAACCAGCATGCAGTGAATGAAAGTATTTATTATGTAAGAATCCATTAAAACTTTCACATTTGTTTTAATAACACAGCACGATACTTGGAGATCTACCAGATTATTGAGCACAACTCGCTCTACATTGCAGTCAGTGTTTTTTTTTTTGCTCAGGTTGAAACATTTTTGAATTCATGACTAATCTCACCCACTTGCATCTTTCTGTTGACTTTTAAAACAAGACTTGACTATGCTATCACGTCTCAAAAATTCATCTTGCGTTCTGTCTGAACCACAGACTGAATATAAAAATGGATGTTGTGTCACTCATTGGTTTCCACTGGAGCTGGTTTGAAGCCCAGAGTTGCAGTTTATGATCTGCAACGTGTTTCCAGAGTGCTAACTGGGAACACCAAACACTGCACATATGGGCTAACATTAGCTAATTTAGCTAAATTGTGCTGACAGGGCAGATATCGTAATCACGTAATATTAAACCTTGTGAAACATTGTGACAAATGTCCAACTCAGTGTGAATCCCAGAGCGGGGGAGAGCAGCAGGTAAGCCAACTGTCAATCACAGCTGTCAATCAACACCCACATGGCAGACATCAAAGCCTATATAACGCCTGTGTGAGCAGTGCATGTCTGTTGGAACCTCTTTTCATTTTGGCGCCCATGTTAACAGGTTAGAGCCGCCACACAGCCTGCATGAGCCACGTGTGAACAGCAGCGCATCATCTAGAGATCTGGCGTCTCACCTATTTTTTCCGCATGACCTGTGCTGTTCTCAGAAAAAATAGACAGTGAAAATGATAGTAATATTGACATCATACCAGCAACATTACACCTTTCACTATGGTTTCAGTGTCTATATCTGTAGAATATGTCACAGACATGAAAAAAAGTGTTGCCACTGCGGGTCAGCCTCCCCATCTCGCACAGCAGCAGGGAGCCTCTCTGGTAGAAAGCTCCAGCGCAGAGCGACAGAGACACATGGACCTTCTTTTCTCGACTCCTGCTCGCCGTGTGTGATATTAGTTTAAACCGGGACTCCTACCTGTTGTTTTACCTCCTTCCAGACAGAGATTTTGGTGTTGTGATTTTCCTTATTTGTTGTCAGTTTCCCTCCTGACAGTTAGTTTGGAGGTTTGTTTGTCAGATTGTGTTTAGCTCGTTTGGGGAACTTTGGGACATTGTGGAGGGATTTTCTTCACTTGGAGCAGTGACAGCAGGGGTTTAACTGGCAGAATAATCAATATAGCCTGTAAAAAAAAAAGCCCATTCTGCGTGAGGAGGGTATGTGGCTGACACGGAGGTAGCCCCAACCAGATCCCGCTACGCCCATCAGAAAGAAAGCCGCTTTCATCTCACATATTATTTATTTTTCACAATTGAGCACATACTTCTTGACCTTTTTCTATTATTGATGACTATTATCAAAGTCAAACTCTATGTAGAAAGATAGAGCTGGGAGTAGCAGCGCCGCAGCAGTTCAGTGATACACATGCGCTGCTCAGGTAGAGGTAGGTTGTATGGCCCGGACGTCAGTCTTCAGATCTTAGTAACACAGAATAATTTCAAAATGACCACTTATTAGAGTGCCCAAATTTAGAGACTGACACATACTTCTAGAGAGAAGTTTGGAGAAGTTTGCACTTTAAGGTACTTCTGCATTGGCTTCAGCCGCCTGGTCTGAACACACCTTTCATCTTGTTGACTTATGTTTGATCAGGTGTTAGCTGATTTATATAAATAATTTAAACAATAGATTTCTTATGCTAGCTGTTCAGGGAGGGTAGAAAATTATTCATTCACATTCCCGTAAAACCTTTCCCTGCTTCTGCTTAGATTCAAGCTTTCAGATCACATTTCTGATCCTCAAGCTGCTGCCACTCTGCATTAATTTGCGTAATAAAATCAGTCAATTTGCACCTCCTTAAAATATGAATATTATGTACGTCTCTTGCTTTTTGCCCTTTCACCAGTTTACGACAGTCCATTAACAGCTTCAGATTCAACCACACAGTGCTTATGGCACGTGAGAGCCCAGAGTGGGGGAAATACTGTGTAAAAGTGCCTCATTACGGCTGCTTTCCAAATTAAATGGAGAAGATGTATTATTCATTTGTGGAGAATCCCCTGTGTGTGAGGCCCAGCAGGAAAACAGGAAGTGTTTCTCTCTGCCAGCCACGTAGCAATTGGTTGATACACCCAGTTCTTCATTTGGGACCCAGAGAAGTTGTGCAGCATTGCTTACATAAATTACAGGAATGTCCAGGAGGTCTTTTCAAATTAGATGTCTTCCCTTCTTACCTGGTAATAGTATCTTTCCTGTGTCCATGCGCAATTTTTTTTTCCCAATGGCATGTTATGAGAAACATGCTGTAGCCCAATTTAGGATCTGGATCCTCTAGTGGTCTGCATTTTTAGACTGGAACACAGCATAACAAGTCAACATCAGATTTCAAAGCTTCAGAGAAATGTTACCTGCTTTTGCCTGAATTTGTAATTCTGCATTATTCACATTCCCCAGTATCCTACAGTCTGTGATGTACTGATAAGTTGTTTAATAGAGCTTTCAGGACTGAGGATCTTAATCAACATGTAAAGTGGAGATATATCACAAGACCACATCATTTTACCAGGATGGATGCGTGCGGTGATCAATCACTGGTTCACTTGAACTAGACCAATGAAAAATTCACCGCAGGTTGTTAATAATTGAAATCCAGGCAGTTCTTGTTAGCAGCCTGGACATATTGTTAATCACATGGTTTCACAGTTAAACAGAATTTACAGGATATGGATCTATTTACCATTAATCTTGTACCCTATTGGTTGAATGTCACAGCTCATACTGTAAACCTGGGTATTTTGGAAGCTGTCTTTACATTTTGTTGGCCATTTGAGGGCGACTTTGTGGTTATTAATGTGAAAATTTTGGGGTTTTGGTTTTTTTTAAGTTGACAAGGAGTACACTAGTTTTTGTCTCTGGAGTCAGATGGTCTCATTTGGGTAGAACAAGCAGGTCTAACTTTGTCTTCAGGTCTGCCTGTTGGCCATGTCCTTTATCATACCCCCAGATCACACTTAATCTTAGTATATGTATAAGCAAAGGGTGTGTGTGTGACATAGAATAGCATTGTAAATAATATGTAACTGTTGTCATTCAAACTATTACATAATAAACACACTCTACTTCTTTGATGATAAAGACTAATAACTTGCATTGTGTGTGATCCGCTGCCTGTAGTTGCACAATGAATCCTCCTTTGTGCATACTAATACACTTTTAAAGAAGGAATTGCAATTAGAGGGGGGGGGGGGGGGGGGGGGGGGGGGGGGGGGGGGGGGGGGGGGGGGGGGGGGGGGGGAAAGTGGGTCACTCATGACACCAAGGGAGTGCAGCAGAAAGCACTATGTGCTTGTCATGTCATCTCTCACTAAGCTGCAGTCACTCAAGAGGGCCCCCCAGTGTCAGTTGCGTCAGTTTGGGCAGATTGAATCCACTCTAAAAGCAAGCCTGTCCAATTTTCACCTTACTGGCCATTACCTTTCACAGTGAAAGCCTTCAATATGTTGGATGACAGCTGTCATGTTTTATGCCGCCCAACGACTGCATGCATTTAAGGAGATTAGAGCTCTGTCCAAGCTTTATATGTGAAAGGAATCATTATCAGAGCAGCATGCAACATTTTGAAACACCAGCCTACAGGGTGCAGACATTTCAAGCATCCAAACTTTTATTTTTATCCCCTATGTCATGGATGTGATGTCTGGTTATTTGAGGATACAGAGTACAAATCATATTCATTTCTAATGGCAGCTTAATAATTACTTGTGTGTGCATTTGGGGGTAGTTACATTTGTGTCAACCATGTGATAGTAATTGCTTTGAAAATATCTTTGAAAGCAGCAGCAACCTTATAAGAACCCATCACAGGTTACACTTTAGACTTATGCCTTTATGCCTCAGTGCTGACCAATGTCCAGGTCTTTATGATTCAGTATACAATTTATTCCAGTTTGAAATGATGCAGGAGTTATGGAGCCCATAATTCCTACTTTATGTGCAGGAAATGTCTCTAGAGCCCCCTCTATATTCCTGTTGTCTATACATCACCATTATTCCACCTGTGAGAAACATCTACGCATAATATGTGTTCCTTCTAAAACAAACACATTTACTGAAGAATCATTGGCCACATCACTAATGGCCATTATGATACCACTAATCACCTCCCTGTTCCCTGTTCAACATTTGTCCAAACCATTGCCAACATTTTACTTCTGCTTGTTCCAGTTTTAATCTGAAGCAAAGGAGCAGCTGCAGTTTGGGGGATTTCCACTAAAAGGCAGAGTGAAATGAAAACATGAAATATTTAAAATTCACACAGGGGTCCTCCTTATATCATTTGGGGTCTCTGGGGGGTAGAGGATGACACAGGAGCTCCTCTTGTCCAGCTTGATATCAATTTATTGCCTCCCATTCCTAATGTCATCACTTTTCACCTCATCTTGTCCAGATACATCCCTTTTCTGTCCGTCACTTTTACTTCCAATCTTGTTTCAGGAACTAAAGAAGTTCTTCCTCTTTCAGTTTAGGCCTGAAGGAAATAAAAGGTGACTCAGGAGCGAAATGTTCTGCCCCTCTTGCATGGTCCAAATGTATTTCTTCCCAGCCGATCCCAATTCTTTGATTTTTGTCCCGATCAGTTCCTTTTACTCTCAATACCCCTTTAAATAGTTTGGGTTAGTTGGGTGTGTGACACAGGGGTAAAAAGTTCTTTCCATCCTGCCAGGAGCCGTTTTATTTCTTCCCATCCATGAGATTTAACCCCGTCTTTGACTTTTATCCCTGTCTTGTCCCGATCTGTCCCTTTTACTTCCAATCCTTTATCAGGTATTGCAGGGTTTCTTCTTCTTTATCACTTTGGGCCTGTGTGAAGTAGAGGGTGACACAAGTAAAACAATCTTCCCATCCATCTCACTTCTTGGACTTTTGTCCCTGTTCTCCCAGATCCATCCCTTTTACTTCTGATCCTATTTCAGGTACCACAGGGGTCCTTCTTCTATCAGTTAAGGGGTGACTCAGAAATGACATATTCTTCCACTCTTGCACGCTCCAAATGTATCTCTTCCTAACTCATCCCAGTGCTTTGTCTTTTGTCCCCGTCTTGTCCCAATCCGTTCCTTTTACTACCAATCATATTTCAGGAACTACAGGGATCCTTCTTCTGTCAGTTTGTGCCCATGAAGAGTAGATTCCATTCAACATCAATAACTTTTGTCCTTGTCTTATCCCAATCTGTCTTTTGTACTTCCAGTCCTGTGACAGATATGACAGGGGTTCCTCTTCTATTAGTTTGGGTCTGTTGGGAGTGTGACACAGTGGTGAAAAGTTATTTCCCTCCAACCTGCTCCCGATGTATTTTCTCCTATCCCATCCCTCCCTCACCTGTGCTGATCTGTCTCTCTATTTTTGAAAACAGGCTTGTACATAACTACATTTTAAGAATTTCCTTGAGAAAATAAAATACATCATTACCCTGTGCTAAAAGCTCTGGCCTATAAATCTTGGTTTTCCTGTGCTGACAGACAGGGATTCCTTATTTTATGGTAGTCACTATGACTAAAATGACACTTTAGGAATGATGGTCAGGTAAATCGTTGTTTCCCCTGCATGTTCCCTCATTTTTTCCCCCTTACAATGGGGATAGTTTCATAATTTGGACTAACAATGGAGGTGGCATCCATCAACCCCAAATTACCTTTTCCTGGCTAGTGTAGACAGCAATATTTAATAGCTCATTGCCTCTTTCCTCTCAGTCCTAATAAGAGAAATTTCTGTCCACAGCTTTCCAACTTTCACAGCTCATTATAACAGGTTTCAAAGCTGTACTGCCTGAAGTTTGATGTCTTTTCAAACTGGAGCTTTCTGTTTGCTGACTCACCCTCAGAGAGAAAAAGTATTCAGGTGATCGCTACACTAAACTTAATGACTGGTTTTAAAGACTGCAATCATCGACTATTGCTTTTAAAAATGTGTTTTTTCTTCTTTTTCCTCTTTTACTCTTTCTTCAAATTGGGGTTCAGCATTTAAACATTCTCAATTCAAAGAATGGTTTTATTAGAAAAGATGGTCCCTGGTGTTCACTGTTTAGTGTTTTCAAATTAAAGCTAATATTCTAATTTAAATATATTGATAAAAGCTAAAACTATACATGTCTGAAGATCATCAGAGCTTTGATTAATATTTCACAGCAAACTTGAGTCTGTGTCTTCTTCTTTATCATGTAGATAATTTATAAGTCAAACTTTGAGATTTTGTGTTTGTGGAAAATTAAGTACAGTGATAGACCATATGGCACCATGTGATGGCACCATAAGTTTTGACAAGCTTCTCGACTAAAAAAAAAAAGTGTGATGTTCAGGTGTTATATTAATGTTTTTGCTGACACAAGTGTCATCATTTATTTGCTTTGGTAAGCCCTAGTTTGGTCTTGTATAACTCTATAGGTCATTAACAAGGGAGAAGATTTAGGGTTTTGATTTGCATGGGGAGTATCCATATTAAAAATCTCCTGTAAAATCACTTAAAACTCACCAGTCTAATCAGCTTCAATCAGCAAGTTCAGCTGCAGCAATAAATTTCATCCCAACCTCCCCAATGAGATGCTGCAGATTCCCCCTACTGTATTTCCTCATATCAAATACTGGGATCATGTATGTATACTTCACTGCCTGAAAGAAGAAAGAAACGCCTCTCTCATCTCTTTAGTGTCCTTTGGTATTGAGTGATGATAGACTTTTGATTAAAATCAACCCTAAAGACCACACCAAAACAATAAGTGATTAAAAGGTTATTATAGCCTTTATTTATTGAGGATGAATTGGTGCAGGTAGGAGGAAATGGTTGGATCGGGCTGGCCGTCAAGGACTTAGAGGTGGGGAACTGTCCTTCAAAAGATTTGTCACCTACAACTATTGGAGCACCCAAAAAAGTTAATTTTAGTGGCACATGTTTTGATCAAGATTGTTAAGAGTGGTAAGCTTGATTTTTACCAGGGACTGAGGTCATGGGAGGTTTGATCTGATATGCCCAGTCTGGCAGGTAATGAAGCCTTTGAACAGATCCTGCTGGTCAGGGAGGATGAGAGAGGACTCTGATGATGTTGCTTAGCTTTATGGCAAAGGTTTAGCTTTTTCGCTGGACCACCCTGCCCTTTAGATGCAGTGATATTGTCGGTCTGAACACATTTTTTTAAATCTAATTTAACAGCTACCAAGCAACTGAATAGGAATTATCATCACACATCAATCACATACTGTATGTATGAGCCTGTAGGGGCTACTGAACCTAAGAGTATGACCCTACCCATTGTGCAAATTCACATGGTCGATCAATATAAATAGTGACGTACTGTGTTCTGAAATGGAAGAGTCGTTATTCAAATGTCTCTTTCAGACATGTGTCTCATTACTTAAACATGATGGCAATTTTACACGTTGGTCTCATGTTTGAAAGTCATGACGACAGTCTCGCTAAGTTGGACCCGGTAACATTTACATAACATTGTAAGACAACATGACATAAGTCTGAATTGTCATCTCATTAACATAAAAGCTATGGCAGCAGAACACAAGGTTAAATGTGCTCAGAGAGAGATTAAATGCATGTCTTGTTGTAAGAGCACTGTTATCACTTAACCATAATCTCTAATGCATAAACATGATAAATTAATGAGTAACAAAATAGGTTCTTCAGTTCTTATAGCTACTTTGTGATTGTTATTTGTGATTTGAGATATTAAATTAGTTTTCTGCAGTTTGGTGCTCATCAAGCTTGCCTTTATATTTGCTGCCTGATGCTAATATGTTGCTGATACGAATTCTTAGTAACTTAAATTACTGTTGGGTTAAATGTTGATATTATGTATTTACTCTTCTTACTGTTACTTTTGTGACATCTTTTGAATATTATCTTGTACTTTCTACTGGTCTTTTACTGGTGATACTTTATTCTTTTCATGAAGGACCCTGTAACTAATATGATATAAGTCTACACTTTTTGTGAATCCAGTTCTATTATTTCATTTTTACATAACCTTTGGTGTAAGTCTTGTTAATTGTATCTTATCTTTTTCTGATTTGGTCTAACAATTCACTATCACTGAATTTGTTGTGTTATATCCAATATTGTTTTCACAGCTTCTTTTTTTCCCCACTGCTGTGCGAGGAAAAAGAGGTGCAAAGATCCTCCTACAACCACAACTAATAATAGAAAAACACCCCCTTTCTATATATTTTTTTGTGATCAGATTTTTATTTTTCAGTACTTGAGGTTAGATTGAATATAACAGCAATTCATCAGCCTCTACATACATTTGTAATACTGGACATAGATTATTCTAACATAAGCATACAAACATGATACTCCGTGTACATTACGACATTCAGCAGTTATAAGTGCCATCGACTACCACAGAACAACAATATAGACCATATCTTGATGATGGAATGGACATTTGTATATACGCCCTCTCCATATTTAAAAATGTTTCATTCATCCTAACTGCATGGACCTGGCCCCCACTAAAGGGAGTTGATGATGCTGATGATAGCTGTGGCTCTGGAGCAGGTGACATGGTGATGACATCTCGGCCGTTGTTGTAGAAGGTGGTTGGTTCTGGTGTGAAGTCCCAACTGGTTTTCAAGCTAACTGGTTCCAATACAATTGCATGCAAGCAGCAGTTGTGGTCTGTCTCTGTCAACAGATCCGTCACACTTTCACAAATATATTACTGACATCACAAAATGGGTGAGTGCATTACTGCTTCATATTCCTGCAGAGCTTCTGGAAATATTTACATATTTCATATCTCAGTGTTCTCATTTTTACTTTGTTAGATTACCCACTGTGATGACTTATGGCCTATATAAAGGAGAAAACTCACCCTGAGCGGTGAATGATCTCATTAAATTTAACATGAAAGTCTTAGTTGATGTTATGCTTTGGTTTGCATTTAAGGTGTCAGGGCACTTTGAACTTATGGGGATGGACTTTGTAGGCAAGTTTAAGTGCCCCAACAATGTACACATAAGCATTTCTGCCATGGTGGACTATTTCACCAAATGGCTAGAAGTCTATCCCTTAAAAAGTAAGAGGGCTGAGGAGGTGACAGACTGCATAATAGATTTTTGTTTTGTAAGTATGATGCACCAAAACAAATCCTGCAAAGAATTTGTCAATGAAGTAAGTTGAATTCTGAGACACATGTGCTATTACTGTATTTTTGCACACAGCAACACTGGGAAAAACAACATGGCATGACAGAAAAATGTATGTTTTTCATTTACATATCCAATGCATATTCTAGATCAACCTGGACTTGCGTGCAAAGCATATGTATATATGGAGAATGACTGTATTTTTTTCCAAATTCAGGGATTTGAAAAAAAATGGTGCAGGATCACCCAAGTGCCTGGGACAATTATATCAAACCTACTGTGTTTGGACAAAAAAAAAAACAAACAACCACTAAATATTCTCCTTATTTTCTCATGCATGGAAGGGAGGTCTGTTACCTGTCTGAAATTCCAGACAAGCGGCAGGTATGATGGTATTTTCATGCAGTAAGAGCTGCTTTGGCAACCCTATGTGTTTCTCTGCTATAATGTGTACTTGTGTTCATTTATCTACACCAATGTCACAGATAAGTGAGACAGAAGAAGGTGGGGGGGTCATCTGATCATCTCCAGAAATATGTAGAACCACAGCCATGAATCCCTGCAAAATGGATTACCACCACTTCCACTACTCCTCCAGCACTGCAGCCCAGCCCCAAATCCCCTACTTTCACACTGAGTCTACAATCAGACCCCTTGTCCTCCAGTCTCCAGTCATGCAACACAACTGCCTTTTAACCCTCCATTTCAGTCACCCCAGAGGAGTGTAAGTATAGATGTGAATACAATTTAATTTTAGTGACAACATACTGAAAGACATCTTCATACATGCAGGAATCTGTCATATATCTCAGTAGGACTTGGGTGATCTTTTGGAAATTGATGCTACATTCAATTATAAATGAAGCTTTTGGTAAACAATTCTGTCTTCTAGTTCTCAGTAATAGCTGACATCTGGTCAGTTAAATGGCAAGGTGTAATGTGTAGCAAAGTCGGACCATATAGGATATTTGCCACAGACCTGCAAAATCTGGCACACAGAGGGGAGCTAGAGAGTGATGTAAATGGATGCATAAAGTCTTTTCATTGACATGCATGCATGCATACAATGCATTAATTTATGCTATCGTTGTGAAGTTACAAGAGTAAAGTGAGAGAAAGTTTTTATTTCCAAAATCTGTTCATACATAATTACAATATATAGGAGTATTCATTCAATATGTGTGCATGTTTTCAGCTTGACCCAATGGCCTACAGTGTCCTCATAGGACCAGACTGTGACAAACAGCACTGGCACACCACATAGAGGAGAGTATCGAACCATGCGTAGGAGTGTCCAGACTTTTGTATGGTCCTCTAGCATGATAATTTAAAGTGATAATTCATCCTCTTTACATGTCTTCACATGTATTGTGAAAGTCCTCTATCCAAAGGAGAAGCAGGCGCTTTACCTTGACCCCTTAGGTGAAACCCCTGACCACATAAACAAATGCAAGGATATGACGAGGATGAAGTTATACATCAGTGGTAATAATGTCATAAAAAGGTTCTTTGTTACAAATAGCAACAATATTTTGCTATTCTACAGAGCTTTCATGAGACACAAACACATCCACATCTCACAGTTGACTTGTGATACAGTAAGCCATCTGTGTCAGCAAGACTCAGTGTGCTGTGGGGCATTTGTCTGCAAGGTGTGAGTGCAACTGACCCTTTGTTAAATACAGCTATTGAATGTTGCTGATTGTACTGTGTCTTGTGTAGTTTGCAGAGCTTCTTCTAACTGAATGGGTGCTGGATTTTGTGACTGATGAAGCTGCTATCACTCAGTTGATGAGGGAAATAGCTTGGAGAAGAAGACTGGACACTGATTCAGACTTTTTTTTCTGTCTTCTATTATTCAGCATGTACGCTGTAACAGGACCTGAAGCTTTCTGACAACTATCAAGAAGGAGGAGGAGGAGGAGGAGGACCTGGAACAGACAACTGAGAGCCTTACTCCCACAAAGTGCCGGCCTGTTATTAAGAAATCAAGTATTTATTTTTTTCTAATGCCTTTCTTGCAATAAATGTTTGACAACTGATTTGTTATGATTGTATTTTTGGAGGTCGCTTTGGATGGAATCATTCGATAAAACTCTTAAATAACACTGTATTGATGAGCACTTAATGGCAAATAAAGAGATCTGAGTGGGTGCCTCTGTATTTTACAATACAATATACACAAAAAGGAAGGAGAATGACTCTGTAAATCATTGCGTCCATGCCTTCAGAACTGTTCTGTGGGTAGGATATTACCGCTTGTATTCTGTTCTTCCTGTGGCTCAGTGTTAGCAATTATTTAGTGTATGTTGACAGTACTGTCTGAGTGTTTCTTTGTCATAATGTGTAGGGTCATAGGGGGCTGTAATGTAGTGCTCACTTACAGTATACAATCATATTTGCTGCAGTAGATATGAGATGCGACTTGACAATCGCCACTAATATGCTTGAGAATGTGTGATGAATCTGATGACGGGGCAGACCACAACTACTGCTGTTAGGTGAACACAACACGTGCACATGTACAGTAACCAGTTAGTTTGAAAACCAGTTGGGACATAACACCGGCGAGCGCAGAAGGCTCGTTTGTTGCCATGGCTGCTGCTCCCACAGGTGTTAAGTTTTTTGATTAAGGCAAAGTGATATTAAAATAACCCGTCATCCCTGACAGTGCTGATGGAGGGAATATCTTCCCCACATACAGTAGGTGATTTGTTAATTTTTAACTGGGGGGATGGCCCAAAGGGAGAGTTAGAGTTAACCCTAGGACTGCAGGATCATCATATAGGCCTAATTGTTGGCATTATAATTGCGATCATAATTTTGATTTAATAGAATTGCTATCAGGCTAAATAAACATTTTGTGTAGGCCTATTCTTTTACTGGATGTGGACATTAAGCATTTTAATAATGCTTATTTTTAAAAACACACCTTAGTTTTAACAGTACAAACTTTACCTTGAATTATCTAACTGTAGCAGCTGCTCCACTCCCAATTTACACCTAACATCTATATTAAAAGCTATATTTGTAGTCATGTCTCCTCTAACATATTTTGTTACAGAGGTGGGTTGGTCTGGAGGTATATTTTCAGCAGGACAGATGCTACTGAATGATCATAGAAATATTATAGGAATACTGCAGGCAGCAGTGTGTCTCTATGATCCTCTCGCTCTTCAGCGACTACAAGTTGCTACTTGTCACTTTCATCATGAGGGTGACACTACTCTACAGAGTATATAGGCTACAATAAAGTATAGAATTGAGTATTTATAGTATATAGTTTATAGAATATTACAGATCCAAGATGAAACTGACAGAAGGGCAGGACTGAGAGAAAAAGGCACAATTACAAATCCATCTGCTACTTCAGCACCATGGACAGCACCATGGATTTATCAATACACAGCGCTGTTAGGTTACTGATATTTCAGAGACATGGTCGGGGCTATATATTCTAACTTGCTCGAACCTCAGTCAGATAAAGGATCAATGAGTCAGACAGACTAGACTAACATTCAACTAAACAACCTCTCTGCCCCTGCACTCTCTCTGCTACTAGGGGATGGAGAGGGGGGGTGGCAGGTTAACAAAGGGGATGCATTTTAGTGATTTTGCTAACAAGGGGGATGGCATCCCCCTTCATCCCCCCCCAAATTGCCCACTGCTCACATATCAGTCTCATTGTCAGGTACTGATTTAGAATATAAAGACTATTTCTCGAGGAGGACAGAGCAGTGCAGGTTGATTACCCAGAACTGTGCACCTGAGAGCTGCCTGATGAGGGAAGGAGTGACGCTAACGTTAACTGCTGCCGACCTTGGATTTGCATCGGGACTTGTTAGCTTCAGTGGAAAGAAAATCCACTTTGGAGGCCAAGTATCTCAACTGCTGTGGGTTAGTGGCTCTGCAGGGACACTCTCCTGTCTGCTGCAGATGTAGGCCACCTTATATTGATTTAGGAGACCTGCAAACCTTGATTGTCAGCCAAATCAGATAGATGAATCAGCAGTCCAGTGTCCAAATGGTGAGTCCATTATTTAAAGAATTTAAACCAACAAGGATGTGAGTGAGATTTGATAGGCTGATTATGCATATGAGAGCGAAGTATGGTGTGTCTGTTCTTACTGTTTTTGCTTCTGCAACCCACTTGTATCTGCAAGATATCTGATATTAATTGCTAATGGCAGTTCAGACATTTGTTGTTGCATCAGTGTAAATTCATTTTGCAGCTAGGCAAACTAAAAACAATCAAAAAGCTAACAATACGACAATAGATGACATAAAAGGCCAAATATTGTACTAAATATGTTCACAGGAAAAACTTTAATGACCAAGTTTTTCTGGTTATTAAACAGGAACTTGATGTAATGCCAATGATGTAATGATGTAACAACACCTGCACCCACATTTAAAATATGATCTGAGTCTAAATAAAAGATAAGCTGATACAACCTGGCTCCCTCTTGCAACAAAAGAGGAAACTCACACAAACATTACCTTGAAGGGTTTTACTGGGCCAAAATACGGAACAACATAAACATCAAGCAAAACATGGAAATCAGTTATATCAGTAGTGCCAGGAGTGTATGGATGAGTTTATCATGAGGTGTGTGGAAAATTAAGAATCAAAAAATAATGAAAAAGTGGAGAGCTGGAGTGTCAACAGGGTGTTGCATGGTGAGAGCGAACTAGAGCAGGTCCAGCAGCCATTTTAAATAAAGGTGAGCCGCATCTCCTCTGACAACCCTGCCCTTCACTCCACCTCCAGGCACCCAGGAACATAACCCAATATAAAACAGAGGGTAATCCCAGGGTTGTCACAGAAACAATATAGGATGTGTTAACCAGGCTTGTCAGGTCAATAGAAGCAAAGTTCTGGTTGCTCCTGAAGTCATATGTTGCATTCAGTATTGTAACTATTGAAGCTGCCGTTGCGTGCAGTTTCTGTAGTGTAGTTTCAAAATCCTCAGCGTCCCTCAGCCGGCATATTCCACAGCAGTCAAAACACCTTGCACTTCTCCAACTAACATCAATCCCACTGATTCCTGATAACGGCCCATGTGCCGTTAGTCGACCCTCCTTCACCCGACTGAGGGCCACAATTAGCCAACAAAAGGTAATCTCAATCAATTTCAATTTCACCTTTGTAGAGACGATTGAGAACACAAGGGGTTAATTATCCCTCTGCAGTATTGATTGGTGTTTCTCGCTGGCCTGTTAATTAGGGTGACTGATTTGGCACCGGGGTTGGAGTGAGAGATAAATGATAAGCGGGTGTGAAGGGGATGGTGGAGTAATTCCTCGCCCCTACTCAACAATTTCAAGCCTCCTCTGTTGCTTCCTCTCTTTCTCCCCTCCACTGTTTCTTCCTCCTGTGTGTCCAACTTTGCTTTTATCTGAATAATGTAAGGGCCACTGATTCAATCTTCTTTCTCCTCCTAGTCTATGTCTGACGAATCTGGCTTGATGGAGGCATTTTCTGTCACTTGGATGCCTGAGAATTTGCATATCACATACTATTTACTTATGACAGGAAGATGCGCTGCAATACATAGTTTGTTTCTTATGTTTTTTTTTTTTTTTGATGTGCTGCTTGCAGAAGATGGCGTAAAAGGTTATTTTTCTCTTCACTGAAAGAAGATACCTCTTCAAGCTGTCTTGTTGTCATGTCTCGTTGATGGGTGCGTGATATGGAATGAATAAAACCCATCCGCAGAAACACATATCTTTTGTAGGAGCTTTCCATGGGTGCCAGTCTGCCTGCCGATTGGCTATGCTTGGCTACACAGGTGACAGTGTGGCTTAGCTGTGAAAGCGAGGCAGGCAGAGCTGCAAGGCAAGCCTAATTGAAATCCCCTCTTATGTGAGACAGAGGAGATGGAGCTGTAAAAGGGCCTGTAATTACCGAGGCCACTAATGAGAGATAATTAGGTCATATGGCAATCTCTCTATCGGGGCTCTGCTGCAAGAGATGTGGTTAGGAATAAAAAAGGTGGGCAAACTATGAACTCCTGTTGCTCATCACCATTACACACTGCCATTACAAATGAACAGTTCATTAGTGGCAATAAGTTATGTTCTTGAAAAGCCCATTGCCAACAGAGTGAATACTACCTTGAACTGTGCCACATCTGGCATGAGGTATAAGTGAATTAAGCTGCTGTCTGTGGCCTTAAAACCACTGGAGTCTCACAAACGAGTCCCCAGATGAGCAAATCGCAAATGTGAAGTCCGTCATTTTTTATTATCATAATATAGTCACATATTCATGAAATTCTAATATTCTTGTACAGTTTTTATAGTTGCACTCACTAAATTCCTTAATTTTCTTTCCTTGAGTAATTTTTCATGTAGATATAGTTTGCAGAGATTAATTTTAAAACTAAAACCAGGTGTTAAACGATGAAAAAAAAACATTTTCTGTGAATTTGAACCATCCTGGTACAAGTGGAGAGACAAATTAGTAGCACTCTTATATGCACAAACACTCACGTAGGGTCTTTTTATCTGTAGTCATGCTCTTTAAACCGCACTTTAAACAGCCATGTTTTGCAAAAAGCCCTTAAAAATACATTTGGATTCAACTTGCATGTTGGTGAAGAGACGATGGGGATTCGGGGGAGGTTGAGAGAGACTGCTTCATGTTGAATGTGCTGAAGAGAAGGCATGACTAATATAAGAGATGCTGCTGTGATGTTCATGGTCAGAGAAGCGTGATTATGTAGAACGTTTGTGCATGAATGGATGATTCCCACACACACCGTGTATGTGGAATCCCGTTGAAAAAGACTTTATACACCCAGTCCCTTTGCAGCTGTATATATTGATGTTGCAAATCATGTTTCTCTGGCTGTTCAGGGAAACATTTGTGCATTGTTTAGTTTACCATCTCTTATGCAGAGTTAACCTGAAAGTCGATATTTCTTGGATTGGTTTTGTGTGAAGTGCTCAGTTTGAGGAAAAAATTCATTTGTTCCTTTGTGTTTTTCTTTTGGTTTCGCTCAGTGTTACGGGATGAAGTTTCTTGATAGCTTGCAGTGTATTGAATGTATGACAGTGTGTGTGTGTGTGTGTCTGATTTAGCCCACTGACACACACACACACACACACACATACGCATGGCTGCACATGTTCTTAAGATTCAGTGAAGGTAAAGCATTTAGCAAACAGGCCAGCAGCCTCCATGGAGCAGATTCAGCCATGTGTCTTTTTATTGGAGAAACATAAAACCAAAGTGGAGGAGTCATGGGTCCAGCTTTTGAAAGCCCTAATGGGCTTCTTCAGAGCTCTTCAGGATAATGACCTCTTCAGCTTGCCAACCATTTAAGTGATCTCCAGTTAATTGGGCAGGAACCTCAATCATGTCTGCGTTTTCCCCCCATCTGACCCCGCTCTCTTTTTATCCATTAGCAGTATATTTCTATTTCACACTGTTCAGGGCGCCTTCACTGAAAATCATCTGCGAGGTTGAAGCAGAGTGTCTTGTCAAAGTGTTTACAATTTGAATCACAGTTAAAGGAGGATTTTTTTTTAGGCTTTTTAACAATCTGCTTATTTTATAGTGGAATAGAACAAAGAACAGGCAGTTTGTCCGTATAATTAAACCTATTGTTCGTGATCCCTTCGGAGTGTTAAAAGATAGATCTGAGGGATCACAAGATGATTAACATGGTAGGTTAGGAGAAAAACTGCAACTGGTGATAATTTTCATGATTGATGGGTCATATCTTTTTATTTTTTAATCAATTTAGTTTATTTGATTAGTTTATCTATCAGTTATAAAGAGGGAAGTAGTGAAAATGCCCAAGATGACGTCTTCAAATACCTTTTTTGTTGTCTGACCAACAGTCAAAATGCGAAACATGTTTAATTTACAGTAATTATAAAAAACAAACAGATACAAGCAGCAAATCCTTATGACTGAGAGGCTGGAATCAGTTCATTTGTGGCATTATAAATGGCTTAAACAATGAATTGATTATCAAAATTTTTCAGTTAATCTGCTGTTTATGATGAGTTGAGCCTAAAAATTATAAAAAACAAAACAGAAAAAAAAATCACAAAATTATAAGAAAATATTCTTTTTATAATATTATCATCTTGTGAATTATTGAAGAGTGTTATCTGTTCTTAAATAGTTGAAATGAGAAGGTTGTGAGCAGTAATCAGTCTGGTGGTAACTGTATTATAACATATAGTACAGGTAGTACTGGAGAAATAGTACTGATTCCTCAGATGTAACAACAAACTAAGTTTTTCAGCTGTTTGTTTCAGTTAATATCAGTCAACACGTAAACACCGACATAAACTACACCAAAATACATCAGGGATGAAGGCTGTTATTCACTGTCCATCATCATCTCAACACAGGAGTTACTCGCTATTCTGCAGCTCAAACTTTCTCCCAATTGTGTTTCCTCCCTCTCGGCTTCTGTCTCTGACCAGCTCATATTAGATAAGACCCGTCTTAATAATGTTCGGCAAACTAATCAATTGGACATTGAAAATGATGTGACCGTGACAATATGCAAAGTGTGATGATGGGTTCTAAGTAGGCTTATCTAAGAGGAGAACATTGGGGAAGAACTTATCTAAAGCAGCCATGTGAAAGTGAAACTGAGAGTGGGTACATCTGTCTGTTATAATCCTTTATTGCATTAAAAAAAAAACTGTACGCTCACAACCATAGTAAAGTATTCTTGGTCAAAACTGAACTAAGAAGTAGATCTAATGGAGTTTTAGAAAGCACGGAGTGAGTAATACGTTTTCTTGCCTCTGTTTTCTCTTGAAAAACTATTGAACTCCTTTACACTATTGCCTCAATATATATTAAAGAAGCTCTGTCTATTGAACTTTGACGTATTAAACAATTCATTAGATTTCTTTCCCCTATCCACCTGTCTCCTCTCCTCCTCCTCTTCTCCTCAAAATAGGGTTAAACTGGGGATTTGTTTACAACCTGTGTTGCACTGTTGCAGATATCAGACATAAAGTTGAGTATAAAGCTATAACCAATAGGAATGATGACCAAAAAAAAAACTGAATTTCCCTTATAATTCATCCAGTGTTTTGCCAATCGTCTGCTGCGAGATGCACTCAAGGCCGTGATGGGCAGCAGGGAGAACAGCCGAGGACGGTGTCATCACTGTCTCAGTCTCTTAACACCCATTCCATGTTTCTCAGATGTATGAGCATGTTCAGACTCAGTGGGTGGGGCTCTTGTAGTTGTTCCCATCTCAGCCTTGGCACAAGAAACCTTCTTGTGGGTCCCGTCTCGCTTGTGACAAATAAATAGTGGCATCAGTGAGCTGGAGGCCTCTGTGCCGTGGCGACCGGGGACAGCGGCTGGCTGGACCGGATGAATATTCATCACAGGACGTCGTGTCACCCCATCAGCTTCATGCCGGCTGTTCCCTGTCCTCCGATAGAAACTGAAAGGGAGAACGGGGCAGAAAAAAAAAATGGTAATGAGAGTCAGGATGGAGAAGAAAGTGAAGCAGATTGAGGGAAGGAGAGGGCTTTGCTTTGAAAGATGCTCTGACCAGATGAGAGAGACGACTTGGGCAGGGTGGACGGTGAAAGAGGGGGGAGGTGGGGGGGAGCGGAGAAGAGAACGACTTGGGCAGGGGAAAGGATTGCTTTGGAGAGATAACTAGACAGCGACATGGAAAAGCGAAAGGTGTAGGAGGTTTGAGAGAGCGAAACGGTGTGAAAAGGGTGGGGGCTCGGAGAGAGAAAATGGAGAGGTGAAAGGGAATGCTTTGAAAAGATGAGTAAATTAAACCGGAGTGAGAAAGTGGCGAAAGATGCGGGAAAATGGAGAGGAGAAAAGGGATGACTTCGGCGAGACGAGTAGACAGCGTGAGCAGGGGGGGGGGAAGGTGTGGAAGTTTGGCGTCGGTGTAAAGAATGATTTATCCTCAGATGAAGACAGAAGCCGACCCCCCTCTCCGCCTCCCGCTCCTCCCAGCTCGTCATGCGCACTGGCTGCTTGCTTACCTGTGGACGGCTGCTGCTGCTCTCTGGTCGAGGGATAAGTAAACAAGGCTGTTGCTCGCAGATGGGACCGTCTGAGATGGATGGCCTTGTCTCAGATACACAACACACGTGCATGAACACACAGAAATCCACACACAACGCTCGCTCCCTGTGCCAAAGTTTGGCAGCATGGAGGAGAAAAACAAATACTCACACATGGACAAACTCATTGGAAAAAAAATCACTTTAGGTAAAAACATGTCTGCTCTTTTTTGGTTTTGGTGGTGGGCAAGGCCACAGAGGTAGTGCTTGACTCTGCTTTTGTAGTGGTGAAGCTGGGACAAAAGCTGGGAGCGAAGCTGCACGGCTCGCCTGCTGTGATTGACTGTCAGTGTGTGAGAGAAGGAGAAAAAGAACAAATTAGACGGGCAAACTCTGCACATGCAGGTGTGTCTGTCTGGCGTGTGACTGAGCGCTCAAGGTTTTTCTTTTGTTATACTGCGAGACATCACCTTCACGCTTCCTTTTTAGCATGTCTGCCTGTCTGTCTGTATTGTGTCGTTGTCTTGTTTGCACGGGAAACCTGTAATCTTTCAGAAATGTGCGAAGCAATAATAATGAGCAGGTACCGAAGGCAGGGATCCCGGATAGACGTCTCTAAATCACGGGAGGAAGCGCTGAGAAACAAATGAAAAAGTAGTCATCAACCTTATGTTTTTCATTTGTCAGCGAGGCACAAGCGTGACAGCGTCGCTCCCCACATGAAAAGGAAAAATAGGAATGCAGGGAACTGCAAGCCCTGTCAGTCTGCTACCTCACGCGTCGACCAGCCCTGCTCGACGGGGAGAAGCAGGAGAGGGGGAATTCATTTTCTCTAATGTATTCTAATGCACCCAAACGCCAGGTTTCATCACAGCTGATGATCGTAATACTCCTGTTTTGTTAGCGTTAGTGTGTATGGAAGTTTTTATAGAGTATAATCTGACTGTAACAATACAGCTGCTAAAAATATTTCTATAATATATGCAGCAGCTCCCTCTCTGCTGGGTCTAACATGTTTGAGCGGTTGACAGTTTAGTGATGAATGCGAGTTGATGGATGTTTTTAGCTTCATCCATCATAGAATTTAAGTCACTCCGAGCAGAAGTTCAACGGTCCAGTAATTTCAAAAAAATGACTGCACATGTGCCGTATCAACACAGAGCTATGGCAACCGTATGAAACCGTCTCCTGCGTCACTTTGAGCTCGGCTCAAGTGTTCCTGGCATGTGGCAGTTATAGTTCAGTCTGGCCTGAACGATGACAGCAAGAAGGTAAACGTTAACAGCTGACATGTTTAATTAACTTCTGTCACAGCTGTGTTCAGTTTCTATGTCTCAAGCATAGTAGTGGTTTATTAACAGCTTGTTAATAAAAGTTTGTCTTTAATAGTTTAGGCTATAACTTTGTTTTGTTATAGTGACGCTGCACTTAACTTACAACTAACGAGTATTTTCATCATCAATTAATCTGCTGATAATTTGTTCGATTACTTGTTTAATTGCCTGTTAAATATTAAAAAGTAATGAAAAAAGCCCAAGAGGACGTTTCCACATGTTTTGTTTAGTCTGACCAAAGAGTCCAAAACCCAAAAGCATCAAATCTTCACATTGGAAAAGCTGGAACTAGAAGATTTTGATGTTTTTGCTTGAAAAAAAAAAAATCACTGAAACATTGAATCAATTATTAAAATTGCTGCTGAATGTTTTTCTTTCCATCAACTAATCAATCATTAATAGTTTCAGCTCTATAATGCTCGCAGTGAACAAAACCCAAAAAGTTAGCCAAACTTATTTGGAAGAGAAAACCTACTGTACTGTTGCAAAAATGTTGCCGTCCAGTGAGGGATTGTCTCAGTAATGCTCACTTTAGGTTTCACTTCCAGATAAAAGGGGTTTAGATAATCTGACTAAACTGTTGGCTTGTTTACAATCTTTTTATCATGTTTCTTGCCCAGAAGTGACGCTGCCATGTTCCCAGACCTCAGCAATTACAGTGATTACGATGTTATCATAACAGATTAAGAAAAGTTTAAGATTAAGTTAAAATGTTCTACCTAACAGTTGCACACACAGATCTTTCAAACCTTTTTTTATTACAGAGTTTGGGACAGACTGTTATTTTTCTGTTTTGGCAATAATTACTGTATGTTCATTTCTCTGTTTTCTGTGTTAACAGAGAACAACCATCAGGGACACATGCGGCTGCCAAAATTTGACAAAATGTTTTTTTTTGTTGTTGTTTTGATGGAAACGGTGCTGCATTTTGCATCCTGAAACAAAGTTTTGGTTACTAGCTGCTACTTTAGCAGGGATCTAACACATATCAGTGTGTTCTCTTCCGATAAAAGTGAATGCAAAAAAGGTCTAAATGGTTGCGATTTTGTAAACATTAATGTTCATTTCACTGCTCTGTTGGGTTTTCATTATGGATGTATTAGATTTCATCCCTGTTATACCAGCCAAACAGGAGCAAACTTATCTCAAAGTCTGTAACAAAAATGTTGAAAACTTGAAGGAAACAAATAAATAAGGGTGTCCGACGTTGGGAAGTGCTGCGCAACATTTTCACACTGAACGCACCCTTGGATGTTCAGTCAAATCCCTCCGCCTTTGACTGTCAAGATCAGATGGTCCCGCCCTTTACCCGACCCAAAGCCTTCAGTTAAAATGGGAGTTATGTCAAGAGAGATTTGTATGATTTGCTCAGGTATGCCATGATAGAAATCCCATCTTCTAATCCAGAGTGAGTCAATTTAATACCAAACTGGTCACATTTTACCACAGTTTTTCCAGCGTGTTACCCAGGTATCTTTCTGTGTTACATCACATAAATGGTAGCGCAGGTCCCAGTGAGCTGAGCTCTATGAGGTAACATCCCAGTAACAACTGTCACTTTCATATTATCCCAGAAGAGTCTGACTCACTGAGTTTGATAATGAATTCTTATACAATTTAAGTTCACGCAGTGTAAAGTCAGCCACAATCAGCAATAAATCCAGATGGAAATACCCCTCGCTCTCCTACTACATCTGCATGGGAGAGAGGAGAGGCAGAATATCTTGTGTGTTTATATATTATATATTGCTGATCACTGCAGATTTCATCATCACGGCTGGTGATTTCATTTTTCATTGGTTTCTTCCCTACTGCGTCTCTATTTCCCCTCTTGATCTAACTAGGAGAGATGGAAACACACACACTGCACTTGTTCCCCCAATTTAAACTTGTTTTACCTCCTGTGACACAAATCAGCATTGAATGGAGTCAGGGACTTTATTTAAAGGGAATACTTAAACATTTTGGGATTTATTCTTATTCGCTTTTCTTGAGAGATGAGAAGATCAATATCAATATAGTGTTTTTGTGCGTTAAAAATGCAGCTGGAGTCTAGTTTAAGGCCTAATTCTTGGTGAACAACATCCATCCACCTTGTGCTTAGAGGAATAGACATTTTGGGAAATATGCTTATTCTCTTTCTTGCTGAAAGTCGGATGAAAAGATCGATACTACTCATGTTTGTATGCAAAGTGTAAAGAACCAGGAGACTATTAGCTTGGCTTAGCATAAATACTGGAAGCAAGTAGAAACAGCTAGACTGTCCCAAATGTAAAAAATATCCTGAATAGTTGACTTGGCATTTGGGAAAAACACGTTTTATACCTGAAGTGATGTTATTGTTGTTTATCTATGCAAGCTTACATGTTTTTTTTGTTCACTACCAGTTGATATGTTAGCAGATGTAGGAGAGATATAAATAGGAATCTCAAAAATGATGTCCTGTAGCAGCAGTGATTCAGAATCAAGAAAATCAAAAAACAAAAAAACGGCAGCAGCGGTAGAAGAAAAGGGGTTTCTGCTGAGATGTTTCCTGCTCCTATTAGATAAGCCTCTGTCACAGGGAAGGCACAGACGCGCCTGTTGTTGCTTTTTAATTTCAGGAGCAAGGTGACGCCTAATGGGTGCCGTGAAAATGGCAAGCTGTGAAGTGACAGTATGCCTAAATCTGTTCGCTCTCTGACAGTAGGGAGAAGGTGCTGGATTTTCATCACTGACATGGTGTGACTGTAGAAGGTGGTTGTGTGTTGTGTGCGTGTTGTCTCAGACCACACAAGGCGGTTAAATCTGTGAACACATTTTTGGTCTTCTTTAAAAAAAACACAGTCATCTATAGATCCTACATGCATAACCACAACATTTATAGTTTGAATACAGCAGTGTTCCCATGGCAGCTGACAAAAACACCACATATTGCATCGTTAAAATAACACGAACGCCATCAAAGGCGGGAAGCACGACTCAAACGCCATATGTACTGTGGAGTTACTGGTTCCTCATGTAATCTTGTCATGTCCTCTCACAACACTAGCCGGAGGAAACACACACTGATTCGCATTTATTGTGCAAACATTTTGGACATATGCTTTTTCCTAAAATGCTTCCTAAAAGTTAATGTGAAACTTCAATAGTATCCCTTTCGATGTTTACTGGCAGCATCTGTGTGGCAACAACAGTGGGCAGACACAACACACTCTATTTTTTGAAAAGCATAAAAGATGGAGAGCAGTGTGTCTGTCTCTGGCATCACTACTGTTAGAGAGGCTACTCAGACATTTTGCCCAGATAACATTTTTGAAGTGGACACTTCTAACAGGAAGTAATGAATCAGAAGCTGAGAGTAAAATTCAAACTGCCTGCTAAACAGCAGTGAGTGAAAACTGTCCAGACAAAGTCTGACGAACATTGTTGGATCATTATACTCTGGCTGTTTGGTAAATGTGAGAGTTTTTTTTTGCATGTTTCAGTTAGTTTACCTGTTATCATTTAGGTCTGAACAAAATTGCTCAAACAAGTTTCATTTATCACCTATAACAGTGAAAAATCATAACAATGAAGGTCAATTATAATCTCCCAGAGCGCAAGCTAGTTTCATCAAGCTGGTTGTTTTTTTTCCACATTAACAACCTAGAAGCCAAAAATGTTTAACTTACAATGATATAACACAGAAAAGCAGCAAGTTCTAACATCTGAGAAGCTAGAAAAAGCATGTTTTACATTTTTGCTTGATAAGTTGCTTTACAGATTGTTGCCACTTTAGTTTCTTGTTGAGCGGCTAATTGTTAATCGATAGCCGCTCAGTTATTCGGAGGGAAAGCCCTCAAGAATTAATGCACCAGAGCCCATCATGACCAAATTGTAGCAAACAGAACACCATTACACTTCAGGCTTTTCTTGTAACCTACAGCTTACCACAGTGAATCCATCTGAAATGAAATGCCCTCCCGTCTGAAAACATGAAACATGGGCACATTTAGTTCTCGTGCAGAAGGCTTTTGATCCTGATCCATCCTTTTACTGTGGCTTCCAGGCAGCACAGGCAGCGACTGGTATTTACTGTATATGTCTGTGTGTCTCTGGTGTACTCTGATCTGTCTGTGTGCGCAGTGTCTTGACTGTTCTTTGCTCTCTTTCTGCTGTACAAACTGGGCTGTTTTGGTGATAAAGGAATTTCTCTCTGAGGGAACAATAAAGCATTATCATCAGTCTAGCTTGTTATTTTCATACTGCGTATATTTTCTTATTTACATACATTTTCAGTTCATATATTTGGTCTCCTGCAGTTTTTTTTTAACACTCTCTGCATATGTGCTGTATATCTATTGACTAATGACACCAATGTTTTTGTTCTTTGTTCCTAAAGGGATTATTCAAGTCTTACCTGTTGGATCTATTCTAATCTGCTTCCAAAACTACTGTTGTTACAGCTGCTGATGCTAATACAACTAAATACTGTTATTATGAATTGCACTGCTACTAATACTGCTGTTTCTCCAGCTGCTACTGTTGCCCTAAAACAGTGGTACCCCAGCAGCCCTATCAGATGAGCTCTACACCGCATCATCCACACCAGTCCAAACGGCTTAGTTTGGAATGGATTTTAAACTGGATGTTACTATTCAATGACACTGGAATTGTTGATTTTTAGGTTAGGTCTCTTTTTTTTTAAAGAATTCCTCCTACTTTTTCAGTAGATTTGGTCAAGTTTGCATTTGTACTATTACTATCTGATATGGCGGTAGCTGGATGTTTCAATTTTCATGCATGTTTCCAGGTTTATATTTATATTCTGGGGCTCTACTGGGATATCGTTACATGATTTACAGTTCAAAAACTTCCTTATTTATCTCATACTGGCCCTTTATGCAGCCCTTCAGTTCATCCTTTGTCTGAAACAGGCTGTTTTAGCTCCTGTCTGTTTAAGGCCCGCCTCCCGATGAGCCCACTCTGTTCTGATTGGTTGGCTTCCAGCAGCTTCCCCTTTACAGACCTCTGCTGGAGGAGGCTATGCAAACAAACAATAGTAGTAGGTTTTCAATTCTTTTTATTGTTCTTTACTCAAAATGGAAACTTCTCACATACATCTGTACATGTTTGAGCCCAAATCCAATCCGAGATATGCGAGTGGACAACGTGAACCTGTGGAACAGCGCATAGCAACAAAGGCTACCAGTGGATGACCATTTGTGGGCATGTGCAATTTGACATCATCAGATGGAGGAAGTAGAGGTAACATTGCAAACAAAGAGTTCAGAGCAGGCTGAAGCCCTGGCTTTTGACTTGCAGGGAGCATTTTTATATACGTTCACCACAAGTTTTGAACCTTTGACCGTGTTTAACACAGACGTCCAACAACCAAACCAGACGTGAGTGCATGGACAGCAACGTGTTTTGTCAATTAATTTAGAGGACTTGTTTTTTGGATACATACATTTTTTAAACTTCATAAACTGAATTACTCCAAAATCTCTCCACATACTCCCCAGGTACCCCTGTAAAAGTGTTCACAGGTGGATGATGTACATCATGATCACCTGTAGCTGCAGTAAATATTACCGTATCTTTGTAAGACTTATGTTTTTTTTAGGTTTTGTTGTAACTTTCAGAGTTGTTGATTAAAGTTTTTGTGACATCAAAGTATGTTTTTTATCGTATTGCATCATAATTTCAGGTTCAGGTTTTTGTGTTGGGCGCTGACGGTAACATATGGAAATAACCTGCCATTAAAATCTTGTTACTATTAACTGTGCAGGATGCAGTAACACAACATCCCAAAATACTGAATTAGTTATGCAGGAACACTGCAGGGACTATTAGGGCCCCTGGAAGGATGTAACACATTAAGATCAAAGGATTGGCATAATTAAGCCTTATTAATCCAAAATTTTGGGATTTCCTCCAGATTGCAGCCCTCTTGGAATCATTGACACCTGTCCATTGGCAACATAACAACTCAGCGATGAGCGTCAACAGTCAAAATGATGCAAAATCCTTTGAAACAGATTTCTACTGCCATGGGGTTTACAGATAAAAATGTTCTTACAAACCCCAGTGGAATACACATTTCCTTGTTTTTAAAAGAGACTCTTAAAGCTAAATTGTTCTTGATTATGTGCCAATGAACTCCAATCAAATCATTGGAATTTACAACTTGTTATGGCAAGCAGCGGCCTCTTAGAGGATTAATTTTTATTCTGATAACATGCCATTTCACACCAATCAAGTCGTGGTATTTTAGACCATATTTTGTAACCCTTAAAGCAGGTTTATCGGTGCCGTTCTCAACACACATATTATTTTGTTTCATGTCATGCTTTTTTACCTGCTTTTATATTGCCCATCTCATCTCCCCCCCTTATTTTTTTCATTTCTGTCCCTTGTGATGATGTTCTTTGTTTAAATTTTTATTGAAATGGTTATTTTAATATTTTATGTTATTTCATTTATTTTTAATAATAAGAAACTGATGAAAAAAAATCAATGACGCACACGTCCAAGTGAAATTGAATTACAGAAATACCATTTGCAGTGAAAACACTGTAAATTGTTAAAATAATTGGCTGATCTGCAGTATAATCAGCAGCTCTTTTGTATTTCGTCCCTGATTTCCCTCTTTAGTGTTTTGTTAATTGAAAACACAACCTGAGCTGTAAGGTTGAAACTGCGGTGAAAAGTGTGATGTTGCAACAGGAAACAGCAAATACTTGATGTGTGGGAACAAAAAGTCTGAGTCGAAATCAATTTAAAATAGGGCTGTAACTAATAATTATTTTCATTATCAATTAATCTTACAATTATTTTCTTAATTAATCATTTTGTCTATAAAACATCACCAAATAGTATTAAATGGCCGTTGTTATTTTCTTAGAGCCCAAGGTGACACACTTATTTTCATCGCTGATTAAACTGTCAATTACTTTCTCAATGAACTGATTAGTTGTTTGGTCTATAAAATGTCAGAACCAACCAACAACTCAAAGATATTGAGTTTATATTAAGCTCACAATCATATAAGACTAAAGGAATTAGAAAATATTTATGCATAAGAAGAAATTTGCCATTTTTCATTAACACAACTATAAGCCTAATTACTTCTTACAGTGCAATATCTGTTAACGAAGCACTGAGCTTGGTAACTCTCGCACTGCTTTTACTGAAGTTGATGGACTAAGCTCTGCATGAAAGTCAGACACATTGACAGATAATCAATCTGATGAAGGTATCAGTAGTGGAGCGTTGTTTCTAATAACAGTATTGTAGCTGTAGAGTTCAGTAGACTGTCGACAGCAGCTTTGTCTTCTTCTGTGCATCTGTTTCTATGTCCTCAGGTGTGCTAAAGCTCTGCTACTTAGTGGACTAAATGCCAGAAGCTGAAGTGTGTTAAATATTCCACAGAGTCACAAACATGTCACCGCTCACTCTGATGTTTATGCATCTGAAAATGTGTCTATAAAGAATTAACATGATGAAATGGCCTGCATGTTCTGTGCTTTGGCCTTTGAGGATTCAAATACTTATTCCATGTACATCATTTAAATGCAGCTCAGATAGTTCTGTTAACACTTGAGCCATTAGCTCCCAGCCTCCTCAATTATGCACAGTTATCATTATTAAAAGATTCTTTCAAACATCTTTTGTGGCTTCTAATGGAAGAAAGTACCCCTAATGCATTGCAGCACACATCTCAATCTGCTGTTAGGAAAGCATCTAATTTTCCTTTAAGCCTAGATGGCCTTAATTCTCTTGCTAGCCTGATGCGAGAACACAAATACTAATTTCATTACTTTTCTAAAGCGAGTCCAATACGGCAGATCGTGTGCTGAAAATTGCTACTTTCAGAGTTTGTGTATTTGGTCTCTAGAAGTTCTATTATGCCCCAGTAACTTTTTGCTTAGAAAAAAAGGGTTCATTAGTGTCATTGGTGGAGTGTGGACCAAGTTATGGGCAAAAGTTTAAAGTCCTAAAGTGATATGGCTAACTTACACAGTGCATTTGTACCAGAGACAATTCTTTTTACCTTTACTCAGGCCTAAAAGATGGCAAATTAGTTGTTAAGTCAATCAGTTAGGCAGTCAGTCTTACTGTCTAATGGTTTGGTGCACTGAAGATGGTGAAAAAGACATCTCGAAACCTAATGGCCACAATCTCTGACATGGTGACAACGTGTCATGGTCCTGGAAAGACGAATCCTGATATGTCTTGTGAGCGCCAACTTTTCCCAGAGTGACAGCAGAATACTGTGATATTTCCTGAAGACTTGCATGCTCCTCAAAAGGATGAACCTTTTTTTATTTTTGACTTTTCACTCTTGTGCTACTGTCAGGTCAAAATATTATGTTTGTGCATTGCACATCTCTAACCTAACATACAAATTCTCTGTTCCTGAAAAGCTGAGCCTGAAGGTGAAGGTGCATCGGTACATTCATCTTGCATCCGTCGGGTAGAGACTGAAAGAATGAAATTATGGATACGAGTAGGGCTCACCTTTACGCTCAACACACAGCGGTGGTGTATGATGCATGTCAGAACACCCGGTGATTATTTGCTATGGATGCTTGCATGCCAGCTGCTTTTTGACCAGTATCAGCTCATAGAAAGCAACAATTTTATCACATTTTTTTCCCTTGATCAGCACATTCTGACTTCATCACAGCTATTGTGTCTTGACTTCTGTCTGTGCAGCGTGTCCACTGTGTGCTACGTGCGTCAGTTGATGCACGTCAAATGATGTGACGCTGCATGATGAAGCTGATATATGATGCACTTCAGAGCTCAGACAGACATTCAGACATAACTTGCTGCTGTGTTGCACTGTAAGGACCCAGTTGAGGTGGTTTGGGTAACCAGGACGCCTTCTGGGTTTCTCCCTTTAGGGGTTTTTGGGGAAAGAAAGACCAACAGCGAGGAGACCCAGGACAGACCCAGAACATGCTGGAGGGATGATATATCTCACCCTGGCTTGAGAATGCCTACTGGAGAGATTAGGGCCGAGCAATATAGCTGACAGATTTATCACAATAAAATGTGTCATTTCAGTCGATAAAGATAATTATTAATGACCTATTTTTAATAAAGACTTTAATCACTTTAATAAAGAATTTAATCACTTTATTTATCAAGGCACACATGCTGTCACTCTATGCTGTTTCTGCTGTTGTGTCACATGTCGATGGTGCAACCAAACAACACACCTGTTAAATGATTGGCTGTTTGCGTGTCATTCATAGCATGCGCCATTATCAAGGGATATGATAGGCTGCTTATGATTCAGGGAGGGAGCACGCTTGGTGCAGATTTGTTCATGCAACCGAACCTTGCATATGATGTGCTTTCATGGCGGTTTGCATTTAATGCATTTAAGTGAAGCTATCAAACATTCTCTAGAACAATTTTCTTATTGCTATTCATAAAGTGTCTATCGCCAGTATATATTGCTACTGTTGTATCGTCCAGGCCAAGGACAGATCCTCCAGGACTTGGAGGATGTGGCTTGAGAGAGGAATGTCTAGGCTCCCTCTCTTAGCCTGCTGCCACTGTGACCTGAACAAGTGGTAGAAAATGGATAATATGCAAGTTTTTTCAAGTGCAAGTCCATTATTTTTTGAGTTTTTGTGAGGTTTTTATATCACTCTGTAGCTTTCCAATTGTGTTCCATATGTATTCAAAACCGAAAATTCAAATTTTGGTTGAATTAGGTATGTTTTAGTGTCAAAATGCCATTTTCCCAACTTTTTCCCACGTGACCTGATGTTGCTACATATAAACCAATGTAAAACCCCCATAGCCTGCCTAGCCAGTAGCCACAGAGACGGACTGATCAGTCACTGTTGCTGCTGCTCTGCTAAACACACCAACAGCCACACATACACACACACACACACAGATGGAACACTCACTGTCGCTGTTGCTCAAAGTTAAAAAAAAATAAACTCTGAGATCTCCTCCCGCCAGTAAACGGCTGCGGATCTGAACAGAATCCGGTCTGACTTGCGGGTGTTATTTGTCCTGAAGCTCCAGCTCTGCTCCTGAGTCTCTCCTCCAGAGCTACCAGCACTCGGCAGCTGTCTGTCCCTCCGCTCCGTCCGGTGCATCTATAAACATCTCACACACACTCAGATTCAGTGCTGCAGCATCACTCGTAGTATATCAGGACAATTTTTTAGGCTCTAACATACAGTGAGAGAGTATGTTAGGAAGACTGTCAGCTAACTGCTTGTGTGTGTGTGTGTGTGTGTGAGTGTGGTGGGGGTGGCTGGAGGGGGGGGGGGGGGCATCAGCGCTCTAGCCCACATCACTGCTTTTTGCTAATGGCTGAGTGGGTGTTTCCATTTGAAAAACCTGGAAAAAACACAGATGGAGTCATCCTTTAAGCACATTTATGCTTTTTAGATGGTAAATAAACACTTTTGATTTAAGAGGCTCCTTTAGATTTCTGCCATCCCAAGTGAGGCCCTACCAATAGCAAATGCATCAGTATGTTTTTCATTTGGCCGATGCTTTTGTATTGTGGGATGTAATGATAAAATTCCTCTTGCAGCCTCTAGAGGCCACTAACAGGGCTTTAGACTTTTAGTCTCATCATTTAGGTCAGCAAAATGAATCAATTTCCAACAGAATAAACATCTCATTCCCCTTCCAAAATTAGCATATCTTTCTGATGTGCCTTCTCACGAGTTTTCCTAAAGATGACTCCTAAGAATAAATAAAAAGTGCAGTGGTAGTTCAGTGAGCATACTGTAAAAATTCTGAACTTCCGCAATGAGTTCATCTGCATGTTTCATAAAAGCAGCCTTCATCAGAAATAAATTAAAACTAATTTCATGATTTGTTGCTAACACTTTCCTCTTTCTGCCCTGTTAGCAAGAAAGAGAATTTTCCTGCAGAGATCAGCATTGACAGTGATACTTCTGTGTTTTTATAGTCTATTCATCCTGCTGTAGTTGAATTTTCAATTTGTGGTTTTTGAGGGATTTTTGACCGTTAACGACTTCACCTTGCCCCTAACTCCATACGTAGTTACTGAGAGCTTGTTATCCTTGAATCTTGGGTGTTAAATCTTTTTTTTTTTTTTACTCCACTGTGCCCCATGTTGTTGTGTTTTCTGGCAAAGGCTTTTATTGGAGAGGAGCAGGATGATGGATAAGGTCTATTCCCAGGATCCCCTACCAGGGAATGTATCATCAGTGTCAGACTTTGATAGCAACTCAAGGTGATGGGTGTCAAGGGCCAAAGCAGCGGTGAGAGGAAGGAGGTGTGGGATCAGAGCAATAATGGAATCCTCATCATGACTGAGTCTGCCCCGTGGCTCATCATGGCCTCTCTCTGCAACCGGCCATCGCTTACCTGTGGACTCCATACACTATTAAAGAGGAGGTATAATTTTCTAGTACAATTAAACCATGTACAGTATTTGACACTTTCATCCACAGTGACCTACAAGCAGGGAGGTTAGTGTTTTGCTCAAGGACACTTTGACAGGGCACATGGCTGCTGATGGATGCAACACCGGCTGTAACGGAGGCTGAACTGAACCCAGGACCCACTGCATATAGGACAGACCCCCTGAAAACTGGGCCACCTTCTTCATTGTTTTATAATGCTACAATATTGTAGATTATATTAAGTGTCCCCCCTTGTAGATAGTGGATAGCTAAAAACACATGGGCCCTATTTACACCTCTCATTTCAAGTGTCTTGTATCCACATACATTCTATATGTTTCTGAATACATTTTTATTTACACTTAGCCACATATATGAATCCCTGTTGGCCAGATCATAAATCTTATTGCAATCCATCTGGTTTTCCCAGACTACATACAAATAGGGGCCAGCCCCACTCTAGTCCAGAGGCTGGTGGTGATGCATCTGCAAATGCTAGAAGAACATTATTGGATGCATTTACACTAGCTTTTTTTTGATAGCCAATAGCAACCTGACCCACCTGAAACACATGAAGTGACTGAGTGTAAATGGGGTAATATGCTCTCTAATAAGAAATCCTCACCTTGCATTACCCCCAAGTGGCACTCAAGTAGCTCCAAGCCAGACCCAATAAGAAAAACACAAGCATTAGCTAAATGTCAGTTAGTCTATGCTAGTTTTTTTTGCTAGGTTTTGGAAAAACATGGAAAAATAAGTCTGTGCACAGTTGTCTTAGTTTCTCAATTACAGCCCCAGTGTAGCTCTGATAATAATATTTATTGACCTTTGATGCTGGTTCTTTGTCCTCAACAGTGCATTCAAAGTGCGTTCTATTGTAAAGTTTATTTTTGTAAAACAAGCGATAGTATTTATTTGAATAGTGGCTGGACAAGTAATGTAAGTAATGTCAACTAATGTGAAGTACATAAACTAATCAACTCTTATTTAATTTGCAATTTAGTCCCAAAATGGGCTTTTGTTAGAGACAGATTTTGAGAGTGCTCCAGGACGGGAAAATGAAAAGACAAAGAAAGAGTTAGTTTAGGACAACAGTAACTGAATGACTCATTAGCTTTCAGAACCAGTTTCAATTTATAGTTCAAATGGTCCCAATTACTATCAATCTTGAGTTGTGTAAATGACAAGTGCCATATGTTACAGAAACAGCTCTCTACCCAAATGCAGGTTTGAAAAATGGCCCAGAACAACAATGTTTATAGTTCAGTTGACTATAATTTAATGCAGTTATTGTAATGTAAAATGTGTAATTTCATTGGTCATGACAATGGTTTCATTTAAAACTTTTCAACGGCTTTAAATGGTTTACTGGTGGAATTTCAAAAATGTTTACCTCAACCTGTAACAATCTGTGTGATCTATCTGGGGGAAGTTAATGGCTGAAAATCACTGAAATTGGAGGTTTTCACAAAAGCTACAGTAGTGAGAATGTAAAATTTGATGTCTTGGACACATTTCACGAAGCAAATGATAAACAGCCTTTTTATCCGAAGCAGAATTATAGAGTTATATGGATTTCAGCTGACAAAAGCAGTATTCAAATGCTTTGTGTCCTATTGTGATTTGAAGGGGGATATACTACTTGTGCAGGAGATTTGCAAAAATCACTGTCCATTGTGATGCAGGCTTGTTTCTATCAATCTGTATCAGGCTTACAGCTCCTATAAATATTGCTAGCCTTAAAATACCAATTTGCCAGTTTGATCAGTTAAGAGCTTTTGACAGCAGTGTCATTGAGCAACTTAGATGCAGCGGGGATCACTTCGTTGCCCTCATTCATACTGTACTCTGTTGGTGGGATTAGCTTCAAATCCTCTCCCTCTCTAAAATCCTCTGTAGAGAGCGCAGTCATTGAACCTGCTGTAACGGAGCTCTCTTCTATTTTTATTCCTTTTGCTCTTAGTCAGCCTTGGTACGAAACATCAAAGCACATTTGTAGTTCAGCAAAAGGAAAACCAAACCTCTCATTTATAACTGGTTCACAGCCAAATTCATTATTCATTCAGATTACCATTCACCAACATGAACAACAGGAAGATAGGACAAGACACACAAACACGCACACAAATTCTCTCAAAGTGCTTCAGAAAAGTGAAGGGCAGATAATGAGAGCGGTGGTCGTGTTTTCAGTCTGCAGGAAAAGCTCTCACCTTTCAAAAATCGCCCAAAAAGAGCACAATGTAGAGGTTTACTGCACAGTTTAAGTCTAAAGGTGTTTTTAAGTAGATTAGTAGGTGTTTTGAAGCAGATAAGCATACAGATTACTAGACTTTCTCTGCAGTGGAGTTAAGGGTTCAAGCTTCAGTGTGTCTGACGGGTAATTGGGCTTCTTGCAAGACAAACAACATCATACATAATCGCAATCAATGAATGCAAAGCACATTTAAATTAAACAATGCAAAGTGCTACAGATGGAGTTAATGGGGAAGTCGATCAGGGACGTTTAAAGAGCAACTTGCAGGTTGGCGACCCCAGTGAGCTAATGTGTGGCAAAATGACATAGAGACAGGATTCCTCCCCCCCAAGAAATAAATAAAATCTCTCTCTCTATATATATATATACTACAGTAACATCCAGAGTCAATTTTAGAAGGCCGTTTTCACTTCCGCCTCAAAAAGAGTCGTTGCATGTGACGTCACATAAGGTACAGCGGTCAAGCTAGGTCCAGTTTAACAATAAGAAATCTGGATCTCAGCACTAGTTTTGACACTGCTGAGGTTGAAAATATATGTTCATATAAATGACAGACTACAAATGCATAATTTTGATCCTGCTCAGTGTCCAAAGGATCAGAAACAAACAAGGATTAAGAGAAATAATGGCCAAATCCTGTTATACCATAACTTCTGGGCAGATGTGCTGCTAGCGGCACGTAATGCAGTGTTGTTTCACCCTACAATGTTGTAGTTTGCTAATCACATATCAGGCAGTGCCAACATTAGTAGTGACTGTCTACTGGCAACAGACATCAGAAACTAAATGTGCAATGATCAGCTCGTTAAGTCAGTTATATGTCGCAGTGTCTGATTTAACTCCTCACTATTACGTTGCTGTCCCACAGGAGAGAGAGGCAGATAAAGAAAAACATTTCTAATGTAAGTTTTTAATAGGACATTACAGAGTTGTCTTTTTATCATCTTTTAATCCTTTTATCATCTCTCTATTGTTTTTCATGTCTTCTACTGTTGTCATCTTAATGTCGGACTTGTTATTGCTTTCTGTGTCATGCGTCTTTGCTTTTGTATCGTGCTGCCTTTGCTTTGTCTGTCATAGCACTTTGTAATCTCAGTTTTTAAAGGTGTTATATAAATAAAGAAGCTATTACAAAGGGTTTCAATGGCCCCATTTAGTGACAATTAACAAATCACACGCTTTATGCAGTTAAGAGCAGCTTCATAATTATCAGATACTGCATTAATGGTTAGGCCTGCAGCTAATTCTGTAACAGACCATCTGGTGTGTCAGGTTACTTAGAAGTTATTATAACCATCAAACTGATCAATAAGTGTTTTAACACACAGAGTGAGCAGCAGGCAACCACTAACCTATAAAACACTGGTATGAAATATACTATATCTACTTTTGACTAAACATACATACAAACATACTGAATGTATACTGAAAGTTTTTAAATGATGTATCGGGATATATCTCAAACATGTATGTAGGGATGGGCAAAAATATATCATGTTTTTTTCCAGGCAGGATCACGATCAACTTATCACGATTCTTCATGTTAGTTTTTAAGACTATTTTGCAAGTTACTGAACTGTACTCAAGACTCAGAAAACTTTATTGTTTATCACATAATGATAGAAATTTGGCTAGATTAAGGGCTCATAAACATAAAAACATACACCCATGAAAAACTCACATAAAATGACATGTGACAACACAAACAATTCCATAAATAAATAAGAGCAGGTGTGCACAACTGCATTAAAAAGTATTGAGAGTCTATTTGGCCTTGTTTAAAATGGATATTACTGACAAAAACCAAACAGTACAACCAAATTAATTTCACAGCATAACTAAGTCGACAGTTTAAAAAAAAGGACACCAACATAGTACACCTGAGCTGACATCACGCTAGCTTGTGGCATTAATTAATTAATTAATACTACCAGTTAGCAGGTGAGCTAACCGCTAAACTGAGGTATTTACTTGCAGCCCAGCTGTCAGTTTAAAGAGCAACTTGCAGGTTGAAATTTTTACTGGATTTACAGTTTATGCATCATGAAAATGATCCTGTGAAAGGTTCATGTATGATTTTATTAGTTTAACGAGACATAAATGCAGAAATTAAGATGGAAAAGTTAGCATTTTGAGCAGTGTCCTTAAAATTACCTTTTTTATTCAACAACACGTCATATTATGCAACAGAAGGGAGTCGCTCCCCCTGTCACAGCTGCAGTACAACGTGTGGTACTAAGTACTTATGAGTCTGAGCCAGTTTTGTTTTGCATTTTATAATTTTTCATCATCGTGAATAATTGTGTCTGTGCAGGCTGCACAAATTCTAGCCTGTCAGGACCTGAAATCCACTTTCCTAGCAGGAAAAGCAGCAGCTAGTTTTCATGCTGGTAGAGAGACAGACTTCACTGCTGTAACGGGAGAACACGGTTGTGTGCAGGCTCATTTTAGACAGGAGGGTTATGTTATTTGTGATATGATGAAATTCAGAATGGGATGTCGAAGCCGGGACTGTGCGAGGCTGATAGCTGGTGCGGTTCGTCCGGTACACACAGCTGCGTCATCAGCTCCACTCACAGCAGCAGCTCAGCGCTGACTGGTGTCACAGTTTAACTGGTGGTGAATTAACTGGTGATATTCCCCTGCATGACGCTGTGGTAGGTGACTGTGTTGAAGCCTGTTCAAAACACTGCAAACAACAGTAGCGTTAAGTAATTTACAAAATGTTCTTATTGTCAGTCTTATATTTCGTCATTAATCCAATGTAAAGTCGACTTGAGAACTGTTTATACTTTCATACAACCTATAAGTGAAACACAGTGTGAGGTATGTATGTGTTCAGCTGGAACATAGTGTGGAGTTAGCTGCTAGCTGTTGTAGCTGCAATGTTATCTACTACTGATCATGTTTTATATTGAAGGCTACAGGTATTTATCTCTCTCATCACAATGATGTTCATACACTATTCGGCATGCTCACTCATCCAGATCAGACATGACTGTTTACTCTCATTTTGCAAATAGGGACAGAAATTGGATAACTACGCACAAGTGTAGAAACTAAAAGCATGGAGGGGGTGGAATCTATGTAAGTTCGATTGACATGTCACAACTTTGTGGTTTTGTAAGGAGTTTTGATAGAAAGCGATTAAACAGCAATTAGACAGTGATAAGAGACAGTGGGACATAGTTATACTGAGTGATAGTGAGTGATAGTGTGTGACTGAGCACTGATTGTGACTGAGTGATTGTCCTTATGAGTGATAGTGGGTGAGTAATTGAGATGGACTTGTGTGTTTCTGAGAAAGGCTGTTATTGTAGGATTGTTGTGTGTCTATGTAATTAAGAGAAAAGCCGACATCTTCAGGATAAAGGGTAAGGATGCATGCCATGTGGACTTTACAAAACAATGATCAGCTGTTGTTGTACAACTCCCAATAAATCTAATATTATGACATTGAAACACCAGATGGAGGCCTGTAATACATCTGCAGGCGCAAGAGAAACAGGTCGGAGCACCTGGCAAAAGTTGTGTCGAGTGCAGAAGATGCAAACTCCATCTTTGAGGAGTTTCATTGCAGTCATTTTGGTGGACATTGTGGAGTGAAGAAAACCCAGAGTGCTATTATCATCTGGTACTATTGGCCCGGCATGGAGTAGGACATTTACAACTGGGTGAGTCGGTATCTAATACACATTCAGCGACCGCAGAGAGGACTTTACACATAATTTATTATTGATAACTTATAGTTCATCCACCTGCCATACATTCCTGTCATCCCTTTTTCTGAAACTCGACATTGAAAATCATTACTGATCATATTGTTCATTGTTTTATCATTCATTTTTATTATTTATCTATTTGCCAGATTCATTTTCTATTCTATTGTTAGATAAATAAAATAAAGATGAATCTATTTGTTAGTCTTGTTTGTTCTGCCTCGTTCGAGCCGGGCACTTAAGAATTTCACTACACGCTGTACTGTGTATGATTGTGTACGTGACATTAAAACTTGATTTGATTGAATGGAGCACAGAGGAGTCTAATGTGTATTTTTTGCAAATGTAAAAAGCCTGTCTGTGAATGTCACACTGAACTAATGTTCTGCAGCTGTCCTGGGAAAGTGTGCAGATAATGCCTGCTGATACTGCATGCTCAAAAGCCTACTATTAGGTTTGAATATCATATTTGTCATAAGTTTGAAATGATGTTTGTCTTTTCAGATTGCTCAGTGTCCACCATGCTACTCCAAGAGAGCCAATATTAAAGAAAAGAGGGAGTATAATCCAATACAGGTAATGGAAACAACTGCAAGAGTGATATACTGTAGTGCTCATGTCTTTTTTTTTCTCTGGTGGGTAAATTCATGCAAACAGATGGTGGCAACTAGTACATATGTGTCATGGTTGACTATTTCACTAAATGGGCCTAACCCTACCAATTTAAAAGCAAACAGCAGATGAGGTGACCAATTGTATCCTTGATTTCTTTACAAATTTGGTGCACCTCAAAGACTGCTAACAGACCAGGGCTCTCTCAGATATGGTAATAATTCATTATGGATCCCCAGTCCCCAACTGTTGCTGTGCTGACTTATTTCACTTTTGTCCAGCTAATCATTTCAAGGTCAACTACAGCTTGTGTGAGAGTCTGGGCATCAAAAGAAGCCTGTGCTCCCCCTACCATCAACAGACCAATGGCTTTGTGGAGAAATTGAATGGAAAAGTACAGAGGTGTTTTTTCGTTTTAATACTTGAATGGATTCTAGCTCTCATAGAAAAACATGTACAGATTTCCTTTTGTTATCCGAACATGTAATCAGTAATGATACTTTCCTAAAAAAAAGAGGTTGCTTTATCGTACCAGACAACCCAAATTCTCTCCTGCCTCCTCATGCCTTTACTTAAGTGGTGGCTGATCATCCCAAAAGGCGGGACCATTTTCTCCAGTCCACCATGTTGTGTCTTCTCACCAAGAAACAGCTGACAACAAAATACAGCCTCTATTATTTGATGTTTGGGACGGAGGCAAGGTGTTCCTAAGAGGTGCCAAAGGACTACAAAGTAAGATTCTCAGTTTTCATCCTTTTTTATCTTTTTTTAATTTGAATCAACAGTCAGTCTACTCCACCTATGTCCTCTTCATTAAAACTGATCTGTGGCAGGTAACGGAAGACAAAGTCAGCAACCTGATGTGCAAAGAGGAGATCTCTGAAAGGCTAAAAAAAAGCAGAGCACAACCTTCACAGAGATCAAGGGACACATTAAAAAAAGTGAAGACAAAGTAAATAAAAGAAGAAAGGGACCAGGAGGACAATTCTGAAGTGGGGGATCTTGTCTTTCACATTAGACAGGAGAAGAGAAAAGGGAAGAAGTTGGAAGTGGACATGCTGGGACCCTTCTGCTGAAGGAGAAAAGCACTGATCTGGTGTCAGAAAAGGGGAAAAGGACAATCAAAATAAACACTTGACACATTATTTCCAGCCAGAGGAGAGAATCCCTGCCAAATTTTTTTGGAAAAAAAAAAAAGTTGGATCCTTCACCTCTAGCTGGCCTAACACAAACCACTCCACAGACAGACAGACACACATACTGTGAAAGAAAATTGAATAGTAGGTTATCATTTTATAAATCTTTTGTATATATGTTACAAATGTTTTCAAACTAAGGAGTCCAGACTGTTTTTAGCTTTGCTTCTGGAGAGGTATAAAGCTGTCAAGTTTGAGTTCACAATCTTTAGAGAAAGGGCCAGCTGAACAACATGCTTTCTCTCCAAAAATACAAGATGATTGTATTTTTGTTTATGTTTGGACATTTGTATAATTGTTACTGATGATGTGATGGATTGTACAGTGTTTACAACTGCTTCAACAAGTAACAATGTTTAATGCTTTCTTTATGTCTCCATGTGCCTTCTTTCTCGAGAGAAAATTTCCACAACAATACACACCACACAAACATGCACCACATCTTCTGACGGGCCAACATGTGCAAGGCCATCCATGTGCCACAAGGCCCCAGAACCCTCAAATGATGCAGAAATTTGAAAATAAACTTCCAGTAAGTACACCCTTAATCATGCATTTCACAAATAACTGACACTGATGTTTATACAGTAATCAGAGACATATGGGCAGGGAGGAAAAAGGAGACTCTGTGGTCAAGGATTGGGCCATACAAAGTTTATTCAGAGAATCAGATGGACCTGGCCGCAGGAAAGGAGTTGGAGAGTGAAGTACTTTCTTTAAAAAAAAAAAAAAATATTGGTCTGATATTTCTCTTTTAGATTGTTAGAAAAACAGTGGATTACAAGTCACTCTTGTACTCAGACTGAATGCATTATCGATGCTATGACTGCAGTCTGGCAGGGCTCGCTAAAAGGTTTTAGAAGGGTGAGTAGGAAGTTTTACCCTTCCAATATAGTGATATCTCAAATTGAGATGTGTGTATATTATGAATGGTTTTTTTTTTTAAGTTGGACCTTTTTAAATATGATGTGGCAGCTGGTGTAATATGTCACAACGGACACTGTACACTCATTGTAAGTAATCTTAAATGTTAACAGATTCAGATGCAACAATGGGACCATCTGTGTGTATGACAGGGTTGGCTCTAATTTTTAATTGCATTTCCATAGATCATGTATCTTAAAGAGATGAGGTCCTTGCTTGTGGACCCATTTGAAGCCACTGAACAGCAGCTCAATCACTGCAAAGATGTAACAAGGTGAGTGAAGTATCAGCTTTAATGTGTGCATCAGACAGACTCATGTATTCATGCAGTTTGGATAATACTGAGGGAGCAACAAAGCACATTAGATCATCTTCCTTGTGATTACTGTTGACCTGGACTAACATAAGCCTGTATTTGTGAAGTCCTTTAAACAATATTCATCTGATCTTGAATTGAAAAAGGATCTTACATGGGCTGAAGTTAAAACTGGTAAACTCAATCAATCTGTGTTATCTGTGTAGAGCACTGGTCTGCAGACAATGTCCAGCCATTGGGAAGTGCAAAACAGCAGGACACAACGTCATGTGGTGTGTTTGTGTGCAAGGTAACAATGTGATTATCTCTGTGACCATCCATTATTAAGACAAGTTGTCATAATTATACATAAAATCTTGCAGCAGGACCCTGTCTAGTACCCTCTGGACCAGGAAGGTGTGGCCAGGTTGCAGCTGGACATAGCGATGTCCTTGCTGAATGATACAGGTATGCAGTACTCTACCAGGTCTACTTAAATGTTGTGTCTCTATTTGCATTATACTACATTAATGCCTGTATTTGTACAGATGACCTATCCCAGCTGTGTCGCGCTTGTGAGAAGGAGAACCCAGGGTGTGACATTGATGAATGGGTAAGAAGATTAATTCAACTCCAGATGTTTGGATGGAAAACTAGGATCCACCTTACCTTATGTCACCTCAACATCACTGGATGAACTCTCCCAATCACACAGCTATTGAAAATGTATAGTTCAATTCACCTAACTTGCATGTCTTTGCACCTTCTGAGGACACTGTTGCAGCTGAAGGAACACACTGACTCCACACAGAAAGAACCACGGCTAAGATTCAAACCCAGAATCTGACACATATTGTCACACAATCTTAAGTAATAAAATAGTAATGTCTAAAGTGCTTCATTGTACATTGTTCTCTGCATGAGAGACCTGAACCTGACAAAATGTTTGACAGTTATCTAAAGGGTTTTTTTCTTTTTCCCCTCTCAGATTGAGTGCACCACCTGCACTCTGTGGTACCACACTGTCTGTATGGACCATCCCTCCACAGAGGAAGGCTATTTTTGCAAAGCATGCCAATAAAATCCTAGATTACAAATGTTTGTTGTCTTTCCTTCAGTCACAGTAATGGGTCAATCTAGCTACTATGTAAGAAGACAGAGCTTACATTGCATATTGAACTTGAATTTGTCCACTGTGAGAGCCAGAGCTGGCGTGTTGCCTTTGCTGTAAAGTATTTGATTTTGGTGAGTCTAAATGATGTAAGATAGAAAAGTCAGCCAGTATTACTACAACATATTGTAAAGCTATATATTATCTTGTAAAGCATTACATTGTAGCAACAATAAAACCACAGTTTGCTCACATTTTAGATCATTTATTTTATTATTGTGAGGCGTTTACAAATGTGACTGTCACAGGATTAGCACTGTCTAATCACTGTCCAACCTACTCAAAAACCCACAAAGTTGTGACATGTTAACCAGACTTGTCTAGTATAGAGTACACCACTCCTACTGATTTGAGTTTTTATACCTGTGTGTAACAGTAATACAATTTCTGTCCACATTTGCAAAATGAGAGTTGACAGTCGTGTCTAATTTGGATGAAAGACTGTGCTGAGAGAGATAAATGTCTACCTGTAAAGCTGTAAACTTACCTGTAAAACTAATAACCATACCATTGCACCTATTAGTGCCATCTGTCTTTGATGGGGCAAAGTCTTTACAGGCCACTCAGGAGTAAAAATACAAGAACAACAAAAACTTTATTCACAAAGTTGGACTATTGGTAAGTACATTTTCCCATTATTTGACTCCTAGAAAAATGAGTAATCGTTCATGTTGTGACCAAACAGATAATGCTTGATTAGTTATTTTCAGTAGTTAACATTAAAAACTTTAACTTCTGAAACCAGCTTTAAAAGGTTTAGAAGGTTTTAATAATGTGTTCACAAGGTATTCACGAAGATTGCCCCCAATACCTTATAATTCTGGTGCACGGAACAGGATTAACACCCCCAAAATTGGCACCAGTATAAAACATACCCCTGCAGGTAAGTGTGAGAGGGCAGTCTTAACTGAACCACCAAACAGACAACACAAGCACATGTACAGGACAGAATCACACAGATGGACTTTTGGTAAGTTTTTTAATTGATTCATTACTTTATTATAATTTTTATTTGAATAAAAGTAAAATTAATAGTTAAAATAGAAACTAAAGAGGACAGCTTTAGAAAAGGTTGACAGACCAGCTTTAAAGGGTTCCTGAATTCATTAGATTCATTCATTCTTTTGATGCTGCTTTCATAAGGAATTTAAAAATCTTATAATAGTTATTAGCATAATAGTTATTACATATGTCTTGCATTTTTGGTATTGAGTTAATTATTCATTCAAGTTTGTTGTTGCTTATTTATTTTGTGCACAGGCAACAGTCAAAATGAATAGGTGTCCCCTGTGCAAGGTTCATTACATGATTGTCTCAGACCACCTCTGGGACTTCCTGAAGGTAAGTAAAAGATTTTCAGACTCTACAGAGGTTGGTGAAGTTACTGTACTGTGCAGAACATGTTCCTCAAATTTATGACAATGTTTGTTTAGATATGGAGGACCACTTGCCTGCCCAGTCAAGAGATACTGAAAGCAAATGTTAAAACAGGCATTTGAACACCATACACAACATCACAGTATACTTTTGCACTTTTGTGAATTGTACTATGACTGCACTAGTAGCAATACCATTGGTAGATGCAAACTGCATTTTGCTGGCTTAGTAGCAAACTGCAAAATGATAATAAAGTTGTCTCTAATGTATAATACATTCTAATCCCATGTAAAATTCTTTCACTTAATGTTCTGCATTAACAAAAAGATGAAAATAAGAACCAATAAGAACCAAAGAGGCAAAACAATAAGAAATTTGTGTTAAATTGGCAGAAATTCGGACAAACAAAAAGGGACGTGCATCCACATAAAGTGGATATGCTTGTGGAAAAGGTCTCCAAGCTTTACAGCCAACTGAAAGCACTACAAGAGGAGGCACGCAGAAGGTTCTGGGAATAAGGCCAAAAAAAAGCAAGAGGACAGAAGATGAGGAAAGCTCACCCACCTGGACACACAGAAAAAATGACAAAGGGGACCACAAGAGCCTTAGTTCATCACCGAATTGTCAAGTCTTCTAATTACTGTGTTGCCCTGACATTTTCCTAACAATTTTCCTGTTTGTTTATTGTTTCTAGACAAGCTCCCCAAGACATTCAAAAGCACTGCAGTTGGGCTCTAATCCTACAAAAAGGGTTGAGTCGAACATCAAGCAGATTTTGAACCTAACCCACGTCAGGGTGTTCCTTTTGTACATGTGGGGGGCAAGACACAACACCCCCCCCCCCCCCCTGCACTTGAGATTTGTGGACCAACATGTTAAAATAGTAGAGTAAGCTTTTTGGTTTTGGTGTTATTGTTTAGTAACGTTTTCCATCACTGTGACATTCATTCATGTTTGTTCTTTGTTTTAGCTGTGTAAGGCAGCTGAGGAGGGACAAATTGGCCTCTACCTGCAAACATTACCTGTTGGATGTAAGGAGGTTCCTCGCTTTCCTCAGGGAAGAGAACATCCCACAGGTACTATTGTCTTACTGGGAGCTACTTTCTGTGTGTGGGATTATCTCTGTCAGGATCAAGCTCTTTCTAGAACAGATGTTAAAATACCTTTTTGGATGTGTCTTTTTCTTCCTCTGGTTCATCTCTCCCAGGCACACATGCTCTCCCTGGACACTGTGATGAAGACTGAGCTCTCGAACCTGTCCAAAGAAATAGTCACCCACCGCCTAGAGTTGCATTCGAAGAAGAGCAGTAAAGAGAAAGTTTTCTATGATAGTTTCATTCTTTTCACAGTTTATGTGTAACTTGGCTTTTTAAAATGGTAATTATCTGATTGTGTAAAACTTATGATTCTTTGTGATTGATTGAATAATTTTACAGAGAACCTTCTGTTACCGACTCAGATTCGCACCTTCAAGGCGTGGGTGATCTAGCAGATTCCAAAGAGTCTTGGTAAGTAACTAAAAGGCCTTTTCCACATTTAGGTTAGATTTGGATAATGCATATGTTTAGAGGCAATTACCTTTTTTTCTAATTTGTCTTTGAGAAAAACTCAGGAAACACCCCTCAAGGGTGTCACTCACAAGGAGACATGTGGGTCTCCTTGCTGGCAACATTAATGCAGTCACATGCCACAGGAAAGGGGTCCTCTACTGCGACCGCATGAATGATGAATACATCAGCAATGTAAGTAAATGTCAACTTAACCAAGCATCAAGTGTATTTTTACATATTACTTTTGTACATTGATGTATCTTTATTCCACCTTAGCTGTAATATTGCACATCTTTTTATGTCTAAATCAATGCAAAATTCCACAAGACTGCAGCCATGTACAGTAGGGCCAAGCTGGAAGCTCCTGGAATTTTCCTGTCCGTGCCACCTCCTGCCAGGCTGCCACCAGGACATTCTGTGTTTGTTTGTTTTTTTAATTAACTGTGCTGGTGGGGGGTTTAACAAAATCAGGGAGCTGGTGACAAAGGTCTGGGAGGAGTGTGGGGTGCCTCATGTCACCACCACACTCATCACGTCCTCGTTTTCAACACTTTAAACGAAAGTTCATGTGACAACTTTTTTACTTTTTATAGTTTTGAGGTTGGTGTAGGTGCTGGGTTCTGCTTCTGCTCTGAGGATGCCCTCAAAACTCGCTCTTTCCCTTTTTCCTAAGCCCAGAGACATCTCCAACCTGGCCCTCATGAGGGCCATGTGCCACAGCGCCTCTTAGATGCTGGTCCTTCCTCAGTTGAGCCCCAAGGGGGGAAAAAAAACATTGAGCCTGAGCCCACACCAAGCAGACTTTCCACATCACACAAGGTATGCCACACCAATTTTGCCTCACACCTAGTAAATAAAATTGTTTAGACTTACAAATCAAGATTTAGGAGGGACCCATTTATCTTTCCTTGTAATAACAGATTCAAAACTCAACCCAGATTTTCTCTATCTGGCTATGAGTGCATTTACATAAAAAGTAGTAGTGTTTGCACCATATGACCAATTGCAAACATGGACAAGTCTACAACAGCCGCATATTTTACGCAAGATGAGCAAACTATAATATTAAGAATTAATAATGCAGGCTAAAAGCAACACAGTTGCTGCTGCCAAAGGCAGGGAGGAAAGCTGGCAAAAAATTACAGACTGTGTGAATGCATAAGTTAATAGGCTTATCAATATCACTTCCCCATCATTAAGTCAAGAGTAGATCGGACTATAATTACAATTGTGTATTCCATTAAATTAATGTGTTGCTTAGATGTATTCTTAGGTTGTGTAAAACAGTTAAGCCTTATTCTTTCAGCTGCAACCCTGTTAAGAATAAGAAATAAATATAAAAACATAATTCAAAGTAAGTAGACTTACTTGTGAATCTTATAAGGTCAACAAGTACAAGGCTTTAGTGCTTTAATCACTCTCTGTTTTAGGATGATATGATATTGGTATAAAAAGGCCTCTAGAACAATGAAATGGCTTTGAAACTGCTTGCAGCCAAAAGGGGGGGAAAAAAATGAAGCAAGGAACACTGGAGGGGCCCTCCTCTACAGGAGTACACTCCTGCTGAGCAGCTGGCCCTCTCCAATAATCAGGGTCACTCCTTGATGGAAGAGGTGGAAGGGGGTGTATCATCAGACCCCGCTGGAACTGGCAGCTTCAAACAAGGACAATTTGTATGGGGTATGTTTCAATAAGTCAATGTTTAAATATTGGGTTGCTAATAAAACATAATTATATAATATGATAATTACTGTGGGAGTATGTGTATTTGCTTTCTCTGCAGTTGATGGAGAGACATTGTTGCTGCCAGCACCCACTTACATGCCACTGTCCCATACAGAGGTAACAGTGAAAGTGATCTGTCATATGTCCTGGCGTGTCAGTAGTTACTGATCATGGATTAAATTGACCATTTACATTTCTTATTTTCTCAGGTGGAAGCCCTAGATGACCAAGAGACAGTGTCTGTACGCTCAGAGAGAGCTTTGGGGGTACACTTTAGTCTTTTGTTACCAATTTTATCCTGTTTTCAATTTGCCTATCTTAACACAGATGGTGAGAGTGGCTATAATTGATTAATCTTTAATTACCTGCAAATGGTGGTGGTCTGCAAATGGGACAAATAACTGCTTCAGGTACTCTCCATCAAAAAAAAAAAAAAAAAAAAAAAAAAGAATCAATTGCTTCCATTGCTATGAAGTTAATTTTGCAGGAAGAAGGATATCTTCCTTCCCCACACGCCCACCTCCACCACCCCAGCCTCCACCTTTCTAGTCTTGATTTGAGCCCACTCTACACCCATGAGCGTTTTTCTCATGGATGTATAATAAGAGCTGGATACTGGACTAAAAATGGTGCCCAGTTAGTCCAATAGGAATTGCTTGGCTGGCACATATGCCAAAAAAGTTTCTAACTTCCAGGTTTGCTTCCACGTTGTGCGGCCAATATGCGCAATAGTGTTTCCCCTGCTCGGCCCATAGACTTTACATCGTGATGACGTCACAGATGTATAAATCTCTTTTCTCGGCACAAGGAAAGTTTTACAAATATAAAACCTCCATGGATCAAAAGTTCATAATAGGCTTGAGAATAGTCAAAGTGCATCTTTCTTACAGTGAGCCTTGCAAAGGGACGATGCTTAAATGTTAAAGCCAATGTATGATTGGTTTTGTTTGTTTCAGGTAGGAGCAGACAGTGTGAGGTCTCTATATAAGAGGACATTAGAACTCAAGATTGAGAACAAAAAAATTTTTAATCAAAAAAGTGAAGCTTGAGGTGGAGAAACTAGGAGTACAAAAAGAGGGTATTCTAGTAATGTAATTTATTTCCAGCCATGGGTTACAATTAAACTAAATTGTATTTGTCTTCGTTCCTAGGAATGGGAGAACAAAAATAATTGGAAAAATAAAGACTTATAAATGAGGAAAAAAAAAGAGGCATTTTCTTAGTTTTTCTTAATTAGGTAAAAAATTGCTGTGTGATAGCCTCCACCACTGCCCTGCCAGTAGGGTGGTGTAGGGCAATGGGGTCCACAAGATCAGGGGGTTGTTGGCTGACAGGATGGATGTATGTATGGATGCTATATTGTGAAGCACAGCACATACTGTGACTATTTGGCAAGCCCGGTCTGGGGCCCCTCTGAGCCCACGTAGGCAGCTGAAGTGGGCTTTCAGTATTCCACAAGTAATTTCTATCCTGACCCTTGTTTTGGTTGTTGAATTTATTTTGTGGCCCTGCATTTGGGTCAGGATAGGCGGTATTCAAAAAGGGTTGGCTCTGTCTCCTAGCAGCAATCCCCTGAAAAGCCCTGAAGATAAAAAAGATTGTCATGATCAGTATCACAAAATGCATTAAAAAAAACAAACAAAAAATTATATGTACAGTTGCCCTACCTTTGCTCAAATCTGTGGCACAGTGCAGAATCCCTAAAGATCTGGGAGTCAAGGACTGACTCAGGCTACTTTGCCTCAGTGCTGGCGACCATGCAACGATGGTCACAAGTCATCTGCAAAAGCATTTGGGGTTAATAATACTTCCAAATGTAGCATCGATGTGCATTTGAAAGGACTCCATGGTAGAGAGAAAGATAGTCCCATTGTGACACCTGTGCTGTGTGAATAATTCCATATGTGCTAAAAAGAAATGACCTTTAATTATTCAGGCTACTGCATTTTTTGCAAACCCTTAGTGTTCATGTAGGCAATGTGCCAGTATGACCTAACAATGAGTATCCTTATTTATTCTTTACATGAAGTTTGATGCTGTGGAATGACTTGCAATTGACAAAATTGCCTTCATTCTCACCTAGACGTGCTGTGATGGGAATATGGGTGCAATCTATGGCACCAATCACTCCAGGGAACCCTCTGAAAAGGAGTAGGCTGCATTGAATATACAACAGTAAACGCCATAGGGTCTACATTATTTATAGATCAAGTAGTCAAATTAAGTTATTGTCTACTTGCTATTTCATAAAAGCCTTTTTTTTATTCACTGTGTAGGCAACTGGCCTGGAAACACAACAAACACATCAAGTAGCTCTATTAGAGCAAGAACCACCTTGTGAATTGCAAGGGTTCTCTGCATCATCCACAGCATACATAAAAACGCCTGTAGCAAAAAATACGCAAGCCAATGTATACAGTCTGCAGGACTGCTGGTGCACAACTTCAATGTGTCGCACTGGCAACATACAGCTCAAGAAGCTGACAAAGCCATTCCCTCCATAGAGAATCTAGATCATATAGATACTCGTCAGGGAAAGCCAAAGGATTTTGTCAGTCTCTGAAAACCCTTGCCTTCCTAAGAAGTGGTTTTTTTTCCACTATTCGCACACTGAGGTCCACAAGATCTTCTAGGAATGGTGACAATTTTCCAAGAGAACTGATTGGTCAGTATGCAGCGCTTTTATACGTGTTGATCTGTTATCTCGAACATACCCTGCTCTGGAGCAGGTTAGATGTGTCTAAGTACCAAGTGTAGAGAGTCTAGCTGAACTTTCCAGACTATTTGGACCATACACCTGAAGTATTCCAACTGGGACACAAAGAACGAACGTCAATACCAGCACACCATCGCTATCAACACACACACACACCTTCTGCTGTCTGATGCACATACAAACCACCACAATCCCACATAGGGCTGAAAAGGAGCACCTACAACGGATAGGGTTGGGTGAAAAATGTCTCACCTTTCAAGTTAATGTGTCTCACAAGGTTGTGCTGAAAGAATTATGGTCGCACACCATACTGATAGACACTGAAGCCTCTAAATGTGCAATCTGCAATTTTGTAGATTTGCCAGCAACAAATACAAATGACTGTCATATGTTGTCATTCCAGACTGCACCTATCCTCTGTAAATCCCCATATCAAAACACACAGTGTTCAGACTGAGCATTGGTGCCTTATATGTAAATGAGTCGACATACTGTGTGTGTGTGTGTGTATATGCCTATAAGATCGAAATCGGTTAAAAGCAAACTATGCTCATGAAGGAGAGTCTTTGAATTCTAATATAACGAATGAAGATATGAAGTGCTCTCCAGCTAAAAGATCAGTTTCAAATCCATTTTGCACTCTGTACTTGTTTTGAAGCAAGTGTATGAATATTTATGCCAAGTATTTTTCCTTTTTGTGCTAGGTGACCAAGAAAGCCCTGGGGAATTTATAAAATTTCATCCTGGCTGTGTTAAAATTGAGAAATGCAGGAGGGTTTGAGTTAATGCACATCTCTGGGACTACGGAGGAGCTGTCAACTTACACTTATTCTCTGTCCCAACGAGGGCTACACAGTCAGACACTTAAGGACTCAGGGAACATGATACACCACGCCACACTCTACATCCGGCTCCTGCAGAGGAGTTTGAGTATGGACAATGTAAGAGAAGATTTATTTTAATTTTCATACCGTTTAATCTGCTATTTTGCATCCATCAAATGAATGCCTTAATGATATTTGTTTGTGGATGACCTGTGACCAGTTTAGTTGTTTTCATGTAGAGTAGTTGGACCCCTGATGTCATGTTTTAACTGTGAGGTCACAGTTAAAAGTACTGCTTTGAGTGTAGAAAAAAACCCAGACATTGTTTTAACTTCAAGCTGGTAATTTTAATTTCTCTTTAATTACATTAGAATCTTATTGAGTACAGATTAACACAATTTTAGCTGGATGCACATTGTGCGTAACAGGAAGACTGATTGGATTCCTTATTATATAATTATTGCTGTTTAAACACATTAACATACACAGCGTGTATACTAATACTGTGGTTAGTAGGCAATGGTTTTTAATTTCTATACGGTTAAGTAATAACTCCTCACTTTAATTCTTTTAAAGTCAATCACAGAGTGAGAGAAGAGGTGAAGGGGAGAGTGAGGTTAGAGTTGGCACCAGTGTGCCTTCATCTCACAGGAGGTTGTACATTTGGTGGAGGAGAGCCTAAACACAGGTTCAAGAGGTTTAAGATACATCTAATAACCAACCTTAAAAGTGAAACTTTGCAGACTTTCAACAAGCATTGTATCTTTACAATGTGGGTAGCATATGCATATCGTGTGTTTTGGTGTTGAAAAACAGGGTGTGTTTGATGTGAAAAATGCAGTTGCCTAGAACAGTAGCTTGAAGTCATTTTCACCTCTGCTTTCAGTGACCTGCTCTGTGTGCCTGGATAGCTCCTCAACTTTGAAGGGAGTCGTATGTGTAAGCCTCCAGTACACAGCCTCTCCACCACCAAGACTCCTAGAGTGCCTCCCTGCGGCAACACATGGTAGCTGGGTATCATGCAATCCCAGACTGAACTGCATTGGGATCTCAGAGCAGCAGTGGGGCCCAGAGGCATGTTGTGTAGTCCCACCAGTAAGTGGTTGCGCCCTGGTGGGGTTAAATAGCACCCCTCCCCACCGGCCTACATGTAACACCTGCGGCCGAGTCTGCCTCTCACAGATTGGACTTCACAGCCACAGTAGACGCTGCACCAAAACCAAACTCCCAGGCACAAGAAATCTATGGTCTTCCGAGACTGCGATGCTGCTGATGATGAGTATATGCAAATGAACAATGTTTAACTCACATGTTGCCTGCACCCAGAGCTCCCCGCTCATTTGTCAGCAAAAGTTTGGAGAAACTTTGGGGATCTGCCTTAGACTACAAATTATGTTTCCACATTTTCTGTAGCGGTGCCTTCAAGGGACGGTAAAATGTGGATCTCCCAAAACACTCCTGTCTACCATGTTATGCTAGCGATAGGGAAAACCAGTCATTAAGATATCACACTACTAAATATTTTAAAATATCAGTTTATTTGGAAGAAAATTAGTTTCATGATACGAGCCCGACTATCACACTGTTGAATCAGACGCAGAGTCTGGAAGAGGAAGCGACCACTGGAGTGACGTTTCAGCCGCAGCCTGACTTCAGCTGTTGAGTTTCTCCGTGATTCTTAACACCAACACAAACTATCTTTACAACTTATGAGGACCAATATAGTGCTGTTTAGTAAGATAAAACAGAGTATGGAGGAGGAAGCAACCATGGGAGCTGTGACAGTGGCAACAGAGAGAGAGGTGCTGCAGCCGGACAGGTGGCTCATGACCTGGCTCGAGTGGCCACAACAAAAGGGAAACACACCATGATAAAGCATCAACAAAAGATATTTAAGCAAATTAACACAAATTAAAGCTATAACTGAATATTTATAATATGAGGTGTGGAATTCAGTGGGATCAGTAGTGTATGGTGATGCATGGATGGTGAGTGTGTTTGTGTTGAAAGGTTCATGAAAGCAAAGTGAATTAAATGAATGAATTACAATAAATTAAACCAACACAACCGAACTGAAAGGCTGTGGAGCAAAGCTGCAGCAGAGCAGAGAGTCAGCCAAAGAGAGAGAACTGTGCTGCAGCCAGGACTTAAATAACCTGGGGCGGGGCCCTCAGGTGTTCCACGTTAGCTAACGAGCACCTGCAAAAAGCAGACATTTAGTCTCTCCATCACCTGATGCCTGGACTGCTGCTATGTGATTGTCTTTCCTCCTTAAACTTTTTATGTCAATGACTATGTTTACATGCAAAAAAATACTCTTTGGTTTTTGCCCTTATTCCAAAAATGGCAATATTCCCACTAAGCTGTTTACATGTCTAATGAAAATGAATATTCCACTAATAATATTCCTGTTTACATGCATAAGGTTTTCAGGATTTCCCTCTTCTCCAGTAGGAATGGGAATCTCAAGATCTCCACAGGCAGTTAAGTAAACCAATGAGGTGAAAAGCATTAGTGAGCTGCTGTCTGATATTTATAAGTGATATTGATATGACTGATATTATAAATATACAGTTACAGGCACATCCAGTATCTAGGTTGTCCCCTGATATTTACTTCACTGCTGAGTGTTTCTGGTGCATCACAACGAGTCGTCATCATCAGTCAGGATAATAACCAAACCCCTCCGTCCCTGTTGTGGAAAATGACCATTCCTCCATGAATCATTCCTCTCCTCTGTCTGCCTTCCTGCTCCAGTATATGCCTGCACAGGGGTCAACAGGCAAGCGGTAAAAACCCCAATTGAGATGCATATTCCAGATGCGCTGTATACATGTCCAAAGAATAAAACTGGCATATCCCACAATGTCCTAATCAGAAAATGCCAAATTTGGAATGAGGCCTGATTCGGAATATCCAAACAGAACATGACCCTAAAAGTTAGCTACTTACTTTGTGGTCTTTTGTCTGACATTATTATTTGATTCTGCACGTCAGTTAATGTCAAATTTCACCCTCTAATCTCTGATTTATTTGTCTGTCTCATGAATGCAGCTCCAGTCTGCCTGCTAGCTTCAGCACAGATGGTTCATTTGCTTTAACACCCACATTGTAACAGCTACTTCAATGTCTCATACGAGGATATAATGTTCAAACGGAAAACAAAACGAGCGCTAGAAGCTACAACAGAAAGTGTAGTAAGAAGCCAGTCTGAGCTAACAGCTGTATAGTGATGGAAAGCTGTGTAAAAGCTATTTCAGAATTTGAGAGGTGGGTAAACGGCGTTTACGTGCGTTTAGTCTCCACTACAGCCCTGTGTATAACTAAAAATAAAAAAGGGAAATATGGGAGATTTACAGGAGAAATTATGAAAAAGGAGCAAGCCAGAAGAGGGGGTGAAAATAGAAACCTGTGAAAAACAGGAAGTTTGTCATTACAAGTGATCTCTTTCAAATTACAGTCATTTAAAGCATTGTTTATATAAAACTATTGACTAGTGCAGCTTTAAACTTGTGATAAATCTGAATAAATCTAATTTCGTTAAACCAGGTGATTTTTTTTCCTTATCTGTCTCTGGGCAAAAACATCCCCCACATCATCAAAATCCAGGGCTTTGACTTGCTCTGACTCAGTGGACATTGGTTTTTATCCATTCTTTATACCTTTGACAAAAAAAAGCACTTGCAGTTTTTGACTGCCCCCACACAATGGTTGGATTAGGAGAAAAAAAGAAATGTGCTCATGTTAAGCGTAATTACTTCCACGCTCCAGCTGAATCATCTTCAGACTCAGGAGTTTTTCAGCAGGAGGTCTCTATGTTGACCATGTATTTAACTGCATTTTTGTGTAAACCAGCTGAAGGCCTTTTAGGCTCAGAAGCGTGTGGGTACTGGCCCAATCAGCCTAGTGCAATACACAAGGCTATATAGGGTTTTTCCATGGTGCTGAGGAGTATATGGTGACAACATGTCCTGGTTTTTCTGGGATTCTCCTGGTTTCAAGCTGGGCGTCCGAGTCCCAACAAGTATCTGTAAAAAAACACTAAAATGTCCCGGTTTTCAACATTCACTATCAAATGTGTCCCAGTTTTCACCACAATTGTTTTCACCGCTTACAGATGTCATGCTCTGTCCTGTTCATTATTACCTAATGCAATATAAAAACATAAACAATACACCACGTATCTGAATTCAATTCTGATTTGTCTGTATGTGTGTCAATCAATCAATGTGCCATTCTCACAGCTGTTGCTAGCCAATGACGCTTGCGGCTCTTTCTGGCAGACCCTGTCAGTATGCTAACGATGCCACGATGGCATCTACCAAATTAATACCGATATACAATACCAACTGTATGTGCATACAATATGTTGGCGTTATGGTTGTCCGTCACAAACTGTCGAATTGACTTTTATTCATCTTTAAGCCACATTTTTTAGGTCTTGGTTATTTTTAACTATATCTTTTAAACAGATGAAGGATTTTAGCCATCAGACTGGATCTTAAATTGTGAGAGTAACAAGCTGAGCAAACGTTAGCAGCAGCTCGGCTCATGCAGAGCCCCTCCCAGATTTCCTCTATCAGCTGCACAGCGTCACACTTTTTCTCTCACACTTTTTTTTTTTTTTTTTTTTTAAAACATGAAACTGCTTTATTCAGTGTTTTTTTTTTTACCAAGTTTAGTCCCCATGTACGTTTGCTTTGGAGAGGAAGAGACCTCTGTGGATAATTTGGCTCCTGCTAGAAACCTGCTGAACGTGTGGATCTGAAGTTGTCAGAGAAACAAGCTGAGCAAACGTTAGACGCAGCTGGACCTCGCAGGCCCTCCTTATCTCCTTCGTCCGCCAAACAGTGTCAGAGAGACAGATTTTTTTTATGTGAAACTGCTTTGTTCACTTTATTAGTCTTAATCGCCGGGTCTCTTTGTTCTGGAGAGGAGGAGACCTCTATGGATAATTCAGCGGCTCCCGGTAAAAACCTCTTGAACGATGAACACTGAAGTAATCCTAACCTGTTGTGTAAAGTACTGGTGAGACAATGAAGAACAATCCAGGAGTTGGAACCACAGATTAACGTGTTTAAAGATGCCAAAACCCTGTACAGCAGTTAGTAATAGTCACAGACAGGATTTTACAACTGTAAAGTTATCACAGCAGCAACTGTTTTATCTTTCGTCATGGTGATTGCGAGGTAAACAGTTGAACACGGCCTTCACATTACAAAGTAATCCACCAGGCATGTGCGCTTGCATGTATGTGATTGGTCAACGCAGCGTCTTGCCGGATGGCGTCACGTTGCGGCAAAAGACAACCCTGCTGTACTGAAACTCCCCGTTGTGTCAATGCACTGCGCCCCCATGCGCTGCAGAGCTAATGTCAGTCTGAATGCCGCCTAACAGCACCACAGCAGTGCAGCTCGACACGGCTTTCCTCTGCCGTGAGACTGTAGTGCAGACGCACGTCACCTCGACTTGGCTTGGCATAGCGCAGCTAAAGTGGACTGACCTGCTTCCATGGAAAAATGGAGGTAATATACTTCAGTTTACAGCTTGGATAAAGCCTCTTGCTGGTGCTGAGAATTAAATAAACATATTTTGGTTGTTATTCTGCCTCTCTACCCCTTGGCAACCTACTGGCCACATTACGCAACGCTACATACCTTCACGAACAAGGCACTGACATGCCCAGATGTATGGGTATTCAAAGGCTTGTGAAGGAGGACACGCATGCCTTCTGTTTTCAAATATGGCAGAGCAGGTGTTTCTGTGCTGCTCAAAGACGTCATCGTGTTTAAACGCACCTCGACCCTGCTGCTGTTTGCATCTTATCAGCTGTTAGCCCAATAATATGTCTGCCTGACGGAGAGACAGGCTTCTGATGTGAGGACTGGACTGCATCCATCTCCGGTTCGCTCTGTCCTCCTCAGTCTGTCCTGGCTTTGATCATGTTCGGCTTTGGAATGAGTCAGACATGAACACGCACCAACACAGAACCCACACAGATCCTCCTGCTCATATATTCACACCGTACACACACACACACACACACATACACACACACACGGAGCTTAAAGTTCTTGCACTGATGCTATTACGCTTCAGTGCTCTGCCTCCTAACATGTGTCTCTCCACACCTGTCTCTCTAAATCCAGGTGGGCATATATATATTCCCTGCTGTAAGAAATGTCTGCTTTTTTTCCAAGTCCCTTAATCCCTCTATCATGTGTGTGTCATGCACTGTGTTACCCACATCTCAGCCTTTACTTTGTAAATGTGTAACACTGTTAATAAGACACAGCTAAATATGTATATCGGACACTATAGTTGGTGAACAAAATGATTCTCCAATAATTTATCCTAAATTCAGTCCTCTGTATCATCTATGTCTCAGTGAAATATATGGGGTATTGTCCGCTTTTTGACATTATCATAAATGCTCATATGAACACTGTTCACAGCCTCGGAGGAGGAGGTCACAACCTTCTCGGGAATAAATGTCCCTGAAGCCCAGATGTGTGGCTCAGGGAGCTTAATCTGAATTAAGAGAACTTTCAATTAAAGAAAAGAATCTCATCCATTTTCAGGCCAATGTCACCTTTACCTAACAAATTCTATTATACATGTAATTAAGATTCATTAATTAACCAATCTTTAAAAAAAAAAATCTTGCAACAAATCTCCTCCTTAAAATCACAACTTGTCATCTTTTCATTCTGGTTAGTGTACAGATTAAACAAGATTTAATGTGTTAATTAGTACAATTTAGAGCTACTGGCAGGTGGATTTTTTTTTTTTTTTAACCTTTTGGACAGACAGGAAAGCTGCTTCGTCTGCTTCTAGTCTTTATGCTAAGCTAAGTGAATGACCTGCTTCATAACAAGTGCACAGACATAAAAGTATCATATCTCTTAGCAAGAATGCTGAACTATTTGTTTAAACTGTATTTTTATTCTTAAGACCTGTGCTCACAACATACTCTATATGTACACATTTATTCTTTACTGTTGTCAGCTGCATTCACATTTTAGGTTACTGTCGTTGGGAATAATTAAGTATTTACTCAAGTACTGTAAGATCAGTTTTGAGGTACTTACATTTTGCTTTAGTATTTTCCAATTTGGGAGACTTTTTGCTTGCCTTCCACAACATTACAGGGAAATATTGTACTTTTTATTTGGCTAACAGGTACGGTTACTCAGTTTGTAGATAAAGTTTTACTGATTAATGTTCAGAAGTATGTGACATCACCCTTTTCTAACTCAGACCCAGAGACAGAAAATCTCTGTTGAAATAACCATTTGGCTTAAAATTATTGAGTGTTCATGTTGGCCCACATGACTCATAGTAAGTTTTCAGGGCCTTTAAGTGAAGGATTTGAGTACTTCTTCCAAACGACCCACAAAGGACTGCAATATCTATGATGTGCAAGAGCTACGATGATGATTTTCAAAAAAGTGTTTTAAACAAACTTCCACCCAGAGGGACATGTAGCATTGTGAAAACTTGTCCATTTCAAGTGTAAAGATGAGCACGTTTATGTAGCAAGGCTCTTCTGTAAAGATGTCCTCCACCATGAAAATTGGGTAGCCGCACCCCATGGGAGGTTCTCCCTCTGTGCATCAGTGGAGCAGGAAGAATCCCCATGAAAGGGTTCTTGGCAGCAGGTGAAGGGCCACTGTGGCCAAACAGGAGCAAGAGATTGGCTCTCTGTGAAGAGGTTTAGGCTGGCTTGCTCCTTGTATCTAAAAGGAGGTGTCTGCTATGCTAATGAGATACGGCCCGGGGTGAGACGATGTTCAGAGTGTGACAGCTGCCTGGGAGTCCATGACTCATAAAAAAAAAAAAAAAAAAAAAAAGATAAATCAGCCGATAACCATCTCTCATGTATAACATTGCACTTTAAGGCAGAAATAAAGCTTTTAAGTGCTGCTTTGTACTTGTCATACATATTTAGTGCATTTACATTTATAAATGTTCATAAATGTATCTTCCTTCCTGTCAAGTGTAGCCCGATAGACTGAATTTCCATTTCATTCCACTTCATTCACTCACGCTGATATTGTCTTCGTATTAACCAATTTCTTGTTGGGAGGAGTGAGAGACTTTTTGTTTGCCTTCCACAACATTACAAGGAAATATTATAATTTTCACTTGGCTATGTTTGGCTAGCAGGTACAGTTACTTAGTTTGTAGTTTAAGTTTTACTGATTGGTGTTCAGAGGTATGTGACGTCACCCTTTTCCAACTTATATCCGTCCACTTCAAACTAGCAAGAGACCGAACTCTCTGTTTAAATAACCGTTTGGCTGAAAATTATTGATAGTGTTCATGTAGGACCACATGACTCATAGTAAGTTTTAGGGGTTTGCCCGAATAAAAATATGTTATTCGGCAAAGCACAAATAGTGTTTTTTTTTATTTTTATTTTTTTACAAATATTTGTTTCATACAAATATTTTAAAAATTATTTGTTTTCAGGAAGAATTAAAAAAACGTCAAATACCAGCGTGCAGGTCGGTTACATCACTATCTCAGTCTCTCTCCTCTGCTCTGCTGTTACGTCTATCAGCTGGTCTCAACGAGGGGAGTCACATCCACCTGCTACATGATGCACATTTCCTAATTTGGACATCACTCCCGGAGTTGGGGGTGTTCCCCAGAAATAAAGCTGAGCTACTGACATGCAAAGTGCTTACAAGGGACTCTTCAAAACCTGTTGTTCCCCTTCTCCTTTCCGCAAAGTTAGGGTGTAAAAAGATAGGCAGTAGATGAAAAGTGCAAAGCAATTATCGCCTTTGAAGTTCTTCCCTACACGTTACAAAATGTGCTGTCTCTGTGTTATGGGTGTATAAATAAGTAGAGGTCTGTCTGTAATGAGGTAATCAGTATAGTTTTAGCTCAGTACTCAGTGCAGTCGTCTATGATCTGGGAGACTCCAGTTCGAGACCCGGTGTGGGAACCTCCTTCGTAAGGTAGTTTATTCATGAACACTTACTGTAACGCTTTAATTTTCTAGAATTAAAAGCGTAATACAAACAAAAACAGGATTTTTAAGCCTCTCTCTACTTTTATTCGAATACAAATACAAATAATTTTGCTGCCTCAAGAAATACAGATACAAATACAAATACTGGACCTTCTGCACATAGTAAGTTTTCCTTTAAGTAAAGGATTTGAGTACTTCTTCCAAATGACCCACAAAGGACTGCAATATCTATGATGTGCAACAACTCTTAAAATGATTTCAAAAAAGTGTTTTAAACAAACTAATAGGTCCATTTCCCCCCAGAGGGACATGTAGCATTGTGAAATCTTGTCCATTCCAAGTGTCTTTTTGTGAAGATGAGCACTTTTCTGCAGCAAGGCTCTTCTGTAAAGGAGATGTCCTCCACCATGAAAATTGGGTAGCCGCACCCCATGGGAGGTTCTCCTTCCTTGCATCAGTGGAGCAGGAAAAATCCCCATGAAAGGCTTCTTGGCAGCAGGTGACGGGCCACTGTGGCGAAACAGGAGCGAGAGATTGGCTCTCTGTGAAGTGGTTTAGGCTGGCTTGCTCCCTGTATCTAAAAGGAGGTGTCTGCCATGCTAATGAGGTACGGCCCGGGGTGAGACGATGTTCAGAGTGTGACAGCTGCCTGGGAGTCCATGACTCATATTAAAAAAAAGAAAATGATAAATCAGCCGATAACCATCTCTCATGTAATACAACATTGCACTTTAAGGCAGAAATAAAGCTCTTTTAAGTGCTGCTTTGTACTTGTCATACAGATTTTATGCATTTACATTTATAAATGTTCATAAATGTGTTCTCATTCCTGCCTAGTGTAGCCTGATAGACTGAATTTCCATTTCATTTCACTTCATTCACTCACGCTGACATTGTCTTCATATTAGCCGATTTCCTGCTGGGAGGAGTGGTTATTTTATTTTGTTTTTCCCTAACCTACATAGCAAGTTACATATCTATCTTGCCAATGTAATGTTAAGCTGAAACTGAGGTTAATGTAACTGCTTCTTTTACATCGATAAAAGAAAAATATCTGCTTTAAATCGGTAATTTAGGTAGCTACTGTATCTGTCTACAAAGTGGGGATGCAGTGGTCAGAGTTTCACACATTGGGGTATATAGATTTTAAATCGGGGCAAAAGAGGACGTTGGTTATCAGATTGGTTGTCTGTATTGACAGATACCATGAGTAGAGGTATCAAGTTAGGTTGGTACATCCCTGTTAGGAGGCTGACGTCCCCTGTTCTTAATCCTGCCTCTTAAACTGTGATTGGTCAGATGTTCTGACCAGCACAAACGGCAGTCACTCACAGATTTGAGAAAACTCTGAATCCTTCTGATCATTTTGGGTTTTATTGACAAAAATGATCTTGAACATTACCATGAATTACTGGCCTTTGGTGGATTCCAGTTTCAAGACAATGCAGAAACATTTTACAAACTACTACATTTGTACTCCATTGGGGGGAAATGACAATAGCTGGTCCACTTTAAAGGTCAGTCCATCTTATGTGAGCCTGGTCAGGTTAGGCTAATCCATTGTCGCTAGCTTCTGGGCTAACTCCCTTCACTTTTCCAGCAGTTAAGGAGGCAACAGAGGGGACTTTTCTTGGTCTTGAGAGGCTGCTTACTGCTAACCTTTTCCTCTGCTCCACTCGCATTCACCGTCACTTTTCTGCCGCTCAGTCTCTCACATTCGCTCAACCACATACATTACACACTGCCCTATTCCTTAAAGAAGCTTCTTTTATAACTAACTTTCACTCAGATGTCCTTTGAAGAATGAGGAGAGGAAGGATTCTGTGATTTGATGCACTAGTCGACTCAAAACAATTCCATGATAATGTAGGGTGTTATCGTGCTTGCACAGTGTGCAAGTTAAAATCATTAGTAGCCAACTGATATTAATGATGATGTGAAATTTTAGTGGCAGCACTCACAATTCTGCAGCGGTGCATGAATATAGGGGAAAGACTGCTTGAAGGTTTGAATGTTGTGCTTGTAACATGATGTTGTTTATCGGCTGACAGGGTGGCTGTCAGAAATCAGTGACACAAATGTCACAGCTTTAAAACTACAGCCAGGCGCTTACTGCATTAAAAATGAAACAAGTTGATGTTTGACAGAAGGATCTCTGTGTGAATATCAAAGGCTGTGTGTGTGTCCAAGTAGTATGCGTGTGCACACTTCAGTGTGAGGCTGTCATGTGGTAAACAAAAGGCACATCATTAGCACACCAATCACAACCGTGTTTCACTCAGTTCCCTTCTTGCCTGATTTTGAACTGTTGCTCTACACTGAAAACTGATGAAATGTGACAAATTGTCAAGTTAAAAGTCAGACCGCAGGGGTGTCGGTGTGGAGTCTGGGCGCTGAGCAACTTCATTTTATCATTATGAACGGGACATACCTGACAACATCTATTTAGTTTTGGCCGTTGGAACTCTAGCTCTGCATTATGTGATAAAACTCAGTTTGTGGATTGTGCTAGGCAGGGGTCTGGTCTAATCAGTCCACCTTCTGGCTAAAGCTGCTATATCTTCAATAAGTAATAATCACAGAAATTAACTGTTTGTCTCCAACCTAAAGATACTATCTGGCTCTGGTTCAGGGTGAATTTATTACACATTCTTTGAGAGAGACTTGAGGATATCTGGCTCTAAATAAAACTTTAACGTGTATCTGATTCGGTGTGAGTGTAACATGTCTCATTAACACTCTTTCCCAGGGTGCGACAGTACAAGCATTTCACTTGAATTTGCGACTAAAAATAGATGTGTGCGAACTGTAAAATGTATTTAGGAGCACGTGTGCGCATAAAAGGTAGTACAAAATGCAGCCCAAGCAGCCTCTTTTTTGTTCAACAAAAATGTTGATTACACAACAATGACAACAATAGTAGTAACTGTGCTGAACCAGTGTTCATGTCACTGCAAAGGGCCCTCTAGACACCACTTTTTCTACAAAAAAAACCCCCATAAAGAGTGAATATGCAGTGAGCTAAATTGATAGCTAAAGTTAGCTAGCAACATATACAAAGTATGAAGCCTATTTAATTTTGGTTTTGACTAAAACAGTTGATGATAACTGAAGCCCTCAGCAGCAATACCAGTTCATCCTAAACCACCAGTTGGAAACAGAGAACATATGCCGTGATATGTGCCATAATTTTTTCCTGCTTGGAGATGAACATTTCTTATACCCACATTATATAAGCAGCGTGTGAAATACATCACTGGAATCAATTAGACAAAGGTGCCTTGCTGTTTGCTTTAAGTGCATCCAACGTGCTCACCCACCTATCACTGTATGTTAATTTAATTAAATAATGAATTAATTTGAACTTAAATCCTTTTGGAACAATGTAGGGCTTTGCTCACAAGCACTTCAGCTGCATTCACACATAAAATAAAAGCTGTGCAAAAAAGAATAAATTAAGTTGCTGTGTTGGTTTAAATGTGTTGCTATGTGTACAGGTGAGAAGTTGAAATACAATCCCGCAATTTCAGTTTGAGTAATAGATCCATGAGTTTGATGACACTACACAGCAGTCTATAATATTACGAGACAGAGATTTTACAAATCTGGAAACTTAGCATCTATTTCATTTCAGTAAGCTTGCAGTTGCACCATAGATGTATTAAGGGGACTGGATACGGTGCAGTCGATCATCCTTGTTGCCAATTAGCCCATGTGGCAAGCCGTGGTACTGCAAAAACAAAATCCCTTTTCCCTATTAGACCACTATTATAAAAGAGACCACTGTAAAAGCTAATTCTAATGGGGTAATTCAACTAAAAAGGTCAATTATTATTCTTCATATTATGGATTTTATGGAGTTTTTTTTATCATATAAGAGTGTGAAGTGGCAGGAGCTATTTTAGGTCACCTAGTTCCAGAAATAAGTCACATTCATTTTTCCTACAGACAATGTTGCGTGACTCACAGTTGGAGCCGTTATGCAGTTGTTTCAATTCAATAATAAAGTATTTTGAATTTGCTACCACTCTGATTAGTGTCTCTCTCTGGCTTCTTCTCCATAGCAACGGCAGCCGAAGCTCATGGTTATTATAGTATGTTGAGCATAAACCTATTGTAGTCAGTTGGAACATATGGGTAAACAGGATGGGGAATAAACTTTTTTGCTGTTCAACACCACATTTTTTGCCAGGAGCCTTCTGCACTAACACAGTGGTCTCAATGTCAAAAGCACACAGTCTCCTCATTCTTTTCAAAGTGCGAATGTCAGTCTGAATGACTGGAGCCTCCTTCAGAACTGAACATGTAATACCTGCCACCATCCAGCTCATGCCGGAGTGACGAAACCTTTGTCTTCCTCTCTAGTGCTATTGATGAACCTGGAGAATTCAGGCTATAACAAGCTGAACTCTGCTTCGAAACTAACCTGCTGCCCTGTCATCCTTTTACAGAGAGGCTGATCCACTGTACCCTATAAGTTAAGGACACAACACTACAAAGAGAAGAGGGACTAATCCAATAACCTCAGCTGAACTTGCTCATCTTCAGGCTGTTGGAAGCCTTGATGCAGTCACTATCAGCTACTGAACAGGGACTAGTGTTTTTTTGTTGGGGTTTTTTTTTTTTTTTTGCCACAAAATTGGCAGAGTGGGTAAGTGGTAAATTGTTTGTATGAAAAGGGGGGGTGGTTATCTGTGTTTGTTTGTTTACTGTGTATGGGTGTGCATTCGTGTGCATGTGCTTATGGCTGAGGCATAATGAGGAAGTGTGAAATTGTTTGTAGAGTATAAATCATATACTGAGTGTGTGTCTGCATCATGTTGGTCTGTAGGTGTCTGTCTGTGTGTGCGATTATGTGTGCTTATCCGCAAGTAGAGATTTTAAGGTGCCCACCTCTTACTCTTCACTTACATGCGACTGTGTGTCTTGTGCCGCATGTGTGCGTCAGTGAATTTATTCCTCCTGATGTAGCTTTCCTGCTTTGATTTGTGTGACGCTCGATCCTCTTCTGATAACAAACTACAGCCTCTCTGAAAGCCGAGCCTGCAGCTGCTCCATCTCTCGCCCTATCTTCCATCTTCCACCCTTCTTCCCTTTCGCACTCACCAGCTTTTATGGAGGCAATAAATAACCTCACACTGTCTCCATGTTTAACTTGGTCTTAGAGGCCAGTGGAGAAGGCTGCGTCTGGCAACATCACACTTTACAAAACTGGGGTTCATCGGGGGTCATCAAAGATCTTCACCAAGCTCCTAAATGGACTACTTCGGCATTTTGAGAAATACGCTTGTTTGATGTCTTACTCAGTCAAATCAATATAAATTTGAGCTCTGTGCACCCAGTCCAAGGATATGTCAGAGATGTGTTTAGCCTAGCTTGGGATAAACACTGGAAGAGGGGGAAATTGCTAGCCTAGCTTTGCCAAAAATGAAAAAATACAACTTATAAACTTCCCTTTTTTACATGTTGTATGTTTAAAAACTAGAAATTAAAAACTGCAGTGATATTTAGGTGGCATAAAGACGGGAAACAAAGAAATTGCTAGCCTTCTTTCAGACCTCTGAAGTTCTTAGATTTTTCTGCAATTCAAATAAGTCTGATCTTGTGATATAAAAAAATAGCAACAAAAAAGCGTAAGATTGATGCAGATATACAGATTTGTTGTTAGTCAACTTAGATAAATAATTCTTTAATTGGTATATTTCTTTGATTGAACAAAAACAAACCAAAATAATCCTAAATAAATTATAAATTATCAGGTTAAGAAACTGCTTAATGTCTGTCAATTTCTATAAAATGTTAGAAAACAACGAAAAATGCCCCTCACAATTTCCCAAAGCCCAACAAGACATTTGAAATGCATGATATTCATTTTACATCTGTATAAAACAGACAAAAGCAGGAAATCTTTGTCTGCGATGTCAGCCAATCTGAGAGTTTTCAATCAGTCAGCTAATCAATTTATTGGTCGATTGTTTTAGCAGTAATAATAAGCTTGGCTAAATTAGATATTCCCATTGGACTTTGGGTTTAGCAGACAACAAGCATGTTTTCCATGTGTGTCTTTGGGTTTTCCAGGTCCTAGTAGACAAAAAGCCCTGATTCTTCCCTCTATGTGTTGATATAAGTTTTGTAAAAGTCCCTTTGGATTTTGTGAAATATTAATAAAGGAATTCTTTAAGGAACTTTTTGAAGTTCCCCTGAGGTTGCCCTCTAAAGAACCCCTAAAGGTTCCTCAAAGGCCTTTAACTTGGCACAGAACTTGATTAAGCCAAGCTAAAACAAACTTACAGAGTGTCTCTGAAAGGGACGGGTCCTTGTGGAGTCAGCGTGGCTAAATGGATAAAAAGGGATTCGGAGAGAGCCGAGGCGGCTCCCATTAATTGTGATCTATGTGTGTTTTAGCAAGGATTATCAAGGCAGATGGAGGAGGAAGCATTTACCTATGTGGCCATCTTAAAGCCCTCGTGGGTCTGAAAGGCAGATTTGGTTACTACACCAAAGGAGCACATCTAGGAGGCCAGGAAATCTTTGAAAAAAAGTCAGCTGTATATGAGACAGTTTGGGATCACTGCACTCTTTAAAAAAAAAGTTGAATAACACTTTTAGACTTTTCAATCTACTCTGGACATACAGAGAATTGATAATATTCTCTTGACATGCTCGTGATATTAACAGAACAAGCTTAAATGAGTACATTTCAGTAAATTGGAATAATTGTTAATATTCACATTTTAGCCTTCATCTATTGAACTCACCTTGTCTTACTGTATATTATCAGATTGAGGGTAAACCTGCTGTTTTCTTCTCTGCAGCTGCTCTTGTATATATATGAATGCAGTCGTGTGTTTAAAACTGTCACATTATAAGCTCGGTCTTAAACTGACACATCATCTCTTGTATCACTTTGTATAAATATTGATGTCATTGCTGCATTTATATAAATTCAGCATGTGTCCTCTTCACTCTTCTGTCCAAACAGACAGACTGATCATTTGCATTTATTCCTTGTGCTGTACAATTATGATAATACACTAAAGAATCTGTTAAACTAAGCTTTTCAGACTGAAAGAGACATAAGCCAGTGACTATACAACACAGTTTTACACAATTAGCAATCCCAACTTTTTCCTTACTGAAATGCGCCATGTGTTGTTTTCCCTCTTTTTTTTTTTTATTTCTTTCCTTTCATATTTTCTGTTTTTGGGTATCCAGATTTAGCTTTGATGATGAGGAAAAGCACCTTGCATGCCAGCAGTCAGCACAATTAGCCACGTTAGGTTATGATCAAACTGAAGTGCAGGTTCAGACTGAACCATTTGTGTCTTAATGAGAAGGGGGTCAGAGGGCCTCATGACCTATTTACTCTTCTAGTTTATTTTTCACTCGTTTTGCTTACTTAATTTTTAAGCAAAGTTTTAGAAAGAGTTTGGAATCCTCTATATTTTAACCACGTAGGATGATGACTGTCTGGTAATAGCATTTTTCTGAAGCGTATGCTGTTTTAGGCCACAGCTCCTCAAAAAGTCATCCCCATGAGTCATTATGACTTATGGCTTCTGACCGATTTTGTTTATTTTTCTCCAACTTTCCACACCAAGTACCTGCCTCACCCACACACATATGGACGGTGAGAATTCTGGTGCAGGATTATCACCTAGTCTGATTATGATATGAAATATGCGAAACGTTCAGCGCCATAGAATCATTAACAGCTCCTTGTCTTCTTCAGAGCAGTGGCAGTAACGTAGGCGGCTAATTATTTTCTCTCCCTCTTCAGAATCAATTGATTGCGTGTCTTTGAGTTGGTCTGAAAGCAGCCGAAAGGAAATGTGCTGTCATATTCACATCAAAAATGTTATTATTCCACACACATAGCACGCAGACACAAGGTTGACATTTTCTAATTAATCGTTTCCTTAAGCTGTGTACATCTCCCAGGGAAGTCTGAAAGACGCAGACGCCCTCACTGCCAAGATGAAAGAACTCATTATTTTCTCTTGCCCATATCGTCCTCATGTTTCTCCCCTTTTTATCCAGATAACAGAACTATTCCATTTAATCAATGTTGCCTGCTAGAGTACAGCAGAGCAGCCGTGGTCAAGAAAATGCACCTCAACAAGTAAGCATAAAATTCAATTCTGCCCCCCCTCCCCACACCCCTCACCCCCTCCCCCCCCCCACTCCTCCCGCAACCAACGCCACCCCAAAACAAACAAGCACACAGAGCAGCGGGGCATTCATCATTGCTGTTTCTGGTTTGACAACTCGCTCTGTTTTAGTATTACAATCATAAGCGCTGAATTGGATAAGGGCAGCAGGAGAGGTTGAAAAATGGAAACGCAATGGATTTGGCCCTCCACCAACAGAAAAAAAAAAAACCTTTCCTGTGCAGTTGGAAATGATAGCACTGCACAGAAGTTGCAAGGAGTCAGAGATTATATTCTAATCCTCAACTCTCACTTTAGTGGCTCTGTTCCAGTGCAACTCAGGGGCAAAAAAAAAAGCCTTAATATGGAAATGATTTAACAATGCAAAAGAGAAAATGGTATTCAAAACTTATTTTTGATTTTTGTTTTATTCCTGGTGTAGGGATTGATGAGTAGCAGCAAAAGATTCAAATAAAAAAAAAAAACCTCAGCAGAGAAAAATTGACATGTTTAAAAAAAAAAAAAGAGGATTAACTGCGATCAGTGACAGAATAAGGAGGATGGAGCGTTGCATCAACTCTACACCATATCAAAAGCATAGAGATGAACCAAATGGTGCTCAGTGTATAACACACATCATGGGATATGTTTCAAAACCCACCACATCTCTCTCCGCTGCTCGTAGGATTCAGTTCAGAAACGGCATCAGATATCCCACTGACAGGCAGGCAGTCATCAATCCAAAGCTGTGCGCATTAGGCTGCATTATCTGTCGCTGCAAACTGTGCAGCTTCTCTAGTTCACAGGGGAAGAAAAGTTTCTTTGTTTCTCAGAAAAAAAAGAAAAAAAAAAAAAAAACTCCCATTGTTCTTGCAGATAGCAACTAGCATTGAATTCCCCCGATTAGTCGCATTTAAATCAGCACACCCAGCAGGAACATAACGGTATTAAAGTTTGCTTTGGAACAGATAGCTGTTATTGCAAACATATCAGTTATCATAGTCAAATATTATTTTAAAGACCTAAAGGAAAGAAGCTTTGTGAGCAGATTCCAGGAAAATGCTTTAGCGTGTTCATTCAGGCAAATAGTAAGTGACTGTTTTTGGTTCACTTCAGTCCAGCTTTTTATATTTTCAGCTCACTTGCCAAACAGAAAGATGATATGAGATAATGTTTATTATCCTATGAAATATTTCTACAATATATGCAGAAATATTCAAGACAGTGAGTATGGTTATAGACAGATTTTATTTTTGATGCCAGGAAAACAAACAAACAAAAAACAGACCTTGGCATATTTACAATCTGACAAATTATTGCTATATGAAGAAACACACAGAACAATGCAGGTGTTCAACTGTAGTCGTGTTTCTGTCCGACTGATGAACATCCAATAAGTCCAATATTTACTCGTTTTAGTTCTGCTTTAGTCTTCACCAACTTCTGAGAAAAATATCTGTCTTTTGAGCTGCTAGATATTCAGCTTTCATCAACAGCCAGTCTCCTAACTCTGCTGCTGTTCAGTGGAGGGCAAGTCACATACAGTGGCTTTATCAGAGTTTTATTGGCTGAAAACAGCTGCCTGCTGCTGCTGGAAACAAGGTTGAAGAGAGATTTGTCACTGAACCACAGTTAATGTGTCTTAAAACCAGAACAATGAATTGCAAAAGGGCTAAAAAAACCCCAAAAAAACTCCTAAGGGCTACAGAGTCGGGTGATGTATTCTGTGTAGGTTTGTCACTGCGGGCGACCTCTGTCACAACACATGTACTCATCACAGTAAAAATATTTATCAGCGGAGCTTTATCAGTAAAATTTGAGATCATTTTCATGGTTGATGTGAGTAATAAATGTATTACAAATGTACTTTTAGCCACACTACATGAATATCACTGTGCAGAGGTGCTGAATGTTGGCTTAATTGTGAATTGATGAATTGTCCAATACGACCTGTTTTTAAGCAGACTTAGATGATATTATTGGGGGTATTTTTGAATAATGCTCTTAAACTCTTAAATCACTATTTTAAACACTTCCAGTGAGACAAGTATACATGTCAGCACGATTGTCAAAGCACAAAGATACGCACTGGAAGAATAACTAGGGTTCACACTTAAGCACAGATGGACAAAATATCTGCTGCAGAAATCACAAAACTGTTTCTTTAACCACTGAAACACCTTATTGCAAGATTGCAATTTTTTTTCCATCAGAACCAGCATACAAGCTTCTGCTGTTATCAGTATTTTACACATCTGACTACTGTAGTTTTAAAGTGCTTAATGGAAAACAAATGTCAATGATTCTGCAGGGGTCTGGGATTCTGTGCATACTCAAAATGTAAGCACTTTAGAACAGCTGTGATAAAGGCCACATGCATAAAATGGAATATGTAAAGAAGTTTAGCAGGCAACATTTAGCTGAACACAATGTTCATTTAATCGTGTTCACAGTGAATCAAAGAGACTAGAGTTGTTAAGGTACAACTTTCAAATGCTGCTCAGCTCACAAAAGATTTTCCCACTTTCCCACGTGGTGTTTTTCCAAAGTAGGTGCCGTTTAAATTGTCGGTAGGCTATATTCATTGTGTTTGCAACTGAGATAGTCTAGGTGTAATCACAGCGAAGATATGAGCCATCTGGGCATCCTAAAGTGTAAATGCTATGTTGATTTCAAAGAAGGTGGAGGGCCTTTTTTTTCTGGTTTGATGGTAGATGAAAGAGTCACAATGGGAGCAGACTTGACTTGCATGTTCCTCCAAAGCGATTTTGGCGATTTTAAATTAATCATACGGCATCGCTGAGCAGTATTGAACTGCCATAGTCACGTTTCATTGCAGCTGTTTCTCATCAAACTGTTATATTTTTCTCATCACAATAATCATCAATATGAATCTGATTGTATGCACAGAAAATGTGAGTAATGTCACACTGGAACGTAACGTTCATGGTACTTCCTGATGAACATTGTTGTTCAGTCATAACAGGGACCCACACAAAGAGAAAAAGACATCCAAGCAGCAGACTGTGGATGCCACTCATGTCTATATCCATGTAGTACTCTGCTGTGTCTGTTCAAGCAGCATGGCAGGCAACCATGATCGAAATGCTTCATTGAGGCAGGAATAATTTAATTGGTTTAATTAAAGCTCAGGGCAAAATGTAAATGAGGCCTTCAATCAGATTTGAGCACCTTTAAAGGCACCAGGTAAGGGTTATGTCTTGCTCTAGGGCACTTAAAAAGAGATAAACCTCTCAGTAAGTATACTCTCACCGTAGTAGATAATAGAGCTACGCTTTGACGTTTTCAAGTTAACACTGGATCAACAGCCTGCATGTCGTTTTAAAGGGGCTCTCCATCGATTTTGCACATTTAGTCCAGTTTACTTGTGGTGGTGTATACTCATCCAGTTGTATAATGTCTTCTGTGTGCTCGGGGGGGGGGGGGGGGGGGGGGGGGGTCTGAAAAATGATCCCAGCTTGGGTTCAGGGCCTAAAATGTGTGGAGGTGTGGAGGTCACCCATACTAGGCACTAAAAGCCAGGATATCTCTGTCTCTGCTGCTTTAATTTTGATCTTTTTTTTTTTTTTTTTTTTTTAAATGTGTGCCTTGTGAGTCCTCCAGCTTTATAGAAGTACATTATTAAATTGCTGGGTAAAGAGATGGTAGTGGTGCCGGGATGAGTTTTGAAGGTGGGGTGGGGGGGCATCCAGCTTTGGATGACGTAATAGGCTAGTGAACTTTTTCTCGTCAACTTCCTTTCAATCTCAGCCTAGCCTACCATTTTTGTAGAAGTAACTAGTAAGTAGATAGTAAGAAATGCATTCCCTCTATTCATTTTTATTCCCGCTATTCAGATCAAAATCGTAGCAGCTTCTTTTTTTTTTTTTTTTTAGCATAGTGGTCCGCCAACAAGCGGCTAAAAAGATTTGACTAAAAAAGGAGCATCCTGGTTCCTGTGTGTTTTTAATAAGGTTCGAAACAGAACACAAATTCATGCCCTATTAAAACAGAGTCTTTACATCCAATATACAAATAGACAGCACTGCAGCAGAGCGAGGTTTAGTCCCCTAGGCTTATTTCCCAAAGTACTGAGTGTGTCTATCACCCCCAAAGCAAAAGTTATTCAACACTTTGTTCAAGTCTTCGGTCAGGTATTTAGGGATGTGTAGGAAAAGTAGATTGTTAAGCTGTTTCTCTGTCATTGTAGATCGGATGCAGCAGGTCTCCAAACGACGGAGACTCGAGAAACTCTGCTCGGCCGTGGCGTTGGACATCAGCGCAGTGAGGTAGAGACGCAGTAGCTTGTCCACCTCACTAAAAACACCTGATGTGCAGTTAGGCAAACAAACACGACACGTCACACACACACACATAATTCATAATCAGATTTTATGAGATGCAGATCACTTTGATTTCATTTGAATTACACAATGATTGATTGTGATTTACTATGGATATAAATATCCAACATGTTTAGAGTAGGCTAACCATAATACCTGGCCTAGACTTTATTACCACTTTATTACCATAACACCTTAAAAAGGGGGGATGAAAAGTCTCGCTGTCCCCCCTATTCCAGCACCAGTGGGCAGTGGTGCTGATCCCAGTGAGAATCAACACTTAGTCTGCAGCTTTAAGCCATTTTGAGCACATAGTTCGTTTTGTATGTTTTGTTTATTGATTCTATGTATTTGTATTCAGATGAGTGACACAGGGGATCCAGTGTTTTTGTACGTAGTGCCCTGTATTGTATTGGCCTTGTATTCAACAGGTAGAAACATTTTGTGACATATTTTCTACTCAAACAATTTGTCTTTTTCTTTTTTTAAAGTAAAAATCATATATTTTGAGTATAGTATGAGGTGAAACACCATTTGCAGTGCACAAAACGTAGTTTAACTATAAATTGTTTTTGAATTGCTTTGATGGGCTCCTATATGTCATTATCTACTTATTTTTGATTTTTAACTTTCACTCAAAGCAGTTTTTGAGCTATCCAAGAAGATCTGTAAAAATTACATCAGATAGCCACACAATTTCGATGCATGAAATACAGGACAAAATCATTTTGAATATAATTCCTCCTTTTGAAACATTTGAGAAGATTTTCTGTGAAATTTAGCGAAAGGTGTAAACTTCAGCTTGTTATGGAGTGGTCAAATATAACTTAATGCAGCTTAAAGTTTGTAAATCTATTCGGGGGAGAAAAAAAAGTGTCCAGCAATGTGAGAGCGGTCAGCAGTGTGAAAACGGCACTGTTTGAAGTAATTTAGCTTTACTGCCTCTGCGCTTGGTGCAGCGTTTCTCCGTGACTGATCCATTCTACAGGCGGTAAATATATACATCACCCTCCCATGGTGAGCTGTGAGGGACTCGCTGTGGAGGGGATAGCTGTGTAATGGTGGAGCTCATTTTGTGTGTGCATGCCAGCCTGTGTGTGTCTTCGAGTGAGCATTTGTATGGATGTGGGTGTGTATTCATATATGTTTATGCATGCATGTACACCCCTGTGTCCTGCCCACTATTATGGTGTGTGTGACTACTGTGTCAATCTGTGTGTGTGCAGCTTCAAAGCCATATTCATGGAATAATGTTCTGTAGGGCAGGCAGGTGTCGCGGGATTTGACTGAGTAGAAACTGCCTGACTGTGGTAATAAGTGTCTTCCTTGTTGGAATAATGCTTAAGTCTAAAAATGACTGGAATGAATCAGACTTGCCAGCATGGTCCGCTGGGCTCCCACTCACCACAGCGTGAAAATATAGGCAGCAGCAGCACAGTGAGAAATGTTATGGTTTCATTCTGTTGTGCCTTTGTGTATGGGAGGCAAAAGGCAATGAAAAAGGCCTCACACAGTGCCTGGCACAATCCAGCTAGTAGACTTACCCCTGGAGAAATTAGCACATAATGTTCTCAAATTATAATTCATAATGTTCTTTTAAAGCCTTGTTAGCGCCTTGGTTGGCTGTTTTAAGAGAAAAAAAACGGCTCTGTAGAGAACATGGCGGTATTATAGAGTTTACATATGAGCTGCTCAATCAAATCAGTTTTGTTGATTTCTGAAAAGATGGCATAATTTAGGTAAAATCATGTCTTTGTTTTTGGAGTCCCTCCATTCCAGTGTTCTTTAGAAAAAAAAGGAAAAATCATGCACCTATGAATGAGTCATGGATGTGTTAATGGCAGAACTGTCAACTCTCCTGTTTTTCCCGGGTTTCTCCCAAGTTTCCACCAAGGGTGTCCCCGAATACAAATACATATTCAGCAAAGCAAATGGTGTTTTTGTTTTTTTTTTTTACAAATATTTGTATGAAACAAATATTTGTAAAATAATTTGTTTTTGGGAAGAAAAAAAACATGTCAAATACCAGCACACAGGTCGGTTACATCGCTATCTAAGTTTCTCTCGTCTGCTCTGCTGTTACGTCTATCAGCAGGTCTCAACGAGGGGAGTCACATCCACCTGCTACATGACGCACATTTCCTAATTTGCACATCACTCACGGAGTTGGGAGTGTTCCCCAGAGATAAAGCTGAGCTACTGACACACGCAAAGTGCTCCTACGGGACTCTCCATAACCTGTTGTTCCTCTTCTTCTTTCCACAAAGTTAGATTGTAAAAAAATAGGCAATAAATGAAAGGTGCAAAGCAATAATCGCCTTTGAAGTTCTTCCCTACACGTTACACGGTGTGCTGTCTCTGTGTTAAGGGTGTATAAATAGGTAGAGGTCTGTCAGCTATGAGGCGATCAGTAAAGTCCAGTTCGAGACCCGCCTACCAGTCTATTTCCACTTTTATTCAAATACAAATACAAATAATTTTTCTGCCTCAACAAATACAGATACAAATACAAATACTGGGCTCTCTGCACATCCCTAATATCCATGCCCTCTCCTGCCATTCTCCCAGTTTGTAATGTTCGTCATAAATCTCCCTTACTTCCCATTTTTATTTTTACAGATATACACAGGGCTGAAGTGGAGACTAAACACACGTAAACGGCATTTACCCACCTCTCAAATTCTGAAATAGCGTTTACACAGACTTTCCATCACTTCACAGCTGTTAGCTCAGGCTGTTAGCTTCTTTCCGCAGTTTTTGTTGTAGCTTCAAGGAACGCTTGTTTTGTTTTCCGTTTAAACATTGTATCCTTCTATAAGAGACAGAGACAGCTGTTACTTAGATGTTAGATGCTACGTGGGTGTTTAAAACAAGCAAACCCTCCATGCTGAAGCTAGCAGGCAGACTGGAGCCCCTTTCATGAGAAAAAAATTGAATTCAGAGGAATATTATATGACATTAACTGACATGTGCCAGCAAAAAAAAAAAAAATCTCTGTGTAAATATTTAAAGTTAGAGTCAGTGAAAGATTGTTCAATACACTTTTTGTCAAATTCAGTGAATATCTCCTCACAGTCCGCTAGCTGTCCGTTCTGTGTGCGCGCTGAAAAAAACCCGGTGTTCATACACAGCACTGGTTCTGTAAATGGGAAACAAAATGGCTATTCCAGCCAATCAGCAGGGAGCGTCTGTGCTAATGCACAGGACAGGGGTAAGTCATCAGAGCAGCTGTCTGTGTGAGGACATGACAGTCTCCCATCTCCAGCAGCCTGAAGAACGGTGGGGCAGAGCTGGCGAACTGGAGAGAGAGAGGCCATGGCCAATTCACATAGAAAGTGTTTTCTCATGGTACAGATACGCTTCCATTTTATTAAATGTATCAATCCACACTGAATTCGAGACAGTCTCACAGAGACCCCCCTGCGTTTTGCTATGCTCCGAGTCCATTTCTGTCGCGTTTAGTGAAGCGTAATCTGAGCAGGCAGCTGTTTAAATCACACAAATATCCCGCTGTATATGTCTTTTGAACTTATTAACCGTATCAATGAATCAATAAATACAAAGACTGTGGAGCCAACATGCAAACTATTTTGGTTCAGTAAATTACTGCTGTCAGTCAGACTGGTGAAGGCAGATTGTCCGGCCGCCGTCCCCAGGAGCTGCAGCTGACGGACGGCTGCTTCTGTGGACAGAGATGCTGAACGGAGAGACAGAGAGTGTGGATGGACTGTTGTGCTCACATGAGACAATTTTTTCTCTCTGCTCATGATAATGTATGAGACGAACAGAAGTGACTCTACAGCTGACGCATTGCTCTGGATTTCTCTTTTGGTCGTTGCCTTGGCAATGCACGTACATCCATGAATTTGGGGGGGCGGAGCTTCTGAAGGAGCATGAAGGGAAGGGTGTATTTTTCAGGGTGTTTAGTTCAAATATCAACATTATTTCTCCAGAATGACCGACTCTACCTCTGAATACTTGGGAGACTATTTTCCCATTCCTGATGTAAGGCATGCAAGGAAACGACCATGCATTTTCCAAGGTGTGTAGGGTGGATTCTAGTGTCGGTGGGAAAAATTATGTTAACCAGCATGCTAGGTCTGTTGAATATAAGCAGGAAGGGACACATCAACCGTCTGTTCCATTACAGCAGGGTAGGCATTAAAGGCACCTAGTGATTAGATCTCGGAAGCCAAGAGGGGAAACCCTTCTTAAAATGTAAATTTATGGTCAGGTGGGGTCCTGGAAAATCTCCCTTATTTTCAAAGCCCTATGTTGACAGGTATGGTTAATGGACAAAGGAGGCGTGAAAAGTATGCAGCAGATGAAGCTCCCCCTGCCTCTGAGTCTATCTTCAGTAATATATTTCTAGAGGACTTTCATATTTCAATTATAATATATAATGTGTTTTAATTTAAAGCAGAATTCAGGCCCTGAATAATGAATGGGGTTCTGTCGATCAAAAGCACATTTCTCAGAGTTGTGTTGTAGCTTTTCATTCGCCTTATAAAACCTTTCAACAACTTTTTAATATTTTCATGAGCTGTACTGTCTTGTGGAGATTTAAATCCACAGTTTTAAGATAGCTGAGCATCTTTAAAGGCTTCTTGAACTGCAAGAATATAGTAATCTTATCTAGGTTAGCTAGTTAGCTAGTTAGTTTAGTTAGTTTAGTTGACGTACCAAAGTAACACTAGCTGCACTAGCTGGCTAGGTAAGCAGGTTAGCTAGCTTAAAGACCCTTAAAGACCATGAAAGCAAGGGTTATAAACGAGTGAAGGAAGATATTGCCATTTGTTAATTTTGTTTATGTTCTGACCAGAGTTTCTTTGTTGTCTTTCAAGTTTTGTTAAAGCTGACTGCATAGCTAACTTTCAGAGCAGCTCTGCCTTAAAAAAAGTGTGTGTATGTATGTATGTATGTATGAAATGTACTGAAACTCCACTAAGCATTTTTTTTTTACTAGCACACATTAAAAAGAATCATCAGTGGGTTTATGGGACAAAATAAATCTTAAACCAGACATTAAACCAGACAAGAAACAGTTTGACTTGACACTGGAGAAGGAATGTTGTCAGATTATCTGTCTGTCTTGTTTCTTTTGGGTCAGCGATCAAATTAGACACATTTTTCCTTTACGACACTCCAAGCATAACAAACATAGTCTTCAGCTCCAAGTGTATGTTTTGAAAAATCTTTTTTTTTTTAATTTAATAATGAACAAGCAAATGTTACTCCCAAAACAAATAGCATCCTTGACAAATGACTTCATCACTCATATCTTCAAAGATGTTGTTTACTTTCATGTGAACGATACTTTCCAAGGTTAGAGGTCAAGCATTTTTCACATGCAGGATGTCTCAAATTGCAATGAAATGCCAAAAAAGTTTAAAAAATTAAAGACATTAGATTTGTTTTGGGTTTATACTAAATCTTAACCTATTTCTGTTGCGTGTGTATGTATATATACACACCTAATATTTTTTTTCCCATGCCAATAAAGTCAGTCAAAAACTAATCTTTGCCAGAAGAAGAGTAAAAAATTCATGACCATCTGGCTCAGAAATTTTTAATCACTGACATTTCAGTCGGGGACCAGAATGGAGGACTACTGCAGTCCTCTGAGGCTTTCGAACTGAGTTACATGGATGTCCAGGGGTCTTCTAGGGCTTCCCAGGGAAAATGGAAGATAGTTTAATTACACAATGAATTCATTTAGAATAAATTATCGTGGAGAATTTCTAATCAGTCTGCTGAACCTTTAGTGTTAACAATTCAAGACTAAATATTCTCAAATGGCATTGTGCGCCCTCAAATGTATTCAGTACTAAAATAAACTTGTATTCATATTACATGGAAAATATATTTCTTGACTCAAGAAATAATCAGTAGTTTAAACTTCATGGTTTATTAATTCATTACCTCCCGTTTCGCTGTATACTCAGTGTAGTCCACAAGGATACAGGCCTTTCATGCACCGTTAAAACGTTAGTTAAATCAAAACAAACCCCGACTGGAGCTGAGACAACCAGACCAGCCCGTCCAGTCAAAATGCTTAGATGAGTTCAGTGAGTTTAGGGTTCCTCCCCTCTCGCTGTCTGTTTCTCCCCCCTCTTTAGTTCTAAAGATCAATCAAATAAGGAGATATCTTCTAAGCAGATGCAAGCGACTCCTTCTTGGCCATATTCGGAGTCACAGACACAAACAGTGCTGTCGCCTAGGTTCTGCCCTTCACCTCCCACCCTGAGGGTGATAAGTGTATCCCCGTCTTTGAATCGTCGTATCCAGTGAATAACAATAAATCAGGACAGTTCTCGGGATAGCAGAGACAGCGGAGGGCGTTGTCACGCTTCAACGGTCAGCCCTTTGGATCTCCGGGTTACATTTGCTCAGTGATGTGGTCAGACTCAAAAAAAAAACCCCCAAAAAAACACACACACACACAGCCTGGCCCAAAAATGTTATTCTATCTCCCAGCTTGTCTGATGTTTTTCAATTCTGTTGCTGCAGACAAAATAATACACCGTTTTCACATTATATTATGCAGCAGCCGAAACTGCTCAGAAGAGAAGGAATGGTATTATGTACTAGGCTCGAGAGGACAGTACAGTTATCTCTGCTGGTAATGACAACATGAAACTCTACTGATACCATTTTAGAGCTTATTTTATCCCTTTGTGGCACTGACATGCCCTGTTGCGTCATGTATATTTGAATTATGATATTTTCCTCTGCAAAGTGTGATGCTCTTCCCTCAAATCCAATAAGATGTATTATTTACTGTTTTCTGAAGGAACGGGAATCCTTGAAGGCCCCAAGCTCCTCTCTGCACCATGTGGTGTGTGCTTAGAATATCATTACGGAGAGATGGCGAGTGTTTAATAGGCAATACTCAACTACAGTTTGGATCACTTATTAATGAGGGAATGTACAAAATACACAAAGCCTGCAGTTGCTGCAAGACTGATAACACATTAAAGTTAGATCATTCCTGAATAATGAATAAAATAAAAAATAAAATAATCAATAAATTATATTCTTTGTAATTTCAATTCATTCCTACATCAGTGTGAATCTCCAAACTGGCTCCCCTGCCTGCCAGCTGTCAACTTCAGTGTAAGTCCATATACACTGTCCAGGCACCAACACAATCAGACCTATGATTAAACAATTAGCTCAAGTTACATTCATCCAGTCCTATCAAGGCTCTTTTCAAGGGAATAGTTCCTTGTCAACACATGAGGTTTTTAAAATGTTTTTGTAATCTGTCCTCTATACAAAAAAAACTATCACTTACAGTGGAAAGAAATGCCCAACTTGCTTCATTTCATCCAAATCATCTGGATGGAACAAAAACTAATAGCTAAACTGTCAGTTTGACGTCATTCTTGTTGGCTGCTTTGCTAAAACAATTCTTTTTTTTTTTTGGTTGCAGTCATAAGGTTTCTGGCAGAACAGGAAGTCTAAAAAAAAAAAAAAGTTTATTATGTGACTCATTGTGTAATACTTTCCCAATGGTCAATGGAGAAAATGTAATTAAATTGTCAAAATCTGGATCCTAGAGTCACGATACCATAAGATCGAGACGAGTAAAGATGTTGATTATTATTTTTATTTTTCCTTTTTTTCAGATATGTACCAAACAATGTTTTGTTTCCTCCCTTTTACACATCTGGCGCCTCAAAATCTCTAAATCCTACTCTGTGCGCTCACAGCAGCAGCAGCAACAACAAGAGGCAACAGGCGCTTATTCATTTCAGATGAGTGCAGGGATACAAAGAGTCACTGAGTCGCTGAGCTGAGTTCAACTTTATGCAAATAATGAGTGATGCATTGTAGTGACAGGGCAGTGGAGGGCAGATGTGTTCACCTTAAGGTCTTCTGCTGTAAAACTGCTTTTGACTTCAGTTCTTATCAGTCACAGAATCTATATATCATTTAATATGAATGTTCATCTCTGATGGTTTTATTCAGAAAGACATTTTCAGTGTGTGTTTCATACGGTAGAGATCTCAGTGTGGTGGATAAAGAAAAGATACTGATATGGTGAAATGTTGTGGTTACTGTTAGTTTAACCTGTTTTACAGCAGCATAAATCTAATGGTCTCCATAGGCAGTGGTGGTCCCTATTGTATATGAGGCAGTCTGCCTCAACAGTAGGATGTGTTAAAACCCTGAAGCTGGAAGTGTGAGTGCACATTAACTGTGATGTTTTTGAAGCCACCCTTTATATCAAATTAATGCGATCTGAATTTGAAATGATATTAATGTCACCTGGTTTTGATTTAGTTAAGTGTTCATGTTTTGACAAAAATGTAAAATACATCCTAATCACATTTTAGTCACTTAGAGAACAAAAAATACAGACAATTTAGTCTTCATTGACACACATACTTTTTCTTGAGTTTTAGTCTTGTATTTAACATGGTAAAAAGGTGGTAAGTTTTCATAGACAGCATTAAATTGAAAGAGTTTAAAGGCTAAGATGTGGTCACTCCTTCTCGAGGAAACAGTCAATTCATAGTAATTTATTCAGCAGTAGAGTTTGCATGTTATGGCTGAAGGTTACAGTTGAAAGTAAAGGAAGATATCCACCTCCTATGTAAAAGCTGACAGCTGTTTAATTTTGAATGAGTCTTTACTACATATCAATTTAATGTGCACACACATTGGTTGTTAAAGCATTATTGACACACACCGAGAGTCGAATCTGTTTAAATCACCACAGGCGACCCCTGATCCGCGAGTTCCAAGCATCCAGGCATCGACTCTTTGAGGTCGACCCCTGACCACCGCTCAGCAGGAGTTGTTGAACCAAGGTAGCAAACAAATCACATTTTCTCTCCTTAGTAAATAACTTTATTCTTCCGCCTGACTGCTCTCCCAACCTTCAGGAAACCAGCTTTTGCCTCGAATAATTCACTGTTCCTGATCATCTGGAATGGGAGAACGTAATTATTTAACACCCAAATAAGATTGATTAATAAGCCTAAACTTGGAGACTTCCCTGATAGATTAAAAGAGGACCACATATAATCTCCACTTGCACTCAGTGAGCAAACACAGTCCCTCTTTAATTAACCATACCTAAAGGGGAGAAGAGAATGCGATCCACTGAATTGAAAGTGTTCAGGTGCTTGTGTGATGAACAATTGTGTTTTTATTTGATACCATTACACCGCAGCTTAGGAGAAAGCAGGTTAGCGTTGATTCTGTAAGCTCAATTTCTCTAGGTGTCACAGCAATTCATTTCCTACTTGTGTGTAAAGAAAAAAAAAACATTGTTCCTCCAAAGAAACTCACAAGCCCTGCGAGATGCTTAACTGTTGACTGTGATCATTCACCGGGGAGACATTTATTGCAGCTGCTAATTAAATATTTTCCGTAACAACACCCCGCATCCCGCAGGCCCGCTGCAGCTCCTTGTGTTCTCTCTACAAGAGGAAATGGCAAGAGAGCTAGCTTAGCCACGGCGGCTCGTCAGTATTGACCGTGGGTTGTGTTTGCTGTCGGTGTGCTAATGCAGTACCTGCTGTTTCAAACACTTCCTGAGGGATATGTTGAAACTGAGTCAATATTTATGAGTATTGCTGCTGTGGGCTCTTCCCTAATGGCATATGGCTGCTGAGGTGTCCGTGTAGAGTGGTGAATGCAGGACGCCTGAGGCTGGAGATGATGAGAGGGTTGAGAGAGAGAGAGAGAGAGAGATAGTGAGAGAGGCAGAGAGACATAGAGGAAGTGTGTTTCTGAGAAAGAGAGAGAGAGGTGGGAAAGAGCTTCATACAGTACATATTGACCAGGCCTTTGTAATGGTGATGTCGCAATCTTCTGACTTGGCCTCAGGATTAGAAATCTATTCAGTGTAGAGTGCAGATAAAGACTGCGTGTGCTGATGTGTGGGTGTGTACTCAGGTGAAGACAGACCTTTCCTTCTTCTTGCTCTTGATTATAATAATAATCACAGTGTCTTGGGGGATATAGCATGTTCATACTGTGAAAAAAAAAACAAAAAAACAAGCATTGCTAATGCCAACATGCCTACTAAAATCACTCAATTTTGTTGCTATAGGCCCCGATACACGTTATATTAACACCTCACAGTCTCACATTAGCACATCTGTGATCTTTGATCCTCAAGGGCATGTTACATTAACACAACTTGTATTATTATTATTATTATAATGAACACTGCATATACTGTTTACACCTGGTCATTATCTTGTACATTCATTCTCATTCACAGTCACTTAGAATATATTTTACATTTTCTTTTATTGTAAATTCTTTCTTATTTATATTATTTAGGATTACTTATTTTTGTGTATGTTTCTGACCGTTACACACCACACCAACTACAAGGCAAATTCCTTGTATGTGCAAACTACTTGGCAATAAACTGCTTTTCTGATTCTGATTGACACCTGGTATTAACATGTGATCTGTATACATTATCTGTATAAAGACATCAGATCCATGGGATTTTTTTCTTACAAATGTGGTCACGCTGTACGGATTGCATCCACACCCGGCTGAGATCTGATCACAATGCGAGCCTGACTATCCCCAGATGTGGTCTGGCTGATCACAATGGGTTTTGAGTGCATTTACACTTATATTAAGGTGTTTTTCTTTATCCAGATAACATATCCAGATACAGCTCATGCCAGGTGTAAATGGAGTATTATTCCCTTTTCTCTTCAGTTTGGTTTGGAAAATTAGGTTTACACCAGGGCTGGGTGATTTTTTTGTTTTTAAAAGCTTGGGGGTCGACACACAGTTTTAATCGATTTTTGTTTGCCTGCAGGCTTGAATCGTCATATTTTTAAAACAGTTGAGAAAGAATAATAAAAGACCTGCACCACCTGCAAGGCTATCATCATTTGATCTGCTGCTGTTTGAGTTTCTTCACAAGACGTCAACTTGATATCTGCAGACTGCTGCTAGCCAACACGGCAGGTAGAGACAGACTGTACAGAGTAGAATTCAACCAGAAATGATACCTCGTCAGGTGACACAAACCGAGAGAATCATTTTCAGTCTGTTCCTCTCGTACATGTAACTGTTGTCCTGTAAACTGCAGCAGGTGTGCATATAGTGTAACTATTCACATCACAGTTTACAGGACTGTTTTTGACTAAAAATAACCTTTTGTGCATATTGTAATAACTTGGTTTTCACTATTTAGACAGTTAACAGATTGTCCAAAACAAAACAAAACAACCTTAAAACAAAAATGTATTAAAAACAAAACAACAACAAAAACCCTAAGCATGTGAACAGTAGCACTGAACACATTTAAGGCTTGTTTGAGGGGGATGAAATTTGTGATGTCATCAAGCCCTTGTTCCTATTAAGTTTGAGTGTAGTTATTGTAAGAATTCATGTTATGTAATGCAAAAAAAAGGGGTAAATCTCAAGAATGTTTTTTGGTTTTACCAATCACTTTTTCAACATGATGTATTCCCAGTCAGAATTAGAAGACCAGGTTATACAAAAAATGATCGTTAGAAAAAAGATTATTGCTGTTTAGTTATATATGTGTGAACTTTTCAGAGTTGTCAGAATGCACCTTGTATCATTTGCTGTTGGTGTAACCTTTTAAATACATTACATTCTCGTGTAGTAGCCTTCAAAACCATGTACTGTCAACGTTGGCACAGTCAGTGGTGCATACACATTGCCGGATTAACGTGTGATGGGGCACTTAAATCGCTGTTGGGCACTTACTGACAACCCCTACCCTCAATGTACCTCCAGTACACAGAGCAGCCCACAAACGTCCGCTTCATTAAACACCCAGAGGCCAACGAGGCCAACGAGTGCTCCTGTGCTGGAACAATACCTGCCTCAGGTTTTCATGTCAATATAAACACAATACAAACAAAAATAATAAACGAGTGAAAACTAGGACCTCTCTCAAGGACACGGCCTCAAAGATCAGGCCATAATGCAGAACTTGCTTTTATTTAAATGAAATTAGGTGGTATTAGTGGTCATGCTCCCTCTGTTATTCCAGCTACAAAAGAACTGCACCGACACTTGAGCTTTGCACACTTTAACAACTCTGATGGTTACTTTCAATTGAACACAATTAAATTAAGGTTTCCTTATTTATCGTTCACCGACTGTGGCTGACTTTTTTTCCTCTCACTGTTAAACTCAAGCAGTCTGGGAGACCTGAAGTTTTTGGCAGATCTTGTTTCCTCACCGCTGTGCATGTATATTCAGAAATAGATATCCGTTCTCTCCATTCATATCTATTTTTTTTTTAGCTATTTATGTGGGTGATGGAGTAGTTGTGGTGGCAGTGCATTTGTTTTGTCAATGTAAGTATATTTTTATAAATATGCGTATGTCGAGTGCTTAAAAAACACAGTGAAAAATGCCAAAAAATGTTATAATTTCAGGGTGACCTCTCCATATGTCGTGATCAACGGTCCAAAATCCAAAAATATTCAGTTTACTATCATGTGTGACACATAAAAGCTTCAAATGATCACATTTGAGAAGCTGCAACCTGCTAACGTTTGACAATTTTGCTTAAAAAAACGACTGAAACAATTATTCAGTCATCAAAATAGTTTTCTTTTGATCAGCTAACCAATTGATCAACTAATTGAAGCTCTATTTAAGATTGAAAATTAAGTGTTACTGTATTATAATGACATTCTTCATCCATCTGTGAAAAAAACACACGGCTAGTGACTATTAGCTAATATTTTTTTTAGCTTGTATTAGTATTTGATATTATTATGATAATCACCCATTCAAAATCTGACCTTACCTCTGTCTGGTCTCTTTGTGTAAGTTACAACCGTTTGAAGCGATTCCTTTTTCAAGAAATCCTTGCTCTCATCACAGTAGAAAACATATCTTACTGCCATAATAGAGGCTCTACTTTTCTATCCTGTGTGTGTCTGTGTGTGTGTGTGTGTGTGTGTGTGTGTGTGTTTGTCTGTCAGGAAACTAATGACATGAAGACAGCAAGAGGGACACTTTTTCAAGCAGACGCTGTACACATGGCTGCCGTTTGAGCTTTCACGTCGGTATGCATGTCTTGCTCGCTGTGATGGACCATTACCGGCTGATGCACTTGGTCTGTGATTGTCGCCATTGTTTTGATTCAGATGCCTATAGAGCTCATTTATTTGTTGATCGCAGCTGTTGTTTCATGAAAGCCTGTGAGTCAGCCTTCTGATTGCCAACTTTTTTTTTTGTCTGTATTGCTCATTTATTAACCGCTCAAGCCCCGTTTTGTCGGTGCAAACAATCTGCTTTAATTAGAGGTGCGTCTTGTCTTATTGCCTTATACCGATCGCAGCTATTTAAGGTTCGATCGCGACCGCAGCTCAATCTCCAAACCACCAAAGAAAAATGCACTTTGCTGATTTTTTTTTTCTTTTTAAGACAGCCTAAAGAGAACTAAGGCTTCTAAACAAAACTCATATGGAGATTATGGTGTCAGCGGCATGGTGGTCAAAAACAAATTGCATTCTAGTCTCTGTAGCATGACAGACCTCTCTGCATTCTTCAGTTGTGACTGTGGTTTTGCTCTCTTTTCATTTTGTTATACTTTTTTTTTTATTCCATATTTTCAAGTTACTGCTTGGAGCTGCTCCATTAACTGCTGGCTGTCAGATATCAACATATGTCTCCTATTTACATGAAGCTTTAATTGGTGCAGTTTTAGTTTTAAATACATTTTAATCAAGATAGTCAGATGTTAGGAAGGCATTTAAAACTTTTGTTGTCATTCTGTAGTTTTTGTACGAGAGCTGAAACGATCAACGATCAGTTAATTGATAGAAAAGGAATCTGCAACTGTTTTGATAATCATGAATATCTTTTGCTTTTGAACTGTCAGACAAAAAAGCAATTTAAATATGAGGTTGTGGGTTCTGAGAAATTATAACGGGCATTATAGACAAAACAATTTCTAGATTAACAGAGAAAATAATTAGGAATTTAATCAGTAATGAAAATAATTGTTAATTTCAGACTTTAGTCTTTACAACGACTTTTCATCAATCACCCAAATAGTTTTAATGTTTCCTATTTTGAGAGAATAGCAAAATCCAAAACATGATGCATTTGATAATACAACAATATCCACAAAGGTAGAATCACATGAAAAGAAAAATCAAACCAACAGAAGCTCTGTTAAAATAAATAAATTGCATATTTGGTTGTTTGAAATTTTCATTTATTCATTAATTCAGGCTTTGTCTATACTCAAAGAGAACACACAGAGGAACAAGTGTGCAAGTTTGAATGTCAAAAAACAAAACGGGTGCAAAAAAATAGAGTTTAAAAGTCTCTAAGGCTCGCTGTCACTGTCTGGTGTGTATTGTCACCGTGGTTACAAGTGTCTTTGTCTATTATGAGTGGTGAAGAGAACTGGCGCTAACAACTGCAACCATAACCACTTGTCATCAGTTGACGTGTTGTTGCTGCTCCAGAAAACATCCAACTCTCCACACACCCGCCACTGTGAAGATGCACAAACTTTTACGATGAGTGCATCATTTATTGACGAGGGAATGTGATTTTCTCTCTTGCCTTGATGTCGGGAAGGAAGAAAGGATGATCACGTTTCAATTAGGAGTGGGGTGATACGGATGAAAGATTGATTAATCTGCTAATTATGTTCTTGATTAATCATTTGGTCTATAAAATGTCGGAAAAATAGTGAAAAATTACCTTTTTTTTGCTTGAAAATGGCAAAAACTATTTATCGATTATCAGAATAAATGCTAATTTTTAACTTAATCGACTGATCCTTGCAGCTCTAAAGTAATTTGATGTGATGTAGTAAATTCCCTTATGCATATATTTTACTATAAGCAAAATGCTTTTTGCTTGTCGAGTGAATTTAATATGTGAATCAACTGTATGACATTGGTAAAAAGTGCTGTCAGTCACAAACTGGCATGAATCTGCAGCTCATTGATTTGGACTGCTTGCCACTACCCAAAACAACTAGAAATATTAAAGAGATGCTACCTCAGTTTAAAGCATATGAAGACAAAATATTTACTTTTTCGGTCACTCCTCTCACTTTGTAGCTTGTCAACTGGAAACCGCTGTCACAACACTTTGTGACAGGCTGACATTATAAATGAGCTCTGCCACAGTCTAGCATTCGCTTTATTAAAGTGAGCTGATGAGCCAGCTCTGTTGGGTTTGAATCATAGACCCAATCCCTCCCTCGTTAACACCCAGTGAAAACTGACTCCGCACTGCTGCTGCTCCCCTGCTATGGAAGGACACAGTATGTTCATGCACAGGTGGTGGTGAGAGAGAAACGTTGCATATATTTTAATCAGCTGTTTGTGCGTTCGTCTGTACATATGCATGTTTTTCGCACAGTATTTCTATGTGCAAATCCTCAGTCTTGTCTGTGAGTGGGTGATTATATAGGTGTCTTAGTGTGCATGTCTGTTCTCTGTGTGTGATTTTCGCTGAGAGAGATCATTAGCAGTAATGTGCACTGGCCTGATTCTCTGCCTGTCCTTGGCTTCTTTAGATGTATTAATATTTTTGAGGAGTTACCTGGTGAAACTGAAAGCTTATGCAAGCACAATCACCGAGAGAGCGTACATATATTATGTACACCGGGCCTCATTATCAGGACAGAGGCGGGGAAATGTGCACACACGGTGTTTTAGCATATACACACTGAAAAAAAAAAAAAAAAGATCCCATACAGCATACAGCACATGTCATACAGCATTTTTCTTTTACCACTCATGCAGTTGAAAGAAGTCATGAATCATTTGTCATTCGTGAAACATTTTATGATGTAGATTTAAAGCTGCAACATAAGCAAAACTATAAAATAAGCATAAGAAATTTATAAAATGAAATAACACTACTAAATAGGATATGCCGTGTCTGCCTGTGACCTGTGCCTGTGTGTTAATACCTAAATCTGGTTCTTAAATTGATATTAGCTTTTCTAAATCAGTTCCGTCACATTTTGTGTATATGACATTTGCTGGGAGTATGAGTTTGGCCAATGGTAAGCATGTGGCTATCAAGGTACGGTAGTTGTAAACAGTGTGAGAAGGTGACATTGACCAAAAAAAATTGTAATGAATAGATTAAACTGTGTGTTTATCTGCTCTAATATAAGCAGCAAATGTTAGCATTCCTGGCTAACTAACTTCCAAAGCCAATAGCATATCACTGGTTATGTGGATTTACAGGTTATGTTACAAAAAGCCCTCTTTAGGACTGACATATACACTGTGTAGGAGCCTAGGCGCTAGTATAACATTAGCAGCCACTCATTCCCTGTAAACAAGCCCAAAAATCAAATCTAAAAACTAAAATTGTAGTTCAAGGACGACTGATTATACTCAGAACTTTTACAAGTGCAGTAGCAGGCACAGGGCAGATAATGAGTATGAAAAAAATATTTGCTCTTTGTTTACTCACTGTTTGTATCAGGAAGCTTGTAAGGACAACAAAGGCTTGTCTTGCTTTTCCAAATTACTGTTTTTGGAGGGTTTTTTTCCCTACAAAATATTCTTAAATTCTTATATTGCACTACAATCATTTTTTAAAATAAAACACACATAAGTATCAAAGATTCTTGTAAAGCCATTGGTTTCAGTTCATGTTGACCATGAAAATGACTTTAAACTTGCTTCATTAATGTAAAGGAGTCACATTAATGTTGGTAAAAGTATTTTGCTTTATTTATTAAGACATTGATAATACAGTTCAGTTTAGTATGATAGTTGGTTGTAGAATAAGAACTCAAATACATCAATACCCCAACAGGATTGTGGGAGGTATTGTAGGACTGTCAGTGACAAAAAAACACTCACCTCCAATTTATCCAAGCGCAAATAAAAAATTATTTTCTGTCTCAACACTGATATAAATACAAAAAAAGTGATGTGTGAACACGTCTAATCTTTGTAACACTTGACATGCATATTTCATTTATCAAAGTAAGTCTCTGCCACTGCATCACTTTTATCTTTCTGATAAACAGCCTCCATTTTCCCTCGTAGAAATGGTCTTCAAGTCAAATTTAATTTTCAAAGGGATGCACTGAGGCATCCTCACGGCTCAGTTGGCTCAGACGCAAGTCTTGTATTCATGATGTCCTTTGTTTGAATCTGGAACAAGACCTCTGTCACATGTCATCCACCTCGAGTTTTGCTTTCCCAATCTTTTTAATCTTTCTACTGCAGATTATGCAGACTAACGGCACCCCCCATAACCCCCCTCCCAAAAGAAAGGCATTGATTCCAGTTTTGGTTTTAAATCAGGGTAAAATCTGGCATAAGAGTAGGAACATATTCCAAAATCCACGCATCCTAAATGGTGGTAGTAAAATTCATCACGGAAGAGATGACAGTTTGTGAAAACTTTTCAAAATCTTATACTGTGTTTTGTTTTTAATCTCGTTTTGCATGCATGTTTAATTTAAAGAAATAAATCTTAGCTCTCGCAATTCCTTAAAGGGGACCTATTATGCTTTTACTTATTTTCAATCATATATATATAATGTTAAAATGTCAGATGTTCATATTAAACCTGGCCAAAATGTCAAATAATTGTTAAACATATGTAGAAGTAAACCCTGCTAGCAAAAAGCACAGACTTCAGACTGGTCTGAATGCTCAGTTTTGGGTGTAGTCACACTGAGCCATGACTCGAGCTGAGTTGGCACGCTGTGAGTGTTTTTCCATTACACAGCACGGCAAAGTAAAATAAGTAGTTTACCTGTTGGAGGTGAGCTGGACGTCTGCAGCTCTTCATCACATCATCATCACTGTGGCTGTGGTTTTCCTCCCTGCATTATTTCTAACTGATCCGGTCAACAAAGAACTCCAAATATCTCTATATCTTGTTGTGTTGACTGGTTCTTAGCACTGCTAACGAAGCTCTTCTAAGTCACAACACGCTTCATTTTTTCATTAATTTGTAGCAGTAAAGCAGGAAATGTTGGGTTATCATCAGCAGGAACTTAACACCATTCTGATAGGCTACTCCTTGGCAGGCTTCTAGAGAGCTGGCCAATCAGAATAGAATGGGTTCATTGGGAGGCGGGCCTTAAAGAGGCAGGAGCTAAGACTGCCTGTTAAGAGACAGAGGCTGAACTGAGGGCTGTATAAAGGGCCAGTATGAGATAAATAAGGAGTTTTTTGAACGGTGCAAAATGAGTCTCACGCTAGTGGAGTCCAAAAATAAAAATATAGAGCTGGAAATTAGTATAATAGATCCCCTATAATTTTAGAATATTTTCCGCATGAAATACTGATACATGTATACATTTACTGTAATGATCCCCATAGGGAAGCTGTGAAATGGTGGCCTATTTACAGTTGCTGCAATACTCCATTAAAGCATAATTAGTATGAGGAATTAAAGCAGCAGGGAGGATACAGTATCCTGGTAGGTTAACAGGGCACTTACATCTTCCATCACAGACTCGTATGTGTCTGGATGCTCTCGTTCCACTGCGAGTGACCTCCTCTCCGGTTGTCCCTGTTATGTATGTGTGGAGTCGACGGTAATATGAAAGCCATGCATACACTTAGTCAAATAACAGCATAGCATGTATCATTTGGTGGTCTTTTCAGCACGGATTACTGCAGCTCACATCTTAGACATGGGAGAGAGCAGTGAGAGCTGAACCTTGGCAGTGACACAAAAAACACAAGCTACTCATATTACTATTATGATAGTGGCAAAACAATAGTGAGTGATGCTTATCATGCATCAGAGAAGAAAACCATGTAATGGATCATAAAAAAAAGATGACTTTGATGATGTTTGAGCCAGTGCCACCAGAGGAAAGACCTTGTTGTTACCTACGTAAGGTTGACCTTAAACTTGATTGGTTATCCTGTACATCAGACGAGCTCAAAGACATGTGACACACATTTGTCCTGAATTAAACCTATCCCTGCTGATATCCACAACATCCAGACCACACATGAAAAACCTTGCTAAATCTATTTCATTATATCTCATTCTAACAAACCAACTATATTATGCCATTGCCTCTTCTTTCTCTGGTCTTTGTTTTGAGGTGTCTTTTGATCTCAGTGAGATGCTATAATAAATAAATCAAACCAGATAACTGAAATGGTTTATCATCAGTAGGGTGGCCTTTCAGAACATCTCAGACTCAGCTTGTCAGGCTCAGCTCTACATTTTTGGCTTAACCTCCACCAGTCAGACATTTTATCCAGGTGAAGTTTGCTCTTCTGTACATGTCTGAGGATTTCAACCCTTTTTCTTCAAGACCCAAATCAACACCACTATCTTTTTGGACCTGTACATTGACTCAATGTGGCTTGGCTTGAGCTTGTTAATGTTATGCTAATGTTAACATACCATTAACGGCATGCTAATATACATTACATAATAGCGACTATTAAATCATAACCATTAAACAAATGAAAGCTCCTTTAAAAACTAGTTGTATGCTTTGTGCTAATGTTTCTCAAGAGTTAAGACTCATAAACTGTATCTTGCAAGGCTCTTGGTATTTGGTTAATAACAGGCAAATTGAAGCGTGTGTTCAGAAGAGATTTTAGAGGCAGCATGATTACATACAAAGACATGAATAGACTCAGATTTGCTTTAGGCAGCCAACACACAGGTAAAAAATGTTATTATTGAGTAAAATATTTGAGATTAGCTTGAAGATCTTTCACTCCAGTTTATGAACATACAGAAAATAAAGGAGAGGGGGCTGGCAGAAAATAACAATGAACTGAAGTTCAGGTTGAGTTTACTACACAAACACAAGCAGATCACATAAGCTCAGTGTGTATGTTGCTAGCACAGCTGATGTCGGTACCATAGACTACATGAAGATGGACGTGTGACGTCAACCATTAGTTTGCATTGGAGCTGGTTTGAAGCCCAGAGTTGCAAGTTAAGAAGGAGCGCAGAGTGTTGCCTTTCATGCTCTGGAAACATGCCTCTGACTACCCCTGACTGAAGCTAACGCTAGCTTACTGGGAACACCGAGTGGTGCACACTTAGGCTAACTTTAGCTACTTCAGCTAAATTGTGCTAACAGGGCAGATATTGTGACAATAGTCCGACACAGTGTGAGTAAGCCAGCTGTCAATCACAGCTGTCAATCGACGCCCACACAGCAGACATTAAAGCTACTATTAAGTCTTCAAATCTAATTAATGGAGCAATAAGTTCCAAAATGACCACCAGCACATATTAGAGGGACTTATTAGAGTGATTGGTTAAAAAAATGATTGATTTCGTATTTCCAGAGAGAAGTTTACACTTTTTGAATGAGAGTCAGTTGGAGTCAGAGGTTTTTTTGGAGCCAGCAGCTACGTAGTGACTGCTGGTGCTATTGCACTGTAAAGTACTTTCACATTAGCTTCAGACTCAAATCATGGCAGTTGCCCTTTGGTCTCCATCTGCTGTTTGTGGCTGATAAATCAAACATACCAAATTAAAATAAATTTTCCTTTCAATCTGAATGCCCTTTTACATATACCACAAATCAATCTGATGTCTAACATAAAGCCTATCCTATATATTTCCAGTAATATGTTTTCAAGGATCATACTTCTGAACTCAATTAATGTCTTACACAGAGTACATGGAAATCTTGTAGCACAATAACCTAAAAGAGAAAATAAACTTAAATTGCTCACAGTCCTGAAAAACTACTCACTGCAGCAGCTTGTTGGTAGAAACTTTCCCTTACGGAGGCAATATATGGACTGAGAGTTTCTCTTTTACCAGTGGAATGATGGAATGCCAAGGCATTTTGAGTGTTTTCCATTAGTCTGAGAAATACTCAAGAGACATAATGTACCAGTTGAACACCTCCCCTTGGAGTGTGTGAGACGGTGCTGTATTGCAATGTAAGTGTTCTGGAGAGTTGGAGGAATGAGAGGGAGGCAGGAAGAAAGAGAGAGAGACAAGAGGATGAGAGTGGCAGAAAGAGCAAGAGAGGGAGGAGAGGGAAAAGATAGAAATGAAGTGGGAGAGAGAAGCAGACAGCGAGGGAGACATGGTACGTGAGAGAGAAGCAGAGAGAGAAAACATCTCTCAGAGAGCATCTCGGTGTGAGTGTGTTGGTTCAGAGCAACAGCACATCAGGCTCCACAGGGGATCGCAGAGAGACGCTTCTTGGCTGAGGATGCCTTCCGCAAAAACTGACATTTGATTCCTAACACAACCTAACAGTTGTATTTGGCCATCAGGCCGAGGCTCTGAGAGCAATCAGAGAGGCTCTGGAGACGGAGGCTGCTTGCTCACACCACAGCTTTATGTAATGTACTGCTTTAGTTGTCCAAGTTCTAAGAAAAGGTGTAAATTACAAGGTGTTATCTGGTGGGGTGCACCGACATCTGGCAACAGTGTGGTGTGATTAAGGCACGTTTGAGCTGGATACACTGCTGAGATCATTTGGCAATACAAAGATTCAGTCACTACAGTGATTTGTAAAGTAGGACAGTTGCTGTTAGATAACAGTGGCTCATCAAATAATTACTATCTTTGGTGTTGAATTATATATTGCAACCTAACATACTGCTCTTCCATGAGACAAGAAGAATGTCAGAGCTATGAGCGGTGTAGCAGTGCAGTCTCTGATTTACAACACATGGTACGATGAACTACAGGTTTTGCTACAGTATGTTGTCTTTGGCTTCTTGGTCAGTTTACCAAATTTAATATGGGCTTTGGGAAAAAGTCCACAGCCACAGATAAAATAAAATGAGGCTTCAGAGGTCTGAGTTAGCCATATTATGTGGGCATCTACCTTACAAAATTCCCTCTTTGTGTTTTCACTGACAGCAGTTCTTTGCTGAAACACAGCCGAGAGACACATCCTGGTAGCATGTTAGTTTGCTGTCAGCAAACAATACTGGCAGTTGATCTACACACAACTGGCTGGATGAGGGTACTACCTTGGTTTTGCTAACTCAGACTGCCTCATATTATATTTTGACTGAACCTTTCATGTTTTCACAGAATAACGATTGTGGATCTTGTCTCTCGTCTTTTACAGTGTAGTTGTGGATTAGTTCACTGCCAATATGGAGAGGATAGATTTGAAAAAAAGCAAATAAAAGTTAAGAGAACATACAATATGCTGCCGTCAAATGGATCTTGTGAGTCTGTGTTTCAAAAAACAGGAGGAAAGCACAGTAGATGACTAAGATCATGCATCTACATTTCAGTGTTTTTTTTTATAAAAATCAATCTACATCACAACTTGCCTGCTTGGTGCTGTCAGAACATTTATATTTCTGAAGTCATGAATACCACAACAGTGGTCTGTTCATATTGACATTAAAAAACATGATCCCATTTGAGAGAGATTCAAGAGATTTTATTGTCACACGCAAAGCAACACAGCAGATGGCAACATTGAAGGCAGTGAAACTCGGCTTCTTCGAGCTCTAGTTCCAATCAGAGTATATAATAAAAATGAGAGAGAAATATACATTCTATTGCAACAAACATACATTATACATTATATTGCATATTGATGCACGGGTGCAGTAGTGCACATAAGTGGTAAATAGATAAGTGTATTGCACATAAGTGATGGGTGATAAATAGCTCTGATAAAATGATCTGATAAATATTGTAGGAGAGAATAGGAGAGGAGAGAGAGATAGAGAGACTGTTTAAGGTACCATCAGACTCCAAACTGATCTGGTTTGTGCCAGTACTTTATGCTAACACTTATGTCAACACTATATTGAGTGATGTTGGCAATATTACACCCAAAAGTCATAAAAATGTGAACAGGTTGTAGTGCTTTTCTCCACAGGACTTGTGTAATGCAGGTTAGACAGCTGCACAGAAATAACTGACTGGTTATAATAATTTTAAACCTATAAATTAACTTCCAGGATATTATTCAGCTAAGAACTGCTGAAAAATGACAAACAAAGAGGAAATATGCTTCATAGCCAGTGCTTTGTTATCAGTGTTGTAGAGTGAGCAATGTGAAGAGAATGGTACTGGAGATTGCACCTTTTGAAATCTATTTTTAGTGTTTGCTTCACTTAATTACTTAATGTGCCCAGCAAAATGTCACTGTAACTATAAAATTCTTCATACATTCCAAACTGCTGTCATTCGTTGTTATTCCAATAATCACTAGAAAAGAAATAAGGGTCCTCCAAACAACATTTTCCCTCTTTAAGACCCCATTTGTTGTTTGTCTTAAAAATGTGACAAATGATCCAAAATCACATACTTGTGATGGTTTCTTAGGTATGCTTTAGCTGTGAATTCTATGACTATCTTGTAGGACATTTTCTTTAGGTTTTTACAAAAGTCCATGCCACGTTAGTTCCACCAGTGTTTTGCTGTCAGCAATAGAAAGCAGAAAGTCGTGGTTTTCGCTGGCAGCTACCAGGTGTGAAAGTACTCTCAATCAATTTGAAGCAGGGAGTTTTTTGAAAGGAAAATGCACTCTCAGCAAACCTTTCCTGGATTACAAAACCAGAATAAAAATTAAGAAGTGTCACAATCTTACTGTATTCATATACAGTGCATTTCAAACTGAATCTGTTTTGTCACAAGAACACAAATTGAATTGAACATAACCCCCCCCCCCCCACACACACACACACACACACAGCTGTTCTGTGGCTGTATAGTGGTTCTTATGTGATCAGTGCTAAATATGACATCAGTACATTTCCTAAATTCTTCTCTCATCTGATCACAGATATGCTGAGTCAAACTGAATATTACATTCAGCTCCTACTTCCTGCCTTCACACAACTGTTATAAAGTCTTACTTTATTGTACTGAAACATCATTGTGATCAGTCTGTTGTAATAAGCAAGCGTTTCATTTTTAATTACGAAATCACAGCTGTGGTAATTTTTTTTACTGCACTTCTCTGTCAGTCAAACATGGAGGTTCAACCATGACAATTGGAGTTTTTGGAGTTTCTGAAGGTGGAGCCTTTCTCACCACCCATTTCCTGTCTCTCTCTGCACACTCACCTGTACTGATCCGGAGTCGTTTAGGTGGGCTAAATGGTTTATATTAGTTTATATCTAGCAACGTCATCCGGCAGAAACCTACATTAGGTCACATGGGAAAGTTTTTAGAAAAGAAAATGGCAAGAAAAGGCCCTTTAAACTGTTGATGTTGTATCATGACTTTACGGTACGAGCTGGTTTTTGGAGCACCCAATTTCGGTTGAATGGAAACCGACCGGATTGGATTCTTTGTTCTAGTAATGGTGCTGTGATCAATGGTGGGCTACATTGCTGCTGTAGCCTCTTCTCTCGCTGATCTGATCTTAGCGGACTCATGGGGAGAGAGTTAATGGCCGTGCTGTGGAAGCGGTCCTGTACTGGCTCCCGCTCCTGAGGTGTTCAGTCATGAAGGTCATTACGGTAATGGAAAAGGTTTGTTAAGCTCCACTTGCCTGTGTGCACTACATGACTGGTAGATAGCCCTGGACACAACAGGAGAGGGGCAGGGGCAGGACAGATGGGAGCAGGAAGCCGGATGGACTTTAAAAACTCTCACTGCCTTAAGGCTACATCAGCTGCCCTCCTCCTCTTCCTCCTTATCTTCCTCGCCGTCTCTCATCAACTTTATCCTTAAACCTCTCTCTTTTTTTCCTGTCTCTTTTCCCCTTTTTTATGTTTCTCTCTCATGTGTCTCTCTTTGATTTATTTTGATCTGATTAGCTGCGTTTCCTGCTAACAGTTTACTGTAAAACGTACTGAACTTCAATCTACATCAAGTACAATTTGTGTGAGCTATAGCGTGTTTCTGTTAGACGGATGTAGATAATCAGTTCTGAAAACACTTTTGAATGCACTGAATTTATTGCCAAAAAAACACTGTCTTGCGGTATCTCTGAAGTAGCATAAAATAAGTCCCAGTGTGCTCTGAGATCTGAAGTCTTTCTGCCTGCTTAGCTTGTGTCTAATGGAAAACCTACAGTAGCTCATGACTATTTGAAAATACTCGTACTCCTGCAAAGCAATAACCCAAACAGTATTTAGCAGGAGTTAATTTGACAGTCAGGAGTCTTCAATCTCCACACAGCGTGCTCAAGCATCTGTACCCGGCAACTGGCTGAATCCTAATGAGTACATTTCTACTAGTAACAGCAGAAACAATGGCTGTCTCGCTTTTCATTTGTACCTACAAGAGCAGCTCTGTTTCGCTCCTCCGATCACTTACACAGACACATGAATATTCCCTATTACAGATTAGTGTTTCTAATCAGCACTCCATCTGAGACGTGCGCTGTGGCTGTGAATCATCCACACACCCACCTCCAGGGAGGAAAAGAGGATTCAAATTTCTCAAATCGATGCAAAATACTTTGGGATGAAAAGAAATCAGCTCTTCTAATAATGAGTGAATATTCACAGATGAAACGAGTCACAATTGTGTTGTATATGTAGCGTGGGTGTTTTTTTTTTTTTTTTTTGGTGATCATGACACGAGTGGCGGTGGTTGGGAGGTTTTCCTCATGAATATTGCTGAAAAGGAATAGTGCAGTCTACACCACAGTGGTAAATATTAAAACATTAATAAGCTCTCAAAAATTTGCATACACTGTTATGAGCCTCAGCGACAGTACAGTCCTTAACATGATGAAAACGATGAAAGTGGAGCAGCAACACATCACACACAGCCATGTGGTTTCAAGAATGCCCTCATTAGTGTTAGATAAAAAAAAAAAAGATGAATCAGGAGGGTAAGCTTTTCATGAAAGAAAAAATGGCTATTTATGGATTAGAAACAATGTGTTTCTTTCATAATTTGATAAGTTCAAGAGTGTTCACATACATGTTGGTGAATTCAGTCCAACTGATCATGTGTTTCATGTGCTTAAGACCAGAATGAAAGCCAAAATCTCCCAGAGCAAGCAAGAAGTGAAGCTAATTCAGCAGAGACTTAGCAGAGCATCACAAGGGAAGATAACGAGTATCTGCTGACGTCTGGCAGAGACTGTAGAGAGTCATAGACCGCAAGTGGTTTGACGCCAAATATTAAATATGGAGACGTAATTTGTTAATATATTTTGGTCCCCTAAAATTGGAAAATCCTTCCAATAGCTGCTGAGACATTTCCCTCTAACCACAAATATGATCCCCATGGTGGTACTAGAGTAAAAGTCATTAGGATTCATGGATATCTGTACTAAAGTCTGTGCAAATCCATCCAGTAGATGTTGGTTTATATGACCTGCTAGTGGCACTAGAGGACAATTAAGGGTTCACTCTCTGAACCATGAACATCTGCACTGTGGCTCATAAAGTAGAGCGGGTCGTCCGCTAGTCGCAGGGTTCGATTCCCAGCTCCTCCTGTGCAGATGTCGAAGTGTCCTTGAGCAAGACACCGAATCCTAAGTTGCCCTGCCATCATTAGTGTGAGTGTGTGTGTGTGTGTGTGTGTGTGTGTGTGTGCAAGGGCTGAATGAGTGGCAAAAAACTGTAAAGCACTTTGTCCATTAAGGGAGAAAACCACTATATAAGTGCAGTCCATTTACCATTTACTAAATTTCAACTCAATCCATCCAATAGTTGTTGACGTATTTCAGTCTGGATCATTCCCAACCATTAGACAGACTGACAAAGCCATCCCCAGAGCCATGCCGCCAGCGTGGCTAAAAATGGCTACAGAAATGTCGATATAAACACTCAAATTAAAGCTGAAAATCTGTACTTTAACTTCATAGTTACTGTATCATTTCAAATCCAATGTGCTTGAGTACAGAGCCAAATCAACACAAATGTGCCACTGTCCAACTATTTCTTACTGCATTGTATCTAACAGCATAATCTTCCAATAAAAAAAAAAAAAAACTGTGCATATTTAACGCACAGACACCGGTTTGGTGCTTAAACAAAGCTCTGCTCAGCCCCTCAAAGAAAAAAACATCAAGGGATTTTCACTAGATCGGAGGAACTAACATTGTTATTGGAGCACTATGTATGTTTGCCTCTGTAGTCAACACGCATGAGTGGCCTTCGCTGGTTCACTGCTCCTAATATCCCCAGTACTTGGGCTTTATGCAAGGAGACGCTCGTCAGACCTTTTCCCCCCGTAGACGAAACAGACAGACGCACAGACAACAAGAAAAAACCGAGACAAAGACACATGCCTGTCTCTCACTCACGCATGCACACATGCACATAAAACCAGACGTGCTTATACCTACACACACACACAAGCTGACATAAACAGGCTGGTGCCGGCATGCAAAAAGGAAGGCTAAGACACACACACACACACACACATATGTAGGCTCTGACAGGCAGATGCAAATCATATTCGCATGCGTGGTCGGAGACAGTCAAAAAGGGGCAGAGATACACACACACAACCTCTACCAGGCAATCTGACAGACAGTGATGCACAGCAGGTGGTCAAGTTGAACACCAACAAATATCTGCACAGACTCTGATAATATTACACTTTATAAATGCTATTTTAACCACCTAGGAAATTAAATTCAATTGAAATCAAAAAGAAAATGAAGTTCCAATTTCACAAAGTGATGCAGCAGGTAGCAGCTGTGAAAGGCCACAGATTTCATCTCCTCTCTCTTTTCGCAATATGTTTACACAGGTTTTTAATTTGGATGCATGCTGTTTGTTATTATCTAGTTAAAATCTCAATACATTGGACCAAACTGCAAAACACAGGTTTTAACAAGACAGGATTCAGTGAAAGTATAAATGCCCCGTTAAGACAGTTTTTGCAAAAATGATTCATGAATATATGAGGAGTTTAATTACAAAATGGGACACAGTGAATCTATTAGCTAAATAAAGATATTGCTTCCCAAAAAAGTCACACCTTTGAGGAAGAAAACATCCATTCCAACATCCAAGTAGAAACTATTGAAATTCAGGTTGCTATTTTATGGTATTCAAATTTTAAAGATGATGTTTTTGAAATGGATTTTTCACATCTTCAAGCTACTTGCTTAAAATTCATCGACCTTCGATAATAGAATTTATTGCTGTCTTCAGTAATGTCATCATTTGGGGAGGAAAAATCTTGAAATACATAGTAACTTAAAATAAGTTTTTTCATAATGAGTTTCCATTCCATGTCTCTGTAGGAGTGCCATCATTTCCGAACAGGGTGTTATCTCATTCTCAAAAGAAATTTTTATCTCCAGCCAGACAATAATAATGAAAGTGACATTAAACTTACAGGGTCATAAAGTGCCTTGCAGGCAATAAAGTATTAAAGTTAGGGCAGGCATTTATTTTAGAAGCACTTTTTGTTATATTTGTTGAAATTCTCTTTACTTCCCGACAGCAATAAATATTTCAAATGCTCTGTCAATAAAAAAGAAAAAAATCGGGTACTGTGGCTGTCGCAGG